>NW_008824285.1:1100715-1126179 GCF_000699105.1 Pygoscelis adeliae | reverse complement strand
GCAAGGAAATTAGGAGAGTGAAAAAACGAAGCTTCATGTTCCTGCTTTCCTCCCAAACCCAACCTTTCCAGCTTGCAGGTCCCTTTCACCATCTGTGCATTCAAGAGTAAAATTGGGCCCTAGGCAGGATGCTGTAGTCTGCTACCTGAGTAATAGCACTGGGTTATTAACAGGAGTTTCTTGGTACCCAGCTCGGTGCTTGTTTCCCTAGATCAGAGTGCCTTAGATATGCACCTAAAAAGTGAGTAATGCATATTGCTAACCTGGCTGGTGCTTTGAAAAAGATTTTTGATCAGAGGCACATAACAGAAATGCTTTAAAAAGTGTGAAGCCTAACTTTTTAAAGCCTTGAAAAGCTTGCTCACTTCTCATAAACACAGATTAGAGAGGTTGAAAGAGGCCGAAGGAAACAGATAAAGCAGTAAGTATTGTAAGAAGAGGAAGGAAAAAATGAACATATAACTGCTGTATGACCCAGCTTCTAAGGAGATCTGGGCTTGAGGAATTTGGATGATGTAGTAAGGATGTCTTTTGCTGCTGGCTTTCTGCAACAGCATTACAGTAATCATAGTGAGAATTATGACTTCAGTTCCTATGAGTGCACCCATACATATGTTATAATCAACAGGAAACAAACAAATATGCATGTGTATGTATATATACACACATTAAAAATATTGCAAAATCCATTACTTCTTTCTCACTCTGTTTTATAACACACAATGAATTTTCTTATCCCATGCTTACGCTTTATAAATTTTGTCCTACTTGCTCACAACTGTTTCTTAAAAATCTACATGCCTTTGTTTTGACAGGGTTTAACATTCCCCAAAGGGTTATATGCATTCATGTGTAAAAGGGAAAAAACAGTTCCTTGCTGTAGCAAGAATGACCCAAAATGCACATACTCACTCCAAAGCACAGTTCTTGATCCTCTGAGTGGCTAACCATGTCAACAAGCTGTTGTTATCAAAGTTTAATTGAATTATTTCTGCATGGTAATGTGCCAGCGCATAGGATTATTTTTAATTATTTTGTTTTCATTTCAATGGAATGGAACAGATAGAAATCAAATCTTTTTGGGAGAAAGGGAATGAAAGGGGGAGGGCATTAGGACATATATAGAGTGAACCGGTTTTGCTCCTTTGGTTTTATGCCTCTCTTTCATTATCACTTCATGTAGCATCACATCTGCGTTCAATGGAAAATTAAAATCTTTCTTGCACAGAATGCTCTGGTGCAAAAGCCAATATTAGATGAGCAAAGCACGGAGTGCTGATGGCATCAAGATTTAAGATTTTGCTACATATGTGTTACATTATACATTTATATATATGCAGATACTAAAAACTGAAATTCCTGATAGCTGAACCTGTAGGCTAGTTATTTCCTGTCCCTCTCCTTAATGACATTCAACTGTTTCATTTTGTCTTATCCTTCAACTCAAGCTAAATGGATTCTTGAATTCTGAAGTTTTAGTTTATTGGGGAATCGTGATTTTCAGACCTTGGCAATACTTGGTTTTTGGCAATTCATCTTTCTCCTACAACAAAATATACAGTTCGATGGTAGGTGAAGAATTAGCATCCATTCTCACTCTCATGATTATAATCTCATGATTGTGCTCTATTAAACTGAGATGCTGAGCCATTAAAGGCAGCCTCCTCACTATGTTACTGAATACTTAAAGGGAAATCTCAAGATTCAGTTTGCATTTCTAGAGACTCACAGTTAGAAATGGCTACCTGCTACTTTTCCTTTGAGAGTCAGTAGAAAAGTATGGCTTAAGAGAATAGTAAAAAAACCCAACTCACGTGACTTTCATGTATAATGCTAGTAATAGATGAATTTGCAGGTGACTCGTACCTCTTACACTGGAATGATCACGGGGGGTTCGGTATTTGCATTTATGCCTAAAAAGATAAACTGTCTGTATTGGTTCTTACAGAAAATGCAGCAATATTTATCCAGAAAAAATGTGAACTGTAATGAACTCAAGATGTGATCTGACTTAATCTCAAATGTTAATACTGAAATAACTGAGATCCTGTTCACCCAATCCCTTGCATCTATGACTGTCAATTGGAAAGAAAATTGCTACTAATTCTATCCGAAATGCAAAGCTTTGGGAAGTTGAATTGGTGAGTATCACGGGAGTTACTCCTGACTTGCATTAACCTAACTTGATGACAGTTTTCCATTGTCTGAATTTGTTGGTATTTTTGTTTGTTAGTTTTACGCTGAAATAAGAAATGAGTGTTTAGTTCCATAGAAATCAGTGGAGCCTCCTCTGATTTATACTGACATTAGTACTGTGCTCACCACATGGCTGTGTTTAACCCTGCTTAGTATTTGTGCTCTCTTAACTTACCAGAATAGCCACATTTAGTGAAGGGCTTACTGTTTCATTTAGGAGTCTTAAATGAAACACATGGTGCTTGCTGGGAGTGTGAATGAGCAGGGCACACTTTATCTCCTGTGTTGTGAGAGTGCCAGAATGCTAGGCTATTTTGGGATGAAGTAACAGACAGAATTAATGTGGTCTCTGACAGAAATCAGTCCAGGGTTTTCATATTATTTATTCTATGGACGAGAATAAGGGTCTCTGTTTTGTCTTTAAAACTGTCACACCCTTTTCAGCTATTCCTATTAAGAGATGCCTTAGCAGTCACAAGATGGATTTCATGAAAATTGGATGTCATCTCCTTCACTAAATAGCCAACTGGTGCAGAGAGCCTAAGTGAGCCTGGAGAATTTCCCTCCAGACAGGGTTTCATTTAAATTAGTGGAGAAAATTGATACTTTTTCGGAACATCTGTTCCTGCTTCTAGACTCTTGATCGTGGTGGTAATAATATCAAGTGCAACTATCCAGTTTTTTCTCACCCATGTTTTCTAAATCTTGGGTATTGATATTGTTTAGCACTCTTAATCGGTCTCTCTGCTTTTCTTCTCCCTTTTATGGGCTTGCCTTTTTAGACCTAATTAGACTTTGTTTATGCAGATATTTTGTAAGCAGCTGTGTCAGTCGTTTTGGTAAGTTCAAGACTTTGTGTTGTGGTGAGCTTCTAATGTTCATTAAAATCTTAAATCAGACAGACCAAAGGAAAAAGCATAAAAGGCAATTAAAAGCCAGCCCACATTCATGTCTAGGTAAAGAAAAAGTATGGTAAGAACCAGATTGGAAGCCTCCAATGACTGATATGCAGCATTTCTTCTGAGTCACTGCCAAAAAGTTCGTTTATAAATACATTAAACCAAATGTGCACTTAATGGCATCTAACTTCTAATCTTTGGTCATGATGAAAATTGACCTTTTATTTCTACTCCTTGTCTTCTGTACCATAGCCATCTTTTAATCATGACAGTGCTCTGCCTCTCACACATGAAGTTCTTAGCTTCCTGAATAGCCTCCTCAGAGATAGTTTGATGAATTTTATATTTAAAAGAATTCAAAAGCTACATTTAAAAGGTTATTTTTTTGACACTAAATTGCATCTGAGCTTTATAAAAAATGGTGGGACATTTTCCCTCTCATTCTGCAATGTTTAAGTTGACACCTAATGATGTCTAATACTAGATAAGTAGAGGACAGGTAATACTGAAATTTGATAGTACTATCCATCTTGCTGCATCCCACATCGGTGTCAGGTGAATTCACATACGGACATTGGTTCTTCAGCTTGGCATCCTTCAGCATAGGATCTGTAAAGACCACAAAAGGTGATTAAAAGATAAAGTGGAAAAGAATTTTCTGAAGCACACAGCTAGATGACAACTAGACTTTAAGTGCCAAAATTGATAAGAATTTGTTTTTCATAGGGAGGGTGCACAGAGGTTGTAATATTGATGCCACTTTAAAAAAAATTGGTTGGAACTTGTGTGTGTGCGCATGCACAAATGAAAATATCTTGTTATTACTACAATCACATTTTGAAAAAAATTAATTCACTTTCCTTGGTTTTTTGATAGCTGGCTTTTCAGCCAGCCAAGACATGAAAATGTTCTAGAAATGCAGTACTGTCATATCCTCACATTCAACATTGTCAGTGCTAGCAACTCTGACAGCCCTGCTGAAGGCAGCCTCTAGCGTTTCTAATACTGTTGATTCGGCACTGAACAAACTGATGGAGTGATAGAGACAGAGATAAAGGAGTCAGCAGGTTATTTGAATTAGGTTTTCCAGTGCTGGAGCAGCTGTGGTCTGAGTTTGTGTTTTCAGTAGAAAAATTAGAGTGCTTGTAAATAAGTCTGCTGTAGGAGCCTTGTGCGTAAATACAAGTAGATACACGCTGCTGCCAGCGTGTGTGTTCAGTCCCTTGAACTCACAGGAAGTTATTGGGAATCAGCAGCAAAGGGTATTCCTTAGTTTTTCCATTTCGAGAATAAGACTTGCTGCAATCAGGTAAACATAAACATTCTTTGATGCAGTAATTGTGGCCATGTGTTCCCCTCAGGAAATTATGGACGTTTTATTCATTAATTTTTTTAAATGATATGACTTGTAAATTTAGTTTTGTACTCTTTTTTTTCATTTTGGTTTTGGAGTACATTTCTCCCCTTCATTTATTACTGTCCTCAAAAGGTGAAATCAAAAGAAAAGCAAGCCTTTTCTTTAAAGAACACTGTCTATTCCAGAGCCCTTGGTTTGTGGGACGTTTATTATGCTTTCTCTTGGTGTAGACAGTCTTTTTAAAAATCTGAACAAAATGCTCAGTTCTTTGCTTTCTCATGACCTCTCTTCTTTCTTCAAACACTTTTATCAGAGGGATTTTGTTACAGGGTGTACAAGAAAATTATATTCATGGATATGCCTTTCTTATCAACTTTTTCTATATTCCAACTTTGCCAAAAATCTTAGTTTTTCATCAGTTCTTTGTATTAAAATAATGCCAAAAAGCTTCAGTAGGGTCCCTCAATGCTATGCATTATGTGCACTTACAGTTAAAATATTTACCTAATAGTTAAAATAGATAAGGAATGACGGGTATAGTCTCATGATCCTTCATTTTATAGGTAAAGGCACTGTGACAAAGAGAGATCAAGGGGCTCACATGAGTTCGTGCCTTGAGTGTGTGATAGAGACAGGACCAGAGGAACATCTTTTACCCCTTTCTAGCCCTCGCTGTCAAAACTATTAATAAAAGTGACTGGTAATCGGAATACCTGTCTATAACTAGTGGTTAATTGCTTTTTCTTATCCTTAAGACAGATTCTGTATAGGTTCCTATTGGTACTTTGTGTACGCCTGAATGAACTGCTGATAGTTCTGAAATGTCTTCATGAGAAGAAGCAAATACATTCTTATCATTGCATTCAAGTATGCTTTCTGTCAATAACCAGTCTTGCAATGACATGTTGGATATGCTTATTAAAATGATCCGGATATGTAATATTAAAGGCATTGTATTTAAACAAGAGCACTTACAGTCACATAAAACCATGTTAAAAGGCCTATGGGCCTTCACATTTCTTGGCATAAACAGCTGTCAAGGCAATAGCAAGTTTTCCTTGTTTTCTAGTTACTCCATAGTAGCTCCCCAGGATGCTGTAAAATGTCTGGTATGCACCTTTCGTGGAAAAAGGAAATGGGATGAATTGTATCATGAGCTCAGTCCAAAGCAGCAGTTCCTCTGTTCCTCTGTGCAAAAACAGCTTGACATTAGGTGTTGCCAAAAAAGTTGCCAAGGCAGTCCTTCTGAATTTGAGGACTGCTCACTGCAATGGGAAGAATTTATTGGCCATTTAACAGCTGTGTGTAGTGCACTCAAAGGATGAATAAACAGTAATGAATTGGAGCAGCTTATGCTTTATTTATTTATTTCTGATAGTGGAATTGGTAAGTAGTTTTGAATTATCTGGGCTGCTTCTGGTCCTTGCAGTGGGTAATTATCTCCTAGGCTTGCTATGGTTTGTGCAGAACTCTTGTTCATCTGCATTTCAACTGGGAAGATCCACACTATGAGCTAAGAACAGCTCTGCTAGCTTTGGTAGGGGGGGAAGGGATAAAGTCTTGATATTTTCAGAGCAGAGCTGGCAGATTGTCCTTGTTGCTGAGCTTCTTGTTTTACTGCTGTCTTGTGCTAGTGACACGATGTTCCACGGTTAGGAAATGTCAGCTTCATGGATGAGCCATCCAATGAGAATATCCGTTCTCTCAGCAGGATGAGATCCTGGCTGAAATGGGTAACTGCCTGCATGCAAATCTCTATCCTGGAGCCAGTTAGTGAAAGAGTTAGAGGGAGGAAATATCATCCTGCCTTTTTCTCTCTGTCAACTCTTTATTTCCATCTTTTAAAATACAATTCTCTGTAGGTGTTATTACTGATATACATGTAAATCTTTATCTTAGCTTTCTAAAGCAGGTGCACACGTGCCAACTGCAACAGCAAAAGCAGATGGTGTAAGTTGCTGAGGTCCCCTGGTACTTTTTGGAAGAGGAGATATTATTCTGAATATCCTGGCTAATTATACTGTATGCAACTGCATTTTATCTGCCTATGTTTTCCCTTTCTTTTGTTTGAGGAAGCTGTGCATTTTTTTAAAACTTCTTCTAAATTAAAGGTGACTTATGTGTTTTTAGAGCCGAGCACAAGCAGAATTCTCACCTTTCCATAGCAGTTGAAGTTTAATACGCAGAAATGTTTGATGCTTGGGTAGATACTAAGCTTTTGTTGAAGATTTTGACAAAAAGTGTGTGTTCAAAGCTGGTTGAAACATAGAAGTGTTTCTCTATTGGAAATTCAGTTTCAATATTTGTATTAAATAAAATTAAATATTATTTAGGGGCAGCCTAAGAGAAAATTAGAAAATATACTTTCTTTGGCTTGTTTATGTTTTCTTTACAATACAAATTCAGGAGCGAGGGCAAAAGAAACAAAGTATTACTGTAAGAAATCACTGGAACCAACAATTAACACGTAAAATTGAAATGGAATCTGGAACATTCACACCTTTCTCTGGTGCAGCTGATAACTGGCCCCAGTCAAAGAGTATGCTACCAAAGAGATTTCTTTCCAGCCACTTAATAAGTTTCTGGCCATTACAAAATTACACATATTTTGAGACGATTTGGAAATGAAGAGTGTCTGCAAAATACAAGTGTTGCAAGTTAATCTTAAGACTTTTTTTTTTTCTGTCTTCCCTACCTGATCGTTAAGAACAAAATGCTGATATACTAGTGACATGAACTAGGATGCCAAAATGAATAAACTAGAGTTGTGCATATGTGACTTGAAGCCAAATATTGTAGGAAAAATACATGTGTGGAAGGATAACATTCATGGCTGGAAGACAGACATTGGAAAGCATGCACTGCTTAGATCACATAGAAGTAAAGGTTAAATCGGTCAAATAGCATCAGTGAATGGAAAGATACCAGAGCCAAGACTCTGTGAACAAAAAAAATCTATTTAGATCAAAATAAATTTTAGGAAGAATGGCAAACAATTTAAGTAAAATAGAACTGCAAGGCTTCTACAGCCCCTCACAAGCTTATTTTAGTAACGACCGCATCTCTGCAACCAGAATACTTTCAGGGTGTTAGTTTGAAGCTGTTTCCTATTTCCACAAACTTCAAAAAACATCAAGAAAACACCAGGGTCTTAGCAGGAGGTCCAGCACAGATCCAGTAGGCAAAGAAGCAAGGCGTCCGCCTTTTCACTCATGCACAGGTGATGTCAAAGCCAGGCTCTAGTGTTACAATACGATCTAGTTTAAACAAAACCACAGGACCTCAATTCTGTGAGACGCTCGAGATCTTGCGTTCAGGCACAAAGTACGCTTGGTCCTGTCGCTGGAAGCATGCTTTGTACATTTCCCGCCTCTCCATCGATAGGTGGAGCTGCTACAACGCAAATCAATAGGAAGTCAATCATGGAAGGCCTCAGCTTAAGGCTTTTGCTACAATGAGAATGAAATATGAAAACACATCAAATAGAACTGGCACCCCTTTTAAATTGTATCTGTGTTTGTTATCCTACCAAAATACATATGGATGAGGAAGATAAAACTATTTTTAAAGACTAGTTCATTAAGTTCTGATGAATTTATATCATATACCTGCTACTGTTCTTTAGTTTATGGCGAATGTCCTTTTTATCAGCTGCCAACTCCCTTCAGTGACTTTTCTTTCATGACTTTTTTTGAGATAAAACAACGCATTTTAGAGAAGCTACTGATGCCTTGAATCTAACATTTGACCAGGAAACTGTATTCTCTCTTACAACTTCAGTTTAAAACTTATTTGGGGTCTGAATTCATTCCTCTTAGTAGCCTTTCATTACTAATTGAACTGCTATTACTAGTCTATCTAGTTCCCATAAGTTTAGTAGGAGGGTCTGCATTCCCAGAAAAGGGGAGTTTGTTTCTTTATCTTAGGATAAACAGAGGTAGGATATGCAGTAACTCCACGAAAATAGGGAACTATTGTTCTCCAGCTGAGCTATGTTAAGGGTCCACGGGTGCTTTCCACTCATTGCTGTAGTTCAGTAGAGGCAGCTGTGTGCATTAAGCCACCTCATGGTGTTAAAATAATACGTTCTCTTAGTGCGGGGAGAGCATGGAGGTGGGAATCAGTGCAGCTCAGCTGATGAATGGTAACTAATGAAGCCAGAGTGCTTCAACTGTTGTACATGATCATCTGTACAGACTCTAGATAACACTGCTCCCAAAGTAGTTTAAGCTCTTTGTTTAGGTTCCCCAGCAGTGGAGGATAGTTAATTAGCTGAATAGTGTGGTAGGGCTGTTCTTGCTACTCACATAGTAACAGACAGAGTAATTAAGAATCAGAAAGATACTCAGGCTGTGCTTTGGGTTTTTTCTGATTCAGAACTTGTCTATTAGTAGCTGTGAAGTCAGAGAAGCTAAGCATGGCTTTTTGGAATGGAACAGGCACACCAGCTTGCTCTGTTGCATTACCTCTATGCTTGCTTGGAAGAACAGAAATATGGCCCGTGCTTGCGTGGACTTAGTTATCTGAAAAATAAAAGGTTGGTTTTGGTGCCTGTAAGACCAAGAAATCTGAGAGAATGCGGGGCTGTGACAGCTCTCTGCCTCGCCTAGAACTGCTGAATGTTTGTTCTGGCTGCACAAAGACCAGGATCCACCTCGAGGGGGCTGACATGTTATTTGGCTGACTCAGAGGAGTGAAAGAATGAAGTCAAGGTAAAGAAACCGCAGTGTGGCAATTCCCTCCCACTGCTTTTGTTCCACAGGAGATCATTAAACCTTAACGGTAAGAGAGACGTTGTAATCCTTTGTTCCTTGTGTCCTAAAAAGTAATGGCTGTATTTAGAAAAGCAAATATAGTCACTTTGGGTTTTAATGAGACTTTTGAAAATGTACTTAAGAACCTGCCATCTCCCAGCAGTTAATTGATAGTAAAGTTGGTATTTCTCCTACTAATAGATTGCAGGAAAGGAACAAAACTTTCCATGGTAAAGCAGGAGCCAGCAACTCCTCCTCTTTCTCTCTCTCTGCTCTAGCTTTCAGCAGAGAGCAGCGACTGCATGCTGCAGGTGTGACCCCGGAGAGAGAAGGGATTTCCACTGGAGCATGGTTTTCATTCTATCCTCCTACAGTGATCTAACAGAGTTTCTTTAATAACATTCCTTTTGTTCTGGCAGATAATCATGGGCTGGCCCAGATAGCATCACAAATTTGCTCCTTTCTGATAATAGGATCTTATCAGGGCTTCAGCAGCATATAGTATTTTACAGGATATGGCTTTAATTAAAATGACAATATGGGACAGCTGAGGTTAGATCCCCTAGTCTGGCATCTCTGTAACATCAGACTGGAAAGGGACAGCGTAATAAATGTCTTTCGTCTGGTATGAGAGAGAAGGTAGAGAACTATTTTGCTGACATTTTGATCGTCTATTGGCTGGAGTTACAGCACTTGAAAGTTCTAAGGTAAGCTGTCTGTGAAGGCATACGGTAACTGTAGACTCTGCTGATGGATCCCCAGATGGGCTAAAACTGAAATGGCAGGGTTTACACCTTCCTTTTCAGTCATTAGTGATGGGAACCTCAGGTCTTGTAATATGGAATACAAGATTATTGGAGTTCCCTGCAAGTCTATGGCTGTTTCTTAGTAGGGGTACAATATCTTCTGTGTTTGGGCTGCATAATAGGTGATTTGGTTCGAGCCTGTGCATGCTATCACAAAAGAAGTAAGTGTTGTAAGCAGCAGTTCTAAGGTAGTGGGCTGGTTTGGAAAACACAAGCAGTATCCTCTACTCACAGTTCATCAACTTTGAAATTCAGAAATTGTGAAAGACTTAAAGTTGCCTGGCTCTGAAAAAACAGCTGGGGGGAGACATATTCTATGCACTATACAGCACGTACTGCACAAGGAAATTTATAACTTGAAGCTAGTTCTTCGATGCCTTACATCAGAGTTGTACTTAGGTAGATGAGAAGCTTTTGGCAGCTCTCTGAACACACTCTTATATGCCCCATGCAGAGTCAAAGCTCCAAGTTTAAAGTTCACATATCAGAATTCACAAATCAATAGTAACCCCCAGCCAGGCAAAGGTTCCTTATCTTTGTGCCACTTAATGCTTGCTGCTAGAGAAATCAGGCAAGGGACAGTGAGTCCTGCCTTATCTGTACTGTAGCAAAAGGCTAGCTATCAAAAAATCTGCAATATGCAGAGCCTCACCTTCTCTTCCCATCTGCCATCTCAAGAACTCTGCAGTCCTTGTACCTACTCCCCAATTCAGTTTCATATTGATAACAGCCTTTTCTCCCTCACCCTCTCCATCAAAGATCAATAGGAGACCGTGTTGTACTGGTGGTTACAGAACTTACTGAGATAGTGATAATGTTGATAGCTGATGAAAGAAGAAGAAATTTTTCAATAACAATTCCCCTCTAGAAAAGGTTGGTTCATTTTGATTCCAGCTTTCTAATGAGCAAGGTCCAGGAGACAGTGTGCTTATGCAGGACTTGATATTAAACCTAATTTTCAAAGTTGCTAACTAGGTGCAGTCATCTCTAACTTCTGGAAGCTTTCAGTCTTTGAAGGTGCAACTGTGACACAGCAACACATCAAAGGAGGTATCTACCTTTAAGCAAGTTGACATACTGAAGGTTTTCAAGTACTAAGCATCTTCTAAATTGGAATTTCATTCTTGTAACACCATAACACAATCAAAGCTAGTTATATGATGTCCTAAATAACAAGAGATGACAATGGATGAAAAGGCACCAGAAATCAGCTGACTTAAGGGAAAATAATTACTTTTACTCAGCAAGGCTGAAGTTAATATTTTTGAATCATTGAATTGCCTGATAGAAACCTCCTAAGAGAAGGAATTTTTCTTATTACTCTTAGTGCTTTTTCTTGCCTTTTTTTATTCCTTTGTATGTATTTTGTTGCTTTTAAAAGCTAAATGAAAGTGCTTTATATCCTGTCGTTATTGGCTTTGAAATCAGTGATTAAAGAAAATCACTCAATGTCGTTCTTTTCCTGAATTTATAGGGTTTATTCCCTTGCTGAATATCATGTTCTAAAAGGCTGATGTGATGTTCTGCTTTGGTGATATAATGTAACACACAATAATTTGATTGGTCTTAAAATTTTTTCATGTTAAGGTCATGTCACTTGTAGTGCAGATTTCACTTACACAACACTGGAAGAATTAGTTTTATGTCTTACTCTGCAAAACTCCTGGATTTATTAAAATGTATGTGTGTTTAACTGCATGTGAAATACAAATTTCCTATTAAAAAACTTCTGTGTTCTGATCCAGAGTGCACAAATAGTGCTATGAACTGAAGCACTGTAGACTTTCTGTCACTGTAAAAGCTTTATTGCAAGTCACAGCTTTGCTTCTAATCGAAGCACAGTCTCCTGCTAATACTTGGCTAGAATCACATTCCCAGCTAAAAATATAGTATCTGGCTTAGAAATGTGACATGTCTTTTTATCTTAGTTCATTACAACTACCCTTTAAATACTCAGTAATTACTATCCTTTAACCTTTAGTTCTAACTTAAGGCAGCAGTTATTTAATATTATTTTATCTTAAGTGTTGAGGAAAGTAAAAATCTGTATTTCAAAGCAATTTACTTCTAAGTTTTTATCATATGATGTGTGCGTCTAATAACTTCATAATTATTGTTACCTGGTCTGTCGTCTTCTGCCTCCCTTCCTCACAAATCTTCTTTATAGCATGATCAAGGAATTGTCTACTTCAGCTGCTTGTGCGTGGAGGCATAAAGAAGACTCAAAGCATGAAGTGCTCTGGCTGGAGGCTGAAGGAAAAACTCTGTGGGAAGTGCTATACTTTTCAAAATTACATACTTCAGTATGTGCTCTGTTTTTTGTTGTGTTATGTCTTTTGCAATGAAAAGTCATATATGAATTGATATGATCCAATTATTCCATTCTCTGGACTTGTATTACAGTCACACTTAGATTCTCCAAGCAAAAGTTGGAGCCTCGCTTTGTAGGAATTCTGTGAAGTAAGAGATGATGCCTGACGCAAATGCACTGTGCTTTAAATACGTAACATGGCCTCAAAAATGAGAGGGGAGATGTAACTTGGAGGAGTAAATTGACCTGTCCTGAAGTCTTCATCCAGGTTAGTGGTTTCCTGCAGCCGAAACTAGTGTCCTACTGTTCTTTCTCCTTTTAATTTAGTATAACAAAGAGTAAAAAAATATACCAGTGATGACCTTGGATAATTTGTCTGTGAATTTTGAGGGAATGTTGGACCTTGAAGCATTCTTAAGAAGTGGGGTGAGAGCAGCAGAGTTAAATTTTCTTTTGTCTAGGTTGAAACATGATCTTCAGTGTCATAATTGTCTTTGTTACCTGTTTGGGAGTTATAATCCACTTGCAAGAAACACTTCTGTAGGCTCTGTTGCCTGCTATAAAAGTGAAAGAAGAATTGTGTATGATTAAATGCATTCAATTCCTCTATTTTTTTGCAATGACAAATACCTGAACTATGGGAGAAAAGGGTCCAAATCATACCAAAGGTGAGTTTTATGGAATGC
This sequence comes from Pygoscelis adeliae, assembly GCF_000699105.1. NCBI lineage: Eukaryota > Metazoa > Chordata > Aves > Sphenisciformes > Spheniscidae > Pygoscelis > Pygoscelis adeliae. The sequence goes on along the minus strand of NW_008824285.1, from coordinate 1,113,170 downwards.
TTAGTTCCTGTGCAGAGGTAAATTGCACCCAAATAAAACATAAAATATGCATGCTTTAAACACTACAAATATATTGTAAGCAAAATATTTCTTCCTTTGTCTATCTGCCAACACTTGACTATGGGGATGTATTTTCATTTACTAAAGCAGATGTAATTGTAAATCCTTAAGATACCTTCAAGATTAGAGGAAATTTTTCTATTTTTACTAAGTTTTCCTGGTAAAACAACAAGACGTGAAGTCAGGTCTTGATAAGTAAAGCAAACACCCCTGCATTCCACTTTACTTCTTTCTTCTCAGAGCTCAGTAAGTTTTCCCTGCAGCCAGAGAAAATTCTACTTCATCTTTCATAGAAGACCACTTCCACTAAGCTGCTGACTTCATGGTCTCTTGTGTGATTGCTTATGACAGAGTTCATTGTGTTTTGTTTGAGAACATAATTAAGTCTTTAGTGCATGACAGTCGAGTGGCTAGTCAATGATACAATGCTTGCTGCTTCCCTCTGCTGCATAGAACTAGAATTGCTTGGCTATCTTCCATAAATCTTGTCTTGCAGAGAGGCACTACCATTCAGCGGCAGCTAATAAGCCTGGATTTGAGGATGTACCTGTATAGCACAGTGATGTAGTTTGGTCCAAGCTGGGTGCTGCGCCATATTCGAAACTATCTTGGCTGTCTCTTAGCAGTGCTTCATTACCTCTTGATTGCACCTCAACTGGAAACTTCCCAGGAAAGATCCTGTTGACACAGGTTACTTCAGCCAAGGGTCTGACTTGGGTGATGCAGTGTTTTATGTCGTTTAGTGTTCTTGTCGATGACGTTCTGATGTAGCCTAGACTCTGAATTGTGAACCATTAGGTCTGCACACCATGGAGGCAGATTCTGTTGGCCTTTACTGTCACTTGGGAGGGTTTGTACATATAGTGCATATAAGGACCGCTCTTATCACACCTGGGGCCCCATTTGTGTTTCAATTTGCTGGATGTCACTGTGATATTACTAACTTGAGGAGTCTTTTGGAGGTGGTGAAAAAACACCTAGAGCTTGGTACCACTTGCAGGAGGGTTTACTAAATTCTGTGCAGCCAACTCCTTTTACCAATTTTCACTGTAATGTGTATGTCAAACCTCGGAGAAGCATTTATATGGCCTGTTCTTGACAGGTGGAATAGGTTAATTAATCTGAAAAAGAAGCAATGTTTTTCTTGATGGTAAAGGGATTATTGAAATGCTGAACAGACAGGCTCTTTTCTCCGTCCGTAGCCATAGGTTGGTTATTTGATACCACAAAACATACGCTAAACATTGTGCCTAGTTATTATCCAATGCAAGTGTAGAATAGTCTTTTCCACTTGTCCACACCTGCTGAAAACAACAGAAAGAGTTCATTCCAGTAAGCAGCCTCCAAACACTGCAGGCTGATAGGAGGTATACAGTGGGATTCATCTTCACTTTAGCTAAACTGCACAAATCTAGTAAAGTGGACCCAAGCCAAATTAGATGGTGAAGTCATGTGACAAGTTTGCTAGCTTTAGCGTCAGAGTGCTGTGATTCTTAACAGTATTGATAGCATTGTACACAGCAGGCAAGGAACGTTGGGTTAAGTTGAAAATGTGAACGCTGTCACCACAGCCTATTAAACCAATTGATGTCATTTTCATTTTTCTGTATATATGCAGAATTTTTTGGTAAACTGCTTAAGTACGTTAGCTTAATTTCTGAGAGATTTCCTGATCAAATGGTATGCTGAAGATGTTCCAGGGTGGAGAAAAAAATATGTTTATGCCCAGCTTAAGAGGGTCTAGTATCATAAATTATTTTCTTTTTTGAGGCAGAGGGAGTCATCCCATCACATGAACGATATTAACCATGTATTCTTTTAACTCCCACATACATACACACCTTGCAACAGTTCTGTCTCCGAGAAAGTAAACAGGGTGTGAGTCTGGACAGACTCATTAGCCCAGAATTACAAAGCTCAGAAAAGTGCTGCAGAATTTACTATGACTGCTACCAGTGCATGAATGTTATGTGCCTGATAGGGCAGTGTACTCTTATTATTGGACACTAGTACTAGGAATAAAACCCTGTAAAACTTAATAGGAGCAAAAACCTCTGGGGCTACCTGAATCTGTCATTTTGGGAATTATGCCAGAAAACTTACAGTTTTAACAAAACATAGCAAATCTTCTATGCTGGATACAAAACTCTCTATCAAAACATCAGAACATTTGGTGCTATCCACCAGTGAACTCTCATTTATATTCTGTGGAAACTTACATAAAAAGTAAGCTGAACTACAGCTTTAAAATGAGAGCTTATGTCACAAAATCTGTTTTGTCGGAGGATTCAGTGACACCGTCGTGCTGTGCTTCTCCTGATCTAGGAATATCCTGTAACTGCAATACTGAAGGACCACGTTTGCCCCTTCCTGAACATGCAGGCTGAGCTACTGCTGTACAGTAATTCAGGCCCCTCTGAGTCCACAGACTGTTTTCTTTGGAGCATGATGGTGGTGTTAAAAGTAACTGTGAAGAATTAACCTATTGATGAGTTTAAACTTGCTATTTAGGGGTCCACAGCCTCAAGGAAATGTTTTTTAGGGCTTCATATACTGAAAAAGTTAGAAAACCACAATTGTATAAATTTTGCTTTTTAACTCCATGGTCCCTTGTAGTAAATCAACTTATTGTTCATTACAATAGATGGCATTATGCATTACTTGTCTGCAAGGCACTGCAGTGAAGTTTTTTTCCTATCATTTCTACACTATTGATGTGGAGGTAACACTTCCTCTTTGTGGAAGAGATAGGAAGCTAGATCAGCCAGCAAGATGAGAGCAGTGACTTGTATAGGTGGGTTTGAAGAGGGCTGTGGGTGGCAGGCTTTAGGCTGCAGTTATATTCAGAGGCAACATCATTAAGCAGGATTTTATGGCCTAGACCTGTCATTCCCACCCACATACCACTCCTCGCACAGTGCATTTGTGTGATGTGGTGAACCACATCAAGAAATTAATCCAGCTTGAAGAAAACCCCTTTTAAGTGGTATATTTCATCTAGATCTGTTTTTCCATTTACTGCCTAACGTGGCTTCTCCAGTACTTGTACTGGCATGGCCCTTGGTCTGTAGTGAGAGTGGGAATGAGAAGCTGGGGCAGAGGGGCCAAGAAGTGCTTACATTCACAGCCAGCTGCTCGGTGTCAAACTTCGCCTGTAGTCTAAAGGATTGAAAGTAAATTTTCTTTTATTACAGAGTTTCTTGTTCTGCTGTGCATTTAAAAGCTGGATAAAAAATACGAATATATGAGAATGTACAGAAGCTGAAACATAGAAATATGTGATTGATGAGTATGTGTCTATTATCAGAGGGTATGCTTTCTTACAAAATGGGAAAAACTAATATCTGAACAGCTTTTCTCACAGCAGTTTCCTCTTAGTTCAGGAACTCGTTGCAATGGCAGTATAGCTGCCATCTCTCTCTGCACAATTGCATCACTTTTTCAGCTGTAGTAAGTTCCTTGAAGTCTCTTGTCAGTGTTGCAACAGTACCTCATCCCTGCCACAGAACACTTGTTCATCTCACAGTGGAGTTACGCAGATCTTTTGATGTGCTCTTTAAATTACAGTTGCCTGAGAGATACTTAGTTCTTTTTTTAATTTAACGCCTTTGAGATTCTTGAATCTCTCTTTCTATTTCTTCAAAACCCTCAAACGGTTGTAGAAGTGAGTGGATGGCCAGTGGAGCTGCCACCCTTCTAGACGCGTGCTACGTTACATTCATACAACTTGCTTCTCCATCTCTATGTATGTGACTGTTGAAAGAAGACGGAAAAATCTTCCTGGCAAGACCTGTGTATCACAGTAGATCCCGGTTGGCTCCATGGCAGGACATTCATGGCAGGGCGATCATTTCTCTGCTACAGTGACCTCCATTTGGGAATGATTTATCAGGTTTTGTACATTCCTGTTGCAGTCCCCAGAGTGGTGCACAGGCAGGCTCGTCTGCCCTTCTGCAGCCTGGGAAACAGCCTTGGGGACATGTACTTAGCAGCAGAAACAAGTGCAGTCATCTAACAGAGGGCTTCAGGGATTGGAAGGGCACACTTCATGAGAATGGTGGGAGCTGTCAATAATTGGGTTCTTTGCCTTCTAATCACATTAAATGGGGAGAACAGCTTAGCTAGCTGTTTGGTACTTGATTGATACATGTTAACTGACACTTTTCAGAAAATAGTATCACTTGCACCGAAGTGTGCTTCTGTTGTTTCTCTGCGTTGTAGCTGAAATAATGTTTTAATAGTTAAGAAACTACTCAACTACTTGTTGTCTTTCACACCTGAGATCATCAAATGGTTGCATTTCATGATGTGTGACTAATTATGAATAATTCAGAACTGTAGTTACTAGGTGGATGCCCTCTGCTTTTTCACTGGAGATTAAAATGAAAATAATAAAGCAAAGAGTTCACTTCCCCCTTTTCCTCTTGTTACCGAAAAGTCATTATTATGTGGCCATTTCAGAGGCACAATTAGGTAACTTAATAATATGACACCTGGCTATTTCCAGTCCTGACAAAATTGTACTTAATTAGGGTAAAAATACTTTCCCGTTTCTCATGACTCACTGTGAGGCTTCAGTGCACCGGTTAGCAAAAAGGGGAGACAGGAACTGTGTGCGATTAGTCCAATACATTCAGCAAATCAAAGCAGGGTGAAGTGCCCCTAATCAAGCCAAACACGTTTGCAATTGAAATGACTGGTGCCTGTTTCAGCATCTTTCCCCAAGCACCTCAGGCTTCACAGGAAGCATGTGGCAACATCCAGGCTAAAACTCGGGATTGTCTCATTAACCCTAGTCTGGAGCATTAACCTCTTACCTTGCTAGTTAGCTGATGATCTTTCTTTGCCAGATTCCATATGAGGATTTTCTGAGTTTTTCAGGTGGGGTTTGGTTTTTGCTTTTTTGTTGTTTTTTTCTTTTGAGAGGGGAGGAGTGAGGGGGAGGTTCAGCTCTCCAATTATAAAGTTCCTTTATGTGTTTCTATCATCTTAGGACCTGTGATTCTATCCATCTGCATTTCATGACTGGACTGTAGTCATGCATAGTCACTGAATATCTCTCAGCCTTCCACTGGTTAATTGCCAGAGGAAGGCCTTAGTGAATTCTGCTTTTCAGTGCTGTGTAAGTTTGGATGAAAAAAGGTGGCAATGACTTCCCACTTGACGAGAAGGTTCTGAACTTATTCAGTAATAGCCTTTTTAGAACAACACTACCTCTGACTGAGACTGAAATAGCTAGACATGTCACTCACTTTTTTCCTACGCTGGCAGAACAGAAACAGACGTGCCCAGTGTTTCTTGTCCCTTGCCCTCTAACTGTACTCTTGCTCACAGACAGTAGCATCCCTGCCAGCTCTGAACTGTACAGCGATATCTGCAATGTTTTGAAGAATCTCTCAGTCTCTTACTGCTTGAATGTGTAACCTTTTTTCTTTTTTTCTTAACCACAAATTACAAATAGCTAAGCTATTGAATTGCTTGTCTAATGTCCCGCTGCTTTTGATTTTCTTTGTTTGCTCCCAAAGCACACTCTTTAATCCATGCACATCTCACCCTTGCATCATCTATTTCTTGTCATGCACCTCTCATTCCAAGTAAAAGTTCAGACAGGAAGATCTGAGCCAGGATGCGAAATCTGGAATAGATACTTAGTGAGTGACTTTAAAGGATGGGGAGTACCAGTGATGTGTGCTTTCTCTTTGCAGTCTGAGCTCTTTATGCAGAGGTTAGAGCATATTGAATAGCTGCCCTTTGCCTGTAATCCAGCTGCAGCCACAACAAAAATGCCTGGATGTGCAACAAGTGAATGTAGGTGGGATCAGAGTATTAATTTATGTGGAGAAATCTAAAAGGGCATGGAAATAAAATAATAATTAACGCTGAAGTAGGAATTCTTCTTTGCCCAATTGAAGGAAATGCTGCAGGTAAAATTTCAAGTGCAGCTGATTTCTCCAAATTACAAATCAAGGAGTGAATTAGGTGTTAAGATCGTGACATTTTCTAAATGCCTGGGTCTTATGATTTTTAAATTCAATTAGTGAAGTTCAAATGTTCATCGCCCCCTTGGCATGTTAATCCACATTTTCCTATTCTGATGCACAGCCAACCACTTCAGCATTTCACTTTTTGTCAGATTAACCTTGCTCTGTGGTGTCTGTCGATTTTTGGAATGAGTAAACACAGGAAAATGCAAATAGTTGTCTTTCATCTTAGATTAATCAATTTAAAAATAATATAGATTTTAACTCATCAGAAATTATGGCTTATGACAGCTCAAATGGTGACTTCACTTTAAAGCAAGTGGGATGGAATTGTTTAAAGACACATCATGGGCTTTTTTAAGGTTTGGGTTTTTTTCCATCACTGAGGAGGCTGAATTTTATTCTTTGGAATAAAAGGGTTTATAATCTTTTATTAATATGGAAACAAAATAACACAAAACTTGAGAGTAATGCTTTCTCATTTCAAGTTACTAAAATATAGAATAAGGAAAAATCTTTCTAAACTAAAGCTAAGAAGAGTTATGTACATTGCAAAGAGTAAGACTACGTAATGAATCAGAGGTAAACATGCTGCTGTGATATCCTGATGAAAGGTAAAGTAGAAATTGGCATATATACCTGTCTCTCTCATTGTGCTCACACTTCAAGGTACTCTATCCAGCAATGAGTTGGGGTTATATTGCAGAACAGAATAATGTAGAAATCCTGAGATGCTCTCAAATACGTCTTACTGAGCTTTAGAAAAGTAGGTATGAGCTTTCTGACAGGAAATCTAAATAATATATTCAGATATGTGTATATAGACAGTAAATTATTCAGCCACTAGATGTCCTAATGCAGAACTGCAAATCCAGCATGAGCAATGGTGCACAAAAATTGCAAAGCTGGGACTGAAAATATGTAGATGATCAGTTTTTAGCCTACATACTCTCAATTCCTAGAATACTACTGAAGAGGCTGTAAAACACAACTGAAAATGAAACTATATTCACGGAAGGCTTATTTGCAGGCTGTGGCTGGCCAATTAATTGCCATCACACATGTACGTTACGTTTTAATGCTGGTATAGCAGATGCTGTGGCAACTTAGGGATTGTTTCTAAGTACCATGTGGCTGGATCCAGTATTGTATCTTGCTGCTAAATATTTTTGTTGTACTTGGGGTAGTAGGTCCTATTATTTTGTAAGATTTTACGAAGTCATATAAAGATACAGACCCAATTCTAAAGGAAATGCAACCTTGAAACCCTGATCTTACGCAGAGGAGTGACGGTTGTTGCACAAGAGGAGAAGAAAATGATAAAACTTTTCTTTGATATAATTTATTTTTTTAAATTTCTATGTTACAAGTTGTGGAAATGCAAGACCCTCATCTTGAAGTTGCTCTCTCCGCCCACAGAATATCCCAGCCATCGTGAGGTTGCCAGTGCACAGAACTGCCTGTGTGATATGTGCAGTGAAAATAGGTGTTGCAAAACAGGCATTCCATGCTTAGGAAGAACTTTGAGGCAGACCTTGCTGCAGAGATGGAGAAACGGTTGGACAGAACTCATATCTGGCCATTGTTTTTTATTGTTGGCCTGGCAGAGTGTGTTCTTTAAAAGGGGAGGCATGAGGGACTGTCATCTTTAAATGTCAAGTGATCCAAAGCTTCTCAGTAACACATCCATCTCTGTATTTTGTTCAGAGAGAGCCCTGTAGAATAGCAGAGAGGCAGCTATAGACTATCATAAACTTGAGGGCAAAGGAAAAAGAACAGGCTGAATTTCAGCTGTGTTTCTGCATATTCATGATGTCTTGCAGAATGCTACACTCATCCGTTATCTCTGTATGTTCGGTGTGTGAGAATGGCTTTGCTGGTCAGACTGTTAGTGGTTCATCTGCCCTGTAACCTGCCTCTGAGAGGAGTAATAGATGCTTAAGCAAACAAAGTATAGCGTACTTTTCATGCTCTCATCTTTCAGCCATTGATGTATAGGCTTCCTGAACTGGAGGTTGCTTATACAATATATTGCTTTTAATATTCACCAATGTGCTTATTGCCCATGAATTTGGCTAATTCCTTTTCAGTCCTGCTCTCGTGTCCTCTGGGATTGCTTTGTAAAATGTGCATATATGGGACTGTGACAAAAATCTCCACAACTAAAAATATGTCAGGCTGGAGTTAGTCTTCAGTAATGATCTAAAGCACATCTGTATGGTACAGCAAGCACTCCTTTTACATTTGGGGAATTCAAATACAGGCCCTGCAGTCAAAATATGTTGAAAACTCAAAATCAAACCATAACTGCTGTGAGCAAGTAGTATCTTGAATCAAACTGTGGAAGATAAGGGACCCTTAAACACACTAATACCATCTCATACTTCCTGTGCAGCCTTGGACTGGGAACATGTATTAAGGCAGCTCTCCTGCCCTTCAGGTGCTTCAGCAATTAATTTATACCAGCATCTACAGAATTGAATGCATTGCTTGTATTCTGCATTAGGTATGGAGTGGAGAGAAAAACACAATGTTTTTCTTTCTCCTGACACATGCATGCACACCTGGGTCTCCAGACCCAGAGAATGCCATTTCAGTACATGCCCTTCAGGTGCTTCAGCAATTAATTTATACCAGCATCTACAGAATTGAATGCATTGCTTGTATTCTGCATTAGGTATGGAGTGGAGAGAAAAACACAATGTTTTTCTTTCTCCTGACGCATGCACACCTGGGTCTTCAGACCCAGAGAATGCCATCTCAGTACATGGGAAGTGTTGAGAGCTACCACAGGGGGAATTTAATCCACTGCTACCTTTGCTACATGGAGAGGAGTTGTAATTAATCATTTGAGGCCAGACTTCCTCTTTTTCTTGCATTATGACAGCAGGGGCTATTTCTTTAGTTTGACGCCATAAAATTAAACACCCGATTCAATGGAACGCACTTTGAGGTCAAAGGCTTGTCCCTGTATTGTTTCTGTATATAATCAGATTGTGGGCTTGTAGGTATTGCTGAATCGAGGCAGGTAGTGTCACAACTTTCTCATGATTACAACTCTTCCAGGTGGGTTGGATCATTTTTCAGATCCTGTTTTGTTTAGGGTACTCTTGTGAGAGAGGGAGACAGAAGGGGAAGGATAAATGTTGGAAATATGCTAAAAGCAAGATTTTTTTTTTATTGGCTTCTGTGTCACTACAACTGAGCCCATTTAAAGTGCTTCACATAATTTCATTACTTATTTGTTTTTACAGTTGGATGTTTTTGCTTACTCCTGAATTATTTACCTATTGTACAGATTTGAATACTTGCATTAGAGCCAACTGGTATGTGTCTAATGTTCTCTGTGATATACATCAATGGTTTAGATGCATTTATTTGCCTATCATTATATATGTTAAGCATAGCAATGGTACATTCTATCAGATTCCAGTGCCATCTCCAGTATGTTTTTATTTGCAAGAGCTGCAAAATGAAGCAGCTGCCTTTTCACCTGCTCCTGAGAGCATGTCAGCAATAACCCTCCCCCAGCCTCTTATCTGACATACAGGTGATGTGAAGTCTGATTTATTGCAAATCACAGGTGGGTTACTCCAAGGTCATACATCAAATAAGAAACAAAATGTAATCACCTGGCTGCAAATTTTTATGTTGCACTTGAGAAGAGATAGAGACTGAAAGCACCTTTGCAAACTCAGCTGGAACATTCTGCTGAGCTTCCAGGGAGGAGGAGGTGATTTATTTTCTGTTTTTGTTTTCCCCCTTCGGGCTGTAGCTGTATGTCTTATTGAAAATTATTAGGGTATTGACATATTCTAGCTAGAAAAATTTACTTCATAGTTGTTAAGTGCTGTGTGTTTAATAAGTTAATGTGGTTGAAGACTGTAGAAATCTCTTTAGCAAGCAGCTCCGTGGCACAGTACGAGATGTAACCTGAGGTGTAGAGATGTGGGAAAAAACGTGCTTGGAAGCATCTGTTGAGTGAGGTGGTGGCAGAGCTGAGACTAGAGGCTGGGCTTTCGGTTACAGAATCTGTCTGTCCCTCCTATAGGCACTTTCCTACTGTCTGGGTATGTGGCTGCCGTGATCAAGGTATTCAGGAAAGTTGCTTTGGTTTTGTTTGTTTCTCCTTTTTGATTTCTGTTTAGTGTCTTTTTTCAGCAGCTGCATCAAACTTTAGACTTTCAGATGCTAGGAAATCTAGAATCCCAGATGTGGAATATGGACTTTGTCAGATAATGAATATTTCTCATTGTAAAGTGTAACCCTTGAAGTGCTAGGGAAGAACAAATGTCTTCCTTGCAGCGTTTTCAGCTTCTCCATTAATTTTTCTCCATTTTCCTCCATTAATGTCATTAATCCTCTTTGGCTGGATTCCTGTCTTCTCTTTCATTTTCGCTCACACCCTGGTATCAAAGGTAGATTCTTGCTTTCCCTGTGACTTTCCTCTTGTTAAAATGCTGTGTAAGTAGCCTTCATTCATAGAAATACAGTGGCACATCGGACTGCCATAGCATATGGAGAACTTTGTTTCTGTAAGGTGCTGTACATTATCAGCGTGCATCAGTGGTTAAAGAATGTATAATTTCATCTGTAGCTGCATTTCACCAGCTCACTTCCCTCACCCTGAGATTTTATCTATGTGGAATATTCTGCTTATTTATATTTCCAAGTGCACTGATGGAAGTTACCAGCTGTTGCCCTTTTTTCTACTTTTGCTCTCTTCTTCCCCATCATAATTGCATTATAAACTGAGAACTTGATATTTTTATCTAAAGCACCAAACACTGACTCATTGGCATAGGCAAAAATAGATAATTAGTTGGGCTAGAAGCAAAAGTGGCTGTATGCATGTACTAGAAAATAGGGCTATGTTGCTGACATGCTAAGACTTTAAAGGGAGTATGCTAGATGCCCTGACATGTAAAAACTTTCCTGTGTAGCTTCGCAGTTCTGTTCCTCGGTGGTTTGGGTTTTGTTTGTTTTGTTTTGGTTGTTTTTGTTTTCCTTGGAACCCATTGAATGTGGAGAATGACCTAAAAGGCTGTTGAAGAAAATGTATTTTTTCATATATTTGCTCTCTGCCTTTGCAGCTCTGCTCTTCAATGTGAGCCGAAAGCTAGCAAACGCATGATGGAAAGGGAATAAGAGATCTTCTGATGTCATGTTCTCAGATATTGATTCCCCCCCCCCCCTTAAAATTCTGTTTACAAATTCCTTTTGCTTTAATTATTTGTTTACCCCTGAAAACAGTAGAAAGCTAGCCTGCAGGAGGACCAATTGACAAGCCTTGTTCTTAGGTGTATGTAACATCCTACTGCCTTTTTCCAGAATTTATCAGTTGGGGATTTCAAAACATTTTGTAAGTAGTAACTGCGTCCCCTTAAACTTGAGATATGTGCACGCTTTAGATTTTGTGAAGTTGAGGTAGAGTGAACTCGGTGCAGTTGGTCAAGTGTAAAGCATGGACGGGAATAAACCCTGTGTTCTGACTCGTATGGTCTTGGCACCTGGTGAAAATGGAGTTTATTTCCAAAAGAAAGGGAAATGGAGAACAAATACGGTATTTCCAGGGGTATTTTGCACATCTGTGCAACACTAATATCTTGGCTAGGAATATACCATGTTTGACTTCCACAAGGATAATTCTTTTACAGTCACAATATACAAACATGATCCATTTGTTCTTATCTGTAGTATTGTAGAAACCTCATGGTGAGGTTCTTCATAAGTATCAAATCTTATTTGTGCCTTTTTCTGCTCCATTACTGCGGTTTTTGTATCCCACTGGAAGCACTGACACACCGGGTTTCACTGTGGCTTTCCTTTCCTCTCCCCTCTGCCCGCTGATCCCCGAGGTGAAGAAAACTGCACTAATTCCTGCAATCTTGTGCATTGGCCGTGTGTAAGGACAGAGTCTGTGGAAGAGCTGGTGTTCTTCACGATCAAAAGTTGCTCCTCTAGCAAATTTATCTTTTCTTCAAGCGGTACCTTTGTTTTCCAATTTCTTATTGATCAAATCTATTCGGAGTCAGAACAGCAGCAATTTCACTTGCTACCGTGATATTTCACTTGTGATACCGTGCTATCACAGCATACCCGTGATTTTTTGGCCTTGTAGAGGTAATTTGCTTGTATGTGTCATGCTTCCTTATCAAATATATAATAAAAATATTTATGTGCAATTAGATGGGGGGAAGGGAGAATGAAACAGTGACACTTCTGGCAAGAAAAAGAATTTTTGATCACAGAACCATGCAATATTAATAAAAATGGCACAAAATGTGTTTGCGTAAGGTGTGGGGGATGGCTGCCTTAGTATTTGCCTCATGTTCTTGTTAACGGTAGTACTTTTTTTTTTTTTTTTTGGGGGTTTGGGCCCAAATGGGGGAATTTAAAGGGGGGAGAAGGGGG
>NW_008824285.1:1034838-1099671 GCF_000699105.1 Pygoscelis adeliae | reverse complement strand
AACCCGCTCCCGCCACGGGGGGAGGGCGGGCGGGCGGCGACAGAAACGCGTTTTGCTGCAGGACAGGGTGTCCGGAGTTGGGTTGGGGTGGGGAGGTGGGCGGGAGAGAGGGGGGCATTGCGGTGGAAACTGTGGCTGTAGCGGTAGTTGGGATCCGCGGAGCGGAGATAATTTGCCACAAGGCTGCTGCTTTAATGGGCAGGGAGAGCTCCAGGCTGTTAAGCGCGGGAGCATCCTTGGGAATCCAGCGTGTGCGTGGGTCCTTTGGACAGCGCCTTTGAGAAATACTCACGGTAGTCCTAGCGACGAGTCGAGTTGTCCCGAAATGATGGTGTTCGGGAGGTTCGATGACCTCTTCTGGCAGCGAGAATCTAATTACCTGTCAAACAATGCAAGTGCCTGAGGCTGGATGTGCATACACACGAGCGTGTGTGTTTTTTGCGTACGTGTAAGGTGGATAGTTGAGATATAGGGAACCCTTTTTTTAATTTAACTTTCTCCTGGTAAATCACTTGAGTGAAATAATCTCTTCAGGGCAGATATCCAAAGGATGTTAACAACTCCTCATCGCCTGGCGTCCTTGACACCTTGGCTGGTATATCTGCACTTCGCGAAGTGTTGAAAGTGCCTGGGAAGTAGGGGGCGGGGGGGGCAATCTGGTGTTATGTTATCCTGTTTGGAGGAAGGTGCCTGCTGTTGATACGACATAGTTTCTGTGTTTAGAGTCTATAATGGTACATTCATTACAAATGGCTTATTTTTACAGAATGGAGTAATCTCTTAATTGGACTTTGTAGATCCTAAAAGATTTCTCTCACTATTCTGATACTAGCTCCTCTGTGAAGGTCTCTCTTTGCATGCCTGTTGTGTCTCTGCTTCTATTTTCTTTTGTATATGCTTTATTAGTTTTGGTCTCTGTATGGGAGGTTGTCTGCAGGTAGCTAGCAGATTACGACACCTTGCCACAGCTCCTGGGAATCTCACTGGCCACCTTGTCTGCTGTGTTCTCTCATTCAAGTCCAATGACTGGTCCAGCAGAGGGGTAATCTCACACAGGCTTTTGTGTAATGGACAAAATACAGCCTTTTGGTGGTTCTTTGAGGAAAAAAACAACGCTTCACGGAACAGTGAAATAAATGATAAGGACAGAATGAAGTCTAATATTTCTTGATTTTCTTTAAATACTTTCATCAAGAAACGTCTGTGACTGCAAAAGAATGCCTGCCTATTTAAATCAGTGATTTGAGGTGCTTATTGCCTTTTGTTTTACACATCTGGTAGAACTCTATGGCAGTTCTTGCACTGTGTGAAGTGCGGTCAGGATCAGGCCCTGTAAGCATCTGAAATTTCACGCTGTAGGTCATGCGTAGCAGGATGACTCTTCTCTTGCTGTTAAGGAACAAGTTTCAACTATTTAGTTAAAATTTGCCACGTAGGACGTCTCAAGTTCTAGACTGGAGCAGAACTGGTTTTGGATGTTGTTCTGAGGAAGAACAGTATATTTCTTCATCAGTTTGGGGTCTGTAGTCTCTCAGTTGTGATGTTGCATCGTGTTTACTTGTAGCTTTGGCTTAAGCAGTTAACCTCAGTTAACAGCCCATTGAGCTATAAGATTTTAGTTTATGAAGTTGTCTAAAAGCTGCCTCTGAAACAAATTGTATTCCAGGATTCTATTCTGAATAGGGTTTAAAGAAGAATGAAATTATTGTAGATACCCTTTGCGTAGCTTTTTAAATCTATTGGGATGAATATATATACATAGCTTTGGGCTTTTATTTTACAGGAAAAATTGCATGGAGGCTATGGTAATTTGAAAATGAGAAGAGAGTCGCTAATATTTATTATCTCATTAACGCATTGAAACTAATTTTGGGTTGCATGTATCTGAATAAACATGTCTATAAAACATGAATGTTAGTATTCTTCTGTGTCTTGATATTAAAGCCTAAAGCTATGTGTTACGTGGTGTTTATAGATCTGAGTACATTTTGTTCTAAATAAGTGTTGTTTAGGGATTTTCCTTTTCCAGTAGTATGGCACGTACTGTACGGCTTGGTAGCCACTGCATATTGCTACTGATTTTATTATGATAAAATGCTCCACTAAGCCACCTAATGGAATACGGGTGGGTCTACGAATAGTAAGCTGTTGAAGCAAATACCTCCTTTTAGTCTGAAAATTTTTGGGTTTTTTAATTATTTTTTTAACATAAAAAGCCGTGATAACATGCAGTCCAGAGAGCTGCGTTTTTAAAGTATTATTCTACACCTAGGAACCAAGAAGAAAACAGCCTCTGGACAGCAGAGCTGTTGGAGAAATAATGCTTGTTTTAGAAAGGTAAAAATAGCAAATTCTATCGATACTGAAATAAATCTATTGGTGAAGATAGGACTGGTATGCGAGTTACTTGTGTCCTGATCGTACCTTTTGTCTTGTATTTAGGAATGTCCTTGTGCAAATTAGATGAGCCTCCATTTATTTCATTATAAATGGGCTAGAATTTCACTCATGTGTCTGAGAATTCTGTCCATATTTGCAAAGTACTTCATTGTCACCAGCTTAGAGCTGTGTGAGAGCTGTCACTTGATGCTGTATTTGAGGAATGTTGTTGATTTGCTGTGGCCAGCTCTGCTTCAGTGTTTACACTGCATTAACAGAGTATGGAGGGTTTTTAGGTGTCCTGATTTCTACGTGCAAAAGGATGTATGTTATTTCTGTGGCTTTATTAGACTGTCTTAAGTTCTTTTTTTCCATTTCTGATACCCTGCTGAGAGTAAAGCTGTTTGATTATTTGTGAGTACCTTCAACAGTTTACTATTTGAAATATTTCTGATATGCTAGCCCCAACTGAATACACACCGTGTCAGCATATTGATTCATTTGATCTTGAAGTATGCGAGTTATTAATATCTCAGCTAGGTGTAGACTTGAAATATTCTTAATGAGCGATACAGGAGTAAAGAAAAATTAAGGCAAGATATGGGTGCTATAGGAATCTCTTGAATGACTTTGTTCAAATCACTTCGTTCAGATAATGTTGGATTTTCACGTTGGTAGGATAAAGCATTCTTTAAAATAACAAGCCACGTGCTCTGCTTTGAACCATCCTTCCAGTCACCCTGTAGCATGTAGTGTCTTATGTGGGTTTCTCTGTCAACGTTTATATTATTTAACTTTGTAACTGCTCAGAAAATAAACTTCCTTTACTTGTGGGTTTGTTTACAAAATAGTTTATGGTCTTTCTCAGATCTTCACAATGATGCAGACTCAGTTTGCATGTGGTATAGCATTGCTTTTGTTTTCATAGGTAGAGAAACTAAGGTTTTGAAGGAGAGTAATTAATTTCTCTAAAACCACAGGAAACTTGGGGGCTTTTAAAGAGCAGTATTTCAAAACTGGGTGCATGGTGCAGAAGTTGTCACGTTTTGGAACTCATAGAGTATCTATGCACGTATCTCTTTTTTAAGTCAGTGTCTAGTTTTGTTAAGGCTTCTATTTAGCCCTGAATTATTTTCTGCATTTATTACTGTCTTTGTAATTTGTTGTAACACAGTTTGTGAGATAATTCAGAGAAAGTCTGAACATTCCTATTGAGTGTAAGACTGACTTTGGACATAAATACGCTCTAATTTTGTCTGTTATAGAACACTAATCCTTGTTTTAATTTGCACGCTGATCGTACTTGAATGTATTACTGCTTTGCACAGAGACTGTACTATGAGTTTCTGGAATGCTACAGATCAGAATGGCAGTAAGTTTTCCTTGTGTTACTCAAATGAAAACCTGAAGAGCTATGCCTGTGATCCTGTCCTGGAAGTGAGGCGTGCACAGCCTCCATCATGCACTTTCTTGCTAATACGTGCATCTCTGAAAATATTTCATTTTTTGAAAGATGGGATAATTCTGCCCTTTAAAGTAGTGTATTGTAGGGGTGGTTTTTCTTGGCTTATCGTTCATACACATGTGCTGCTTCATGTATGTGCTCAAAAGATGTGTAATTTCTGTCTCTTCAGATGTAGAGAATAAAGCTTGATCCGTACAGGGGTGAAATGAGCTTTCCACGCTAGGAAAGAAAATTTCCATCTCCATACAGTAAGAGGACTTTGTATTGAGATGAATTTTCACCAGTGCAGAATAAAAGCTAATCTGATGATATTTTCACAGTGAATTACAGAAGGCAAACGCAAATAGTGTGATACATGCTAAGATGGAAAATTAATTATGGTGCAAAGGATTCCTCAGGGCCACTTGATATATCTTTTCTGTATTTCTAGTCCTGCTTTCTGGTGAAAGGTGGAGTCTGAGAAAACGAGCAGAATTTTAACACCAGAGGCTGCTGTTTCAGTTGTTTTTAGATGCTGCTGCTGTTGCGGTGAAGCAGATGATCAGATTCATTTATATAAAATAGAAGAATGTTTCATTTTCTATTTATACTTCTAAAGAACGTTAATAGTCATGTTGTATCGTGTGGCCTTAGCTTAGAGTATGAGTATTTGTAAGTATGAAATTTTTATATTCTATTGTATCCCATTAGAGGTCAATAAACCACATTTTAGAGCATCTCGCAAGTAGGTACTAGAAGATGCTAATGCTATGTACAAGCCTGAGTGATCTGAACCTTGTAATTTACTTGCATACTTGTGATCAATGTCGTTTTCATCCATCTTCCCCTCCCCACCCACCCTTTTGGGGCCTTTTTTAACACCATTCAAAAATGTTGTTAATTGAGAAACTTATTGTAGGCTCTTGGTCAGTGGAGTCCAGTTACTGGTCCGATACTCTTTAGTGCCAAATGCTTTACAGGAACTTCCATGCAGGGGATGTCGGAGGGCAATTACACTTAAGCGTGATGTTCCCTAATGAATATTCTGCTGACTACTGCTGTAGATATTTTTGTCTGTTTTTTTCCCCGTTTCTTTTTTGAATTTTAAAAAGTTATAGGCCTTAGTGAAGCCCTGATGCACTGAATTAATTTAGTCCCATTTAGGTTAAAAATATTTCCTTTAGGAAGCTTAGCATGGTTTGAATTTATTCAGCAATTAGCTTGCTTTTGGATTATTGAAGAGGATGAATAGGCAGTATCTAATTAATTTGCTTATACAAGGTATTCTTTGTGCAATACTGTGTCTGTAGAACAATGACAAATTAACGTGGTTTCTCAGACAAGAATATGTATGTGAGAGTGAGTGCATGCATCATAAACATAATTTTAGTATACAGCTATCCTAGTCTTTCTATATTTTGCTAAAAAAGAAAAAAGTTACCGTACACGTTTGAAATTCATACTGCGAACATCTCATTGGAAACCTCTGCTTAATGTGTCATGAAAAGAGAAAAAATACAAACAGCCGATGACCTTAATTTCTAGATCACAATGTTCTGAAGAGTTTTGAAAAGCCGCAAACCTATTCCGAGCAATTGAAAGGAGAAGCAGCCTGGGTCTGGACAGTTCTGATGGAAAAGCATTGCAAAATGTAAAGTCCTAATGCTGATTACCCACTTTGCGTCCAACTGATGCAAAGTCGCTGGCTGCGACTAGGTTGCCGTCTGAGGTGAAGCTGGCCTGTGAGGTGGCTCAGTTCAGATGCCAAATATGTGCTTTATGACTCTACTGTTTCACAGAAAAAAAATTTTAGTAGAGGCTTTGCCTTTAACAGGTATGCCAGGCAAATTTGCAAGGTAGAGATGACATGAAGCTGTAATATCCAGTCTGTGAATGCGACAGACCAGTTTTCTGTACTGTCTGGACTGTATAATTCCATTCATTCCCAGTACTGTAACCGTCGTGACTAGGGAACTTAGGTGTTGAAAGCTTGGTTGGGACTCGGATGTGCCTGCAATGTAGTCCCAGCTCTGGAGTTGACCTGTAACGTTGCAGAAAGTGACTTTGTGGTTCCTTTTTTGGAGGTGGTAGTTAACTCTTCTTGCCCTGTGTATAGTACCTGTACAGTAAGGCTTAGGGTGTAATTGTAAATGGCTTCTATACTTTGAAGGTCCAATGGATGCTTCAACACTTGAAACGCTGTAATGAAAGAGTATAATTAATCTGTAGATAAAGCTTACTAAATGTGTCTAGACATAAAAAGTGTAATCAAAATGAGTGGAAATAGTGGAGCTGAGCTCTTTTTTGTTTCTTTGTATCCATACCTGTTTTAAAGAAGCAATAAGAACAACAATAGGAAAACTTTTTAAAAATTGCTTCTGATGTTTTCAGGATACCTGCTTTTTGCCTTTATGCTGAATGGATAATTAAAATAATATTTAACATACTTTGATGTCTAACTTGTGTTGAATATCAAAAAACTTTTAAAAAAAATCTGCTCCTGGTTGATGAGAGTTTTATTTGTAGAAGGGTAAACCAAAATATTTTGGATTTTGTTCTATGCGTGTTTTAGTGCTCTTTGACTCACTGCACAGAAAACTGAAATACCATGCAGGTTGCTTATCTGTAAATGGTTAAAAGAAGTGTTACATTATTTGTCTTCTGGTTGGATATGCTTAATTTTTGTTCAGTGGAAAGTGCTTTTGTGGATCTAAAACTTTTCTTCTGTGAGTGTTTCTGCATGTGAAATTGAATTGCTTGAATCCTGGCAGATAATGAACATAAAAAGAGCAAACATGGGCATTTCTTATAAATTGTGAACAGTTATTCACAAAATTGCTTCTATGCTTACACTATTCCTAGAAATAAATTGCATTACAGAAAAACAAATTTGCTCTATTAATTGAATTGAACCTTTCATATAAAACCATATCTGATTTGCAGTTCAACAGATGTCTCTACGACTTTTATGGTGACAGATGCCTCAGGTTAGCCATGTTCTAGGGCAGATTTAAAACGACTAAAGATCTGTGGTAAGCCATTACCCTTTGAAACGTTAATTTCAACATCGAATTCAAGAGGTATTTGCTGCAGCTGCTATATTGTAAGGTATTTACTGCTGCTGACATAGATAATGCTAGTTTTCAGTTGGAACTTTTTGTTTTATATCTTTTAACTTGGCTGTAAAGAACGTGGACTCTTTGGAATAAAAAAGTAGTGTTGGGTAGCAGTTAACAAGACTTTGCCTGTCAAAGCTATGCGCTGCAGATCAATAATGAATGTAGTGGACGCACTAGAAGACACTAGGTGGTGCATATATTTAATGCACGTCATTCCTCTTTAGCACTATGTCCTAACTGAAGGCTTCCAGATAAAGTTCTGAATGTTGTTGTTCACATCACGTAGTTCTCAGAGCTAAGTAATTTTGAAAAAATACAGATTTGTTGAAATAGCTTTATAATTCTGGAATTTAATTTTTTTTCCTGGATAATTGTGCATTCTTAAGACTTTGAGCCTCCTTACATGGTTCATAGGGAAATGATCAGTAATTTCCCTTTTATAAGGAGAGTGAAAGTAGCTGACAAGTATTCCAGTGATAAATATAGCAGCGCAAAAACCTCTTACTTACCATTATAAACTATAGAATCCTGATAGAATCAACGGGTCAAATCTGTAGATCCAAAATTGAGTAACTTGGTGCATCTTAAGCTAAGATGGAGTAACATGAGGTGAGATGCTGGAGATTTGTCTTATTTTTCTGCCTGCTGCGTCTATTCTGATTTTGATTGGGGTTTTTG
Source organism: Pygoscelis adeliae (assembly GCF_000699105.1). NCBI lineage: Eukaryota > Metazoa > Chordata > Aves > Sphenisciformes > Spheniscidae > Pygoscelis > Pygoscelis adeliae. The sequence goes on along the minus strand of NW_008824285.1, from coordinate 1,092,051 downwards.
GGACCTATAATAAGCTGGAAATAATGTATAATATTAGGCCCGGTATATATTATTTATTTCTGACTGAATGCAAACATCTCAAAATTTATTGTAAAGGGCTGTGCAGTAAGTAATTTTGTATAATGAAAAGTTTCCAGGTCTCAACATTTAATTTTGATCAGCAGAAGTATGAAACTAGCCTTTTGAAAGGTTTTGTGAATAAAGTACCGGGGAAGTCCCTTTGTTACTAGAACAGTGAGTAATCTTGTAGCTAGGACTTTCACGTAGAGCACAAAGGACCTGTATGTAAGTTTGGTGAGTCTGTCTGGCAGTTGCATCTGGGACTGAGAAACATTGCTGTAAAATGTTTTGCTGTTGCTGAAGCATGGTGGTTTCTCGAAGGAGAAAGGAGGGGGGACTGCTTGGAGCTTTCAGGCTACTCTATTGTTGGAGATACGCTAGCCTGACACTAGGAGCAAAAGGTTGGCAGTATATGTAACCCTATATTATTTAACACTATTATAGGGAAAATGTGTTTATTTATGCATTCTTTCTTGTTATCAGTCTAGCTTTTTAGGCTTTAGGCTAAATAGAAAGCAAATTCAGTAATATTAATTTAGTTTCTAATAAATAGTGGTAGTATGTTAAAAGTGGAAACAAGTTAGTCCTCTCCAGTTGTCATTTGGTAACGTAGTTTACAGCTCTACTGAATACCCAGAGGCATGCCATTAATACCAAATTTGCCACAGTAACAGCAAAACTCCTTCTACTCCCACTATAATATTAAAAATGTAGGACTTATTTTGTGTCAAATGAGCTAGCAAAATAAAAGATGAATTTAAAGTATTTAATCTGTCAGCATCAATGAATCTAAGAGGATTATCATTCCATTACAGCTAATAGATTTTTTCCAAAGATAACTTTACTACTTGACTTGCCTATTTCTATGAAGATTGTTACAGACCTAATTTAGACTACAATTTAAATATTCCTGCTCTATTTTTATTGAATGTGGGAGTTAGTAATGTGATACCTGGCTTGTGTTGAGCTTGATAACTTTGCTTCAATCACTTGAATAGAAGCTTTCATTCTTGCATCTTTAATTCTTCATAAAGATTATGTAGTGTTTTCTGTTTTGAGTTGTACTAAACATGACGTAACAGTTCAAGCTTGAGAGCTGTAATTTAACAAATTACGTGCTAACCTCTCCTTGCTTCCTTTCTGAGGAATTAGTGAGAGGTTGGAATAGCAAGAATAAAAATCAGCATTACCCTTAGGATAGGTATCCCCCTACTCCATAAAGTGAGTAGCAAAATTCCTATTGATGTACCCCAGTGTAAGGAAAAGGCCCTGAAGATTGGGTTTCTTATCTTCTGAGTCGTCATAACTTTGTCTAGGTCTTGGAGTGGACAGTGATGCGTTGTTTTTTTGAAATAAACAGGTATCACTTCATTTGATGCCTTAAAGAAAAATAGAATGGGAACACTTGTATCTTCCTTCCGCCTCCCCAGACAAACTCTGTGGAGGGAGAAGACTACATAGTAGGTGGAGAAACTTCCTGATTTTTAGACAGAGCTTGGGCTATCGCCCTGAAGATTGGGTTTCTTATCTTCTGAGTCGTCATAACTTTGTCTAGGTCTTGGAGTGGACAGTGATGCGTTGTTTTTTTTGAAATAAACAGGTATCACTTCATTTGATGCCTTGTATACCTTGGAACACTTGTATCTTCCTTCTGCCTCCCCAGACAAACTCTGTGGAGGAGGGAGAAGAGTACATAGTAGGTGGAGAAACTTTCTGATTTTTAGACAGAGCCTGGGCTATCGCTTTTGACTTAAGTAACTGTCATAATGCCCTCACAAAGGTCTTGAGGTTTAACCATTGGAAGTACTGTAGTAGAGGGAGAGCACATGGTAATAGATATTAGTCTCTGCAAATAAATGCCCACTCTCACATTACATGCTGAATTTTTCACCAGAAGGCTGTCACAAGATTTTGCAGCATACATGATATTTCACTGTTGTATGTGAAAATTAAAAAGTTTGTAGTGATGCTAACCACCAGTGAGTCATAGTGAAGCATTGTTACTGTTTGGTTGGTGAAATTATCTTAGGCACATCTGGGTGGACTGATGCTCCCGTTGAATTTAGAATTTAGCAGATCCTTAGTCCTTTCAGAAGACAGACCGAAGACACATGTAAGTGAAGACTGCATCAACCTCTTACAGCTGTAAGCATCTCCCCAATTAGCATTGCAGTGCTGTGGCTTACGATGTCAGACTGAATTACATGGCTATCGAAACACCACGGTGTACTTCAAAAACTGTTTGAATTCTGTGAATAATTTAAGGACTATCAGTTTCCAATATTATTTAGTGCTTTTCTCTAGTTTGCTGTTTCTAATCACCAGGCGTTTTTTGGATGAATACATTAAATGCAGAAAAGGTGGCGAACATAAGAACAAGACCCCTTCACAAGCCCAGCAGTGATGGAATACCACTGTAGGAGGGGAGAAGACTAGTAAAACATTGTAAATGGTGACCACAGTATTCTTAGCTCTCATCACCTATTGCTTTGATGTAAGGTTGTGTCTGTAACTAAGTGACATTTCTAGCTGGTTTTGCCATTTCCAGCAGAACAGCTTCAGCAGTCATGAGCTGATTTGTGCGTTTGTGTTTGAAATACAGCCGTGCTCTTTAGCACTTTTACCCCTTGAAGATATGAAAGCACTCAAGAGATTTCGTATTTTTTCGAAGGGCAGGAGCAATGTTAGTGAAAGGGGGGAGGGATACAGAACACTGACTGTTCTACCTCTCTTTTTTTTTTGAAAGTGCTGTTACTGAAATACTCTCTGTAAATGTTCTCCAGCATCTTCTGGTTGAATAAAGGGGTAGTGGAGGTGAAAGGTAAAGGACCTTCTTTCTGCTGGCCAAGTTTTATTACTTGTCTGACAATGCATTGTGTAGGCTATTTGGTGTTTCTCTTCCTCTTAGAGATTTACCTCATGTAAAAGATAAAACAAGACTAAATGTTTTGGAGCTAATTCAGTCCTGCTGCTGCCCATTATGGTGGTGGCTAGCCCCCATGAATGAAATCATAGCCATTAAGAACCTGGCAGAACTATTCTCAAGAGATTTTTGTGCTTTGGGAATGTCGGTTATAGTTACAGTCTCCTCAGTTCTGTAGGGACAGAAGATACACCTGTCAGGATGGAAACAAGTAACAACCGCTCCGTTGTCCCGTTATATTCAGCTGTACTGCATCTGCTGCACTGTCATGCAACCTGCAGTATCCTGTCGTCCTAGCCTGTCACACTTAACCTCTAAAGCAGCTTTACATGAGAAAGTAGGAAAAGCTGCTGCTGGGAAATCAGACTTTGCCTGCTTTTGGTTCATATTTTTAACCCTTGCTTTCCTTGCAAGTGTACACAATAAAAATCCACAAAATGCTAACAGCTCACACAAAGTTGTTTTTGGCTTTTCTTTTTTAAACCCTTTAGAAGATCTATATTTAAAATGCTTTATTAAGGGCATAAAATGTTTTATAGAGGATCAAGCTATTTTTCATCCTGGGTAGACAGGAAGGAACTTCATTAATTGAAGAGTTGTTATGGAGGTGGGGAAGCGATTGCGATTTTTTTCAGTGCGGAATATATCTGGAAGTAAACAACTGCATGTTCTTGCTTTTTGTTGTTGTTGTTGTTCTTGTGTTTTTTTTCAGCCGGCCAGTCAGAGTGACATGTCATGTGTCCAGCCAAAACATTGGCTTGTACACGTAGGACTACAGTTTGCTGCCCTGTGGGACTTTTTGCCATGTCATGCAGAAGGAAAACAGAAAGGGAAGCAATGACTTTTGACTCAGCCCCAAATGAGACATGTAGGAATAAGCTTTGATTAAAAAAACAATGGGGACCCTGTACTCTTAAGTTGCCTTCTGATGACTTTAGGTGGGGCTGATCTTTGCATAGATACTTGTGTGAGAAGCATTCCACCTGAAAAGGCATCTGAAAATTTGGGAGAGCAAAAAGCTCCAATGTTGCTAGAGTAACTTAGTGGTGCTTGTCCTGATTTGGACTCCAGCGTCCTGTACGTAAGCTGTATTTCTTTGTGGTGAAGGCTCACTATTAAGACCTAGCTGATGATGATGCATGGTAATGGCTTGTAGTGCTTCTCAAGAGCTAGCCTGACCCAGCAGGCTGCTTAAAATTCATGTATGGTATCAGCTGTGAAACAATGTCTGAAACCCATAAAGAGGGCTGCAATATTCTAATTTATTGCCAGTACCTCTTTTATGCCTATTGAACTAGTCAGATCTTTCCACAGTTGATTATTCTTTTCTGCAGTTATGTTGGAGGGGGAAGAAGGATAGAAAAAATTCCTTTGCCACACGAGCATGTTACTATACTAGCATGTTGCTACTTATAAGCAACCTCTTACCTCTTAAAATAGGTATCTCTAATAAGATGATGCAAGAGAAGAGGATCACTTAATGAAAGGGAGTCAAATGCATGTGGAATAAATAGCTTTTATAAATTATGAACAATAGTTTGTTATAATGAGATCTGCCACAGCTGAGGGCAGTTTGCTTCCATTTTTATATCATTATTTTAGCTTAGTAATGCTAAAGTGTGTTCTTGAAAAAACTTCAAATTGGGCTAGTGTGTGGTTTGGTTTTTTTTTGCGGTGAATGAATTGAAAACATTATGCTATCTTTCAAAACACTTCAACATATCAAGATTTTTCCTTACTTAACCAAGCTTTGTGAAATATTTTATTAACGATTGCAACGTGTTGTGTTCACACACTGTGCTTACTTCATGGAGTTCCTAGTAGCATCTATGACTTTCAGATTTCCAATATTTTCAACAAAATGTAGTTGACATCTAAAAACCTCCAGGTGGAAACATTGTTTCATGATTTGTTACCTGCCTTTTTGTTTGTCTCCTAGTGATTTTCTCATGGTTTAGGCTGAATATTTTCTTCTCCCTTGCCTCTGTGGGATTAAGTTGGATCTGAGTTTGAAAAGAGACAGTAGTTAGATAGGGAATGAGGATGAGGAAATAAAATCTATTTAAATAAAATAATCTCCCTTCCTAGGAACAAGCACAGAACTTGTTTTAAGCTCAGTTTATGTTAAATCTCCTAGCATTGTGAACAGCAGTAGGAGAAACCCTCTTCATGGCTACTTAAAATGCTGTCTCAGTGGTTTAATAAAAACAATTCACAAAATTCTGCTCAAGCATCTGATACCTCATGTATCGTAGCAATAAAACATAGCTATTATTTTTACTCTTGATAGTGATGTGTGCCTCAAGGGGTGGGTATTACAACATAGTCTTGTATGTTAGCGAAGAAGGTTCTATTGCAATTCCTTGTCCCTGTCCTGTCTCCTTTAATTCAGAAAAAAATGGATAACTTATGTGCAGTATTTGAGCCATTCCCTAGCTGGCCTTGAAATACTGATACAGAATCTTTGCAGTGTTACATGTGTGCCGGTTTTGCAAAGGAAGTACAAGATACTAATGAGCAAGTTGGATTTTGATCAGGGCAGCAAAGCATTCTGATGCTGCTGTTTCTAATATGTCTGTGATTTCTGGCTCGGTAGTAGCAGTATGACTTTGTTAAGCAGGTTACAAACAGTCACCTTTGCAACCCTTTTTTTGTAGATTATAATGTTTACTGCTACGTAGCTGTCCACAGACAATGCATCTTGATAGTTTTTAACACGTTTGAAAACAAGGGTATTTGATTTGCTTTAGTGCATTGTCTGGACGAACTTGCTCAAAAGTGTAGAGCAAATAGGGTTGATCAAAGGATTGTAGCCTTATTTTTTTGGTGAAAGCATTATATTGGCTATTGAGTGGCTTTTCAGTAAAACAGATTTGTCACTGGCAAGTGTTAATAAAGATTTAGACTGTTCCATGAATAGATTCCTATACAGAGTACTGAGATGATGTCCTGTGTTTATGAAAACAGATTTTGACCTCTAGGTTGTCATTAAACCATTTCTGCTGGAGATCAGCAAATCTCTTGTGGCTATTACTGTTATAGTAACCTATTCCACTGATTTGGCACTACAGATTTCTCAGTAACAACACGAAGTAGATTGTTTTCATAAAGACTATGACAAGGTGACTATTGAGAGTGTCTTTTTATCATGTCAAGGATCTTTAAGACTTTAATTCAAAAAGTTAGGTAGCCCTGTTAGTGGTCCTGCAGACACATACCCTTCCATGTTTGTGCATGGTTTTTGTGGGACTGATTAGAACACTAGAGATCTACCAGATTCACAGGTAAAAGATTATGCAGTTAGGTAGCTGTGTGAGTTGCCTACATGTTTCTTACCTTCAGCTCAGCAGTCAGAGGAGGATATGTGGATATTTCAGGAATTCTTCATTTGCTGTATGCCACTTCAAAGATGCATCCAAAAAGGTTTGGTTTTCATTAGGGACATTTGAGACAAGTGAGAATGAAAGTAATTTAATTTACAGTACAGTTACTTACAATGCAGTCTTACTTTTCTTGATCTTCATGTTTGTTTGTTTTCAAATGATAGACAAGCTTCTTGCTGGATAGAAATGAAAACTTCATTACTTAAACATGGTCAATGCCTCTCAGGTAAATTCAGGCTCTACCAAATATTCATTTCATAATTGGGTGAACATAAGCAGTGATATACAAAGGGCTTTCCCTAGTTGTACAGTGAGTTAAAATTAAGAAAACCTCCAGTACTGTGTTCCAGCCACTGGTGTATAACACCTAACTGTGTGTCTAAGCAGAATTCAACAAGGTGTAAAACATACATGTTTGAAAAGCTGGGGTGCAGTAGAACTCACCGACATGCTTTATTATTTCATTGTTCTGTGTAGTGTCTATAGAAATTGTCAAATTACATTTTTAAAGCATCTTTGACACCCTTCCCTTTGTGTAAGATGAGTCAATAATTCCATAAGTTGTAATTGTCCTACTTGTAGTATTCCTTCTCATAGGCTGTTCATTGTGAGCACGTAAGTTAAATTTAGTGTGCCTGCTACAGTAAGAAACTCTGAGTTTCAATACAAATCAGTATTTGCTATCCCTAATTCTGTGTCAACTTTCCAGGCTTGAAGTGATAACTGAGATGCTAATGTGAGAATACACAATCTTCTTAGTTGCATAATGAAATCAGCATTTAAACTGAAATCCCGCTTAGCTTGCTCTTAGCAGATTACCCTCTTGTAACGTAAAACTCAGCACATCTAGATCTGGTCTGACATGGCTTTTCTGGTTGATAGGCTCAGCCAATGAGTTAAGACTTTAGACTACCTTCAGTGGGTTGTCTAGAGCTCTTGATCACCCTTTACGGTTTGTCTTAATAGATCGGGATGGTCTAGACTGAACTTCAAGAAAAGTGAAATGAATTATTGGTGCCTTGGCTCCTCCTTTGTTGTTCTTCCTTATTTATTAGTATTGTAGGGATACAGAGAATGAATCTGATGCTGCAGTAGTTTGGGCAAGCTGTACCCTTTGTTAGGTCAAGCCTAAATTTTCATAGAATACTAAGCAGCAAATCCTTATGTTTATAAACAAATGTATCTTCTTCCACACTGGAATAAGCTAGGAAGCTACTGAATTAATGAAACACAGAAAGTGCATGTGCTGTAGCTGTCCCCTTACTTGGTTTCTCTCTTGCACTGTTACACTTGCAGTAGATGCTTGTAAACTGCTGCACTTAGCCTTCATTTTCAGTACAGCAGAAATGAAAGGCGGGGGGGGGCGTTATTTCAACAAGTATTCACTTGTATTCTAGGTTTTTTTGATTTGCATTTATTTTATGGAAGGAGACTTATGAAACATTTGTGGTAGTGTATTCCACATGGCATGCAGAGGGGAGGCTCAGGAGCCAGTTCCCTGGGTTAGACATTGATGGGAAAATGGAAAGCAAGTGTCAAGTAAAAGCAATAGTCACTTCTTTATAGTGGAAGGAAACACTGTGCGCATTGCTCATCTGTTGTGAAAGGGAGGAAACGGAAAAAAACACCACGGTGTTCTTGTAGGCCTGTACTTGTAGTACACAAGAGAATAAAAAGAGTCAATTTCTTATGGCCTGTAAATTGCTCCTAGCCTGCATCATGCTTTGCCAAATAGAGAACAGTTGCCAGTATTATGGTTTAGTTGTGTGTCACAGCAATGACTAATGAGCAAAGGTGTGGATTCTGAATAGTACCACCTCCTTTCTCTCATCTTATGCTAGTTAATAACCTGGACTGTCTCGTTGCTCGTTGGACTCTCCTCCTCTTTCCCCTCTCCATTTATGTACATCTTTTAAAAACGACCTTGTTATACTTCCAAAAGACAAATTCTAGTGGAGGCAGGCTGCAGTAGCTGCTGGCTTTCCTGTCGGCAGAGGTCTCTGGCTTCCAATTAGCTGCAGAGGAAATCCAGCTGACAAGGAAATAAAAGATGGAATTCATCTACTCAGCTGTATGTAATCAAGACGTAAACCACCCCAAAACATGCATCAACAGGCCTGTGACCACGGCTTTAAATATTTTATATTATATTCTGCAGGCAAAGGGTGCTATTTATGGTTTTACACGTGACCTAGATTATAATATCACCCGATATTGTAGAATGCCCTCTTGTTTTATACTCCATGAAGTCCCAGTGTTGCCCTGGCTTACTAAAATCTTTCAGGAGGGTTTGGGTTATGCTCCCAGCTTCTCTCAGTGAGATTTCTTGAATGCTGCAAAACCTGTTATACATGTTTCATGAACAGGTTTTCTGCTGATTGTTATTCTGAGATTTCTTTGAGACATGATTATTTTGCAAGTAGCTCTTCTCTTATGTAAAATTACATTGTAACTGCTTGTTATTAATACTTTTTCCTAATTTTAAGTTGTGGGGTAAGTTGCCCTGTGAAATAGAATTTCAATGTTGTTTTTACGTGACTAGAATAGCAAAAAAGCAAGGTTCCCTGCTGTTCGAACGTCACAATATTTGTAAATTATGTTTTATACATTGCATTTCTTGTCTTTATTAATAGTAATTCAAACCTCAAGGTCTTTCACCTGTGCACCTAGATTTTTGTCATATTACTACCTGTTTATTTACAAATGGTAGTTGTCTTTCAAAAAAAACCCAACCAAACCCACTTAACAGCCAAGATGACTGGCTGCCTCAGTATTCTCAGTATTGACCATTGTCACAAAATGGCAGAGAGTTTCTTTATATTAGATTTTTGGCAACCGTATTTCCATATATGCCAATATGCTTATCAACTGCTCTATAATATTTACAAAATTGTATTAGTTGTTATTCAAATACTTCATACTGCTTTAAGTTTTGAAGCAGGGAAGGAAAGAGTCTAAATGTAATTTCCTTGTTTTACTGGGTTGCTGAGTTATCAATGAGATTTGCATCCTCTGTTTTCTATCATTAACTCAGAAAGACTGAAGCAGGTAGAATATTTTCTTTTATTTTACTGCACCTCATTTTGCATTTTTGCGTACATATTTTTAATTCTTTCATCTAGGTTTATAGCATGAGTTTGGTTTTGTTGCACATACTAAATCTTTTGCACTAATTCCAAAGTGAGTTCATTTGAGTCTGTCATGATTACCTTTAATGTGGTTGGTTATGTATGGTGTTTGTTCCAGAAACAGTTTTCCTAGTTTTCACCTTTATCAGAGAGCTTTGGAGAGAATAATTACTAGAGATATCGTAAGGAGGTAATTTCTTATTCCTTTAATGCACTATCAATATCTGGATCAGACTTTGTTTTCTGCTGCAGCTCTGTGGATCAGTCTTCCTAAATATTTTTGATAAAGCATTATGTATACCTGTGTATGCTTATAAACTATATACAGAAAATATAAATATAAGTATCCTCATCTGTTTTGTGTTATGAATTTGTAGCTTGCTGTTTGTTGGTACTGTGAATTCTAGGGTACTGTTCTAGATAGAATTCAGGCTGGTGCTGAGTAGGCAGGTGAGAATAATTTTTATTTTATGCTATGTTCTGAAAGGAGTTATCTATAAATATCTACCAAGTTACTACTTTATCTTCCTAAAAATAATTCCTTAGAACTGTCCTTTATCAAAAGGTTTACAAAAACTTAGCAATAGTTAAACTCAGTGTGCTGCAACTACCAGCCATCAGGCCGTGTTCAGGAAGGTATGTTCACTGTAGCTGTGTAGCTGTTTTTGTAAGGCTGTAAACCTGACGTAAGCCCTGTCCCTCCTGCCTCCCAGCCACATGATGTCTTTTTTTAATATCCTGCGTGACTCTGCCTAGAGCTGTACTCACCTTCAGAGAGCACTGAGACGTCTGGAGAATTCTCTGGGTCTGAAAAGGTGTTCTTCAGCCGCAGAGCCACTTGAGCCACACTTTCAGGGTCTCTGTGTGGGTAGCTTTTGTGTCTGGTCTGGAGAGACGCCTTGCAGTTGCTAAGTGTCAAGGTAAACATACCTAGTATGTCTTTTGTCCTCTTTTGACTTATCTTAGCCCCAGAGAGTCTAGTATAAATAATATTTTATCAGAAATAATTCTGCGCTTGAAGGCAAGCAGAATAGATGACCTAAATAGATGCCTTTCACCTATGAATATCCATATCAGAAAGTTCTTTGTATCAGTCTGGCCGTGAGAGATGAAAAATACAGAACCGTGCTGGCTTTTACAAAGTTTGAGAAATTCTTAGTAACACTGTGATCTAATAAATTACTGCTTATCAGAAATATGAATGTCATGTCTCAATGTCTGCGTTTTAAAAGAAACTTCGAAAGAATATCTTTGTCTTATGGATTCCCTAGTTTTTCATAAAAGGCTGAAAAACACTTTTTGGAACCTTAAACTGCCGTCTTCTTTCAAATCTGTCTTGACAACTGTTTAATGGTATTGTCATTACAAATGGACTTCACCAATGTTGGAGGCATCTGAGCAATTTCAAATGACATTGGAGTTCATGTAGGCGTGCTGCCTAGCAAGTAGCTAGATTAAAGGCTAAACTCATCTCGTCTGCTGTGAGCTGTGGTATATCCAGTGTAGTAAATGGCAGGGTTACAGGCCAGAAGCTGAAGGGAGTAAGATGGAAAGAAAACGATACTAAAGACTAGCAAGTCGGGGGTATGGATACTTTGATTAAGGCATTAATGTGCTATCTAGAAGCATGGGTTCAATTTCTAATCAACGTTTTTCGGATCAGCATAATTCCTGTGACTGTGCACAATGAGCCTCTGGTTTCCTCATTTCAAGCTCTTAACTTGGTTTTACAGTTTAAGCTTTTGGGGAAGGATTTCGGTGTTTGTGAGATGGGAAAAAAAGAAAGCATATAACTCACTAAAACATTATTATCGAAATCATTCCATCTCTTGGACAACGGCTTTAGATCTGACTTGGAGTAGGTTGTGAATAAAACATACGATGATCAGTTGGCTGTTGTGTGGACTTCAGAAATATGTATATGATTAGGAGGTACTGACAAGGGAGCAGGTGCCCATATACTTTCCAGTGCTGTGACGGGCATTGATTGATTTGTTTTGTAGGTTTTTCTCTGAACTAGTTTCATTTTCAGATGACTGTACAAGCTTTAGGCCTGACGTGTTCCAGAAGGGACAATATGTGAAAAGTTCTAGACTGTTTATTAGCTGTCCAGGTCCCATATTTTTATAATAGTTCTATTTCAGAATTTTATTAAATAGCCTTAAATCACCAAACAATTTTGCATCTGTAAGTGGATATCACTTGCTAAAAAACAAAACAAAATGAAAAAAAAAATAGAACCTGTAGAATGTTACAGTTTTCCTTAAATATGTTACTTTCCAACCCAAATCCCTTCAGAAGTTTTCAGGCTTAACTATCCTGGCACTGAATGTGCTATGGGCTTTCTCTCTGGAAGCTATCCCTGTGATCCTTCCGACTGCCCCTAGACTTTATCATTCCCAGATGCCAAAATGTTGTACAAACCCATCTGTTTAACTCTTATTTTCCTCTGTTTAATGAATAGGCAGGAGACTTTCTGTTGTTCTTGCAGGTCAGGTGTTATGGATCGCCCTTACAACTTCACCTCTGCAAGAGCCCCGCTATATTCAGAAAGGTGGTGTGAAGACTGATGATGCTTTAGGGAAGGGAATCGCTTGAAGTCTTGTTTGTGACCCAAATGCATGAGACTCAGACTACAGATTTTTTAAATTTTTTTTTCTGTAAGGTGAAGATAGCTTAGCAAATGCATTTGTTAAATCTTTCTAACTTTTGGTATCAAGGATTGCATACTGGTAACAGTGAAGTGTGGTGCGCTGACATTTTTGTGTGAATTATATGCCTTTACAGGATCCAAAGTCATGTCTTTTGACTGCCTTGTTAGTTGCCACTGTTGATAATGTTGTCTGAGAGGTAAAGCTGGGTGTTTCTGGTTGCTAAAACATAGAAGAAAGCCAAATGCTCGGCTAAGTGACTTTTCTTCTTTTTAAAATAAAAAATACTCTTTCATACTTTATGTATGTCCGTCCTTGTCATAGTTCTCTTTGTCTTTCTCACACTAAAACCAAAGGATATTAGTTTGCCTTCCTCAAGGGAGGAGCGCTGATCTACTCATGAGGAGGTCTGGCTTACAAAGCTTGTGAAATCCAGAGGAAATCCTTTGATTGGCAGGGAAAATTGCCACAGACTTGACTTTGCATGCTGTGGCCTCACCAGAGATTTGCTTTGATCCTGCCTTGTTTCCTGCTAATATAAAAACAAAAGTTGCTGCATTCCCAATTACTACTTTATCTGTTGTAAACATGGTCCCTTGGGAAGGTGCTTACTTGGAAATGATTTGCATGTTTGACAGCAGGTTCTTTTCCCCGTGTTAAAAATGTAGGGCAGTGTCTGTCAGTAATAGAGACCGTCTCTTCATTTTTCCTTCTCTTCTGTGGGTGGATAATTATATTTGCAGGCCCAAAGAAAAAATCTGCTGTCATGCAGACAATATTCATTAATTTTGTAATAACTTAATCTGTGTCAAGGAACATAAAATGGATCAAAACCTAAATGCGAATGACTTTTTAAATAATAAAATATTGGCACGCAGCTAAGCTTCAATGCATTAATTCAGACTTGAGAAGCTGTTAAAGTTGGAACGTTGCGCTGCATCTCAAAGGAACCATTTTTAGTTTAATATGTTAAATTGCATTAAAATTAAAGTATAAAAATAGCCTCTCCTAAATTACATCTGCGGCATGTGACTTCTCAGGCCTATTTACTTTTTTTTTTAAATTTTGCTAAAGTTATGACTGAGAATCTTACAAGCTTTTCTATTGTATATATGGTGAAAACCAGTCAGTCTTGCAGTGCTGGGCCTAGAAGCCTGCTGATGTAATGTACTTGATCATGAACGAAAGTAAGTTATTAGAACCGTTTGCAGCAGGCTACTCTGGGAGATGTAGAAATATATTCAATTCACTGAAGGCAGAGTTTCTAAGATGCTCCAGTGCTGTATTTCTTCCCCTCTCCCAATCTCCAGAAATGCAAAGCATGCCCTTTAGCTCCTCCTCATGAGACTGGGTAAGGGCAAAACTTCAGCGCTGGTAAATTGGCTGTGTCAGGCTGAATGAGGTAGGACCGCCACGCGCACTGCTGAGAAGGGCTTGGGTCAGGAGTAATGGAGCATCCACGCACGGTGCAACCCAAGGCTTGCGTGGGTGAGGCGGTACATGTTGAGAAGGGCTGAATGGAGGTTGAAAGGACACACTGGTAGGTTACAAACTGTAGTCTGAAGGTGGCACAGAAAACAGTAACTCAAGTATAGAGTGTATATGTCAAAAATAAAATCCCTGCCTTGCTAGGGGAACATCTATTTAGGGAACCAGCCACTTGCAACAACGTATTGGTTGGTTTTACCCTCTTACTATACCTTGTCCTTGTGCCTTTTCTTCGGTTGGTTTTGGGGGGTTTGGGTTTGTTTGTTTGTTTTTGTAATGGCTGGCTCACTGGGGGTGGGCATGGGCTTTGTACAGTATCAGGGCAAAGATTCTGGCATCATTTTTTCTCTTAAAGTTCTGAATTCATGGAAGCAGCCCTTACCACTATAAACAGGACTTGAAGTAATCCCTTGTTTTGTTTTGTTTTTAATAAAAAAAGGTGATATTCAAAATATATACCTTAATAGACCACTCTCCTGTATTCCTTCTCGTACCTTTTTAGGTACATTTTAATTTGCATTGTTGCTGCAAACTAATGGAATAAATCAGTCATGTAAGATTTGTTTTTATTTTCTATAGTTGCTCAAAATAAAGATTTCTGGAGCTTTTTAAAGCTGGGGAGGAAGTATAAAAATATGATGTTCCCGTGAAACTTGGTAGGTGACTTTTGGTTGGTGATGCTGGAATTCAACCAGTAAGCTGTACCTTTCACAATAAAGAGAAAATAGAAACCGGCTTTTGATTTGACAGGAACAGAGAATGGAATCTGAAAGGGGGCAAACACTTCACGTAAGTGAAATAAATTGGAGAGCTGGAACCTCAGGAATTTAAATTAGTACTGGCTGGCTTTTTAAGGTCTTAACAAAATACTATGTTTTAGTGGCTCTGATCACCATGCTTAGCAAAAGAAATTACTAATTTAATGTTCATTCCTGTCACTAATGTCCTAGGCAATTGTATCATTTTAGGATATATAGGAAACAAAGTGTTTGGCCAAACTCTGTTTTCTTTATGAGAACAGATGTTCTTAAAGCTGAGTATGGATGCCATATTACAGAACTGATGCATGAGTAGTGCCATACCTATGTTTTGTTGGGTTTTTTTAGAGACTGATTAGTGTTATTCTGTCTGTTAGTGTCTATTTTAATATTTTAGCAAAGTATTATCTAAAACCAGATGCTTGAGGATTGGCAGATTAACACAACCAATAGTGCAGTAGACTCTTAATTTTATACTTGATTTGTAAACAAAATGCTGAACTTGCAAGAGATTTGCACCTCTGTTTTTCTTCCTTCTGTGGACTCTGGTGTACATGTGGTGCAGACTACCACAGATCAGATAATAGAACCATAGAATTGTTTAGATTGGAAAAGACCTTGAAGATCATGGAGTCCAACTGTTAGCCTAACACTGCCAAGTCCACCGCTAAACCATGTCCCTAAGCACCACATCTACACGTCTTTTAAATACCTCCAGGGATGGTGACTGAACCACTTCCCTGGGCAGCCTGTTCCGGTGCTTGACAACCCTTTTGGTGAAGAAATTTTTCCTAATATCCAAGCTAAACCTCCCCTGGCGTTATGTGAGGCCGTTTCCTCTCGTCCTGTCACTTGTTACTTGGGAGAAGAGACCGACCCCCACCTCGCTACAACCTCCTTTCAGGTAGTTGTAGAGAGCCATGAGGTCTCCCCTCAGCCTCCTCTTCTCCAGGCTGAACAACCCCAGTTCCCTCAGCCGCTCCTCATCAGACTTGTTCTCCAGACCCCTCACCAGCCTCGTTGCCCTTCTCTGGACACGCTCCAGCACCTTGACGTCCTTCTTGTAGTGAAGGGCCCAAAACTGAACACAGTATTCGAGGTGCGTCCTCACCAGCGCCGAGTACAGGGGCATGATCACTTCCCTACTCCTGCTGGCCACACCATTTCTGATACAGGCCAGGGTGCCATTGGCCTTCTTGGCCGCCTGGGCACACTGCTAATCTAAATGTACTTGCAAGGAGGTTTGTAATAAAAGTTGGGTTAAGCACAAGAGGTTTGACAGATGAAAAGTAAAACTTTATTTACAAAATGCTGCGAAGACAGTGATCCTCTGTGGTTAATTATACTTTATAATTGGCACAATAGTGCTACTTTACCTGAAGATGATTGATCTTTCTTTTTTTTTTTTACACACATTCAGAATAAAATCTATTCCATATAACTTCCATAAGTAGCTGATTACAAGATGGCTTTGGATTTTTGAGTCATGTCTCAATGCTGACAATAACATACTGAAGGCTAGAATACAGCATAAAGGGACCAAAAAAGAAGTCATCTTATAGTTAATTAGTCCCAAAAATCTAATTTCATGCTTTTTGTAAAAAACAGAATAGCTTTTGGGTAAACGCTGCCCTTCATTTTCTACATAAACCTTTAAGAACACATAAATGCTATGCTTTGAATTAACAGCCACTATTGATTTATTGTCAAAGATAAAAACATTGGTGACATGGGGGAAAAGCTCCAGGAATTTTTATTTAGAACATTCTAAACCATGTTCCCGATTAATCTGCTTGTTCCCAGAGTTCTTCTGAAATCCATAAAATTAGAATTTTCTGTCTTGACTGCAGGAGAAGACTATATGTTTGCAGTATCCAACGCATGCTTAAATGGGATTGTAGAGGTTAAGGGAATTGGGTATCTCTTCTTTCATTGCTAGGTCAGCTGAATAAGTGTAGCTTGGATTTGTAGTCATCAAAATTATTGCTCATGGGAATTACCAGCTTTAGTTTAGTGCCTTGGGAACAGCTGACCTTGTTGGAAGCCATCACACAAGCTGTATTGATTTGGACCTTTGTCACTTTTAGCAAAATCATTTTAGAATGAGTCATTGGATATGTCTATACCATTCTGAGCAGAGTGTATAGCCTACTGAGCAGGTCTATGTATAGTTTGCATTCTGTTCCTCTGCCATTTGTCAGATTGTCTCCCGACAGCCTGTGCGAGCATACTTGGTAGCAATGTGAATACACCAAACATACTCAAAGGGGTACATTCTCTTTGTCCCCAGGGCCATGCTTGCAAGATTGCAGGATGGAAAATAGATGAGTTTTGTCTTGAGGGAACATTTGAGGCCATGTATGTGCCCACTAAGACGTGTACTCTTGTCTTAATTCTGATAGCTGTTCAAATTTCAGGCAGTTTGGGTGAAGCATTCCTGGCTGCAGCACTGTTAATGAAGGAAACTTTTGGGTAGAAGGACTCTGGTCTGTGGCTTCGTCACTTGAGAACTCAATTGTGCTTCTGTACTCTTTCTATACTGCCTTAGGATGATATCTTGATAGGTATTTCACAATATCTGCCTGTGGCTGGCAATGTATCTTCCAGTAGTTGTGGAATGACATAACTTGGCAGGAAAAAAAACAGAACATTGAATTTGTTGGTGGCTCTGTTGCTCAGAATACAAAGAAGGTCTGACCAATACAGTGAAGATTTTTCATGTATTTTTAATGAAATCATTGAGAATGTTAATGGTGCTGCTCTCTGACCTCTTGAAATCGCTATTGTGTCCAGTCAGGTACAGTAGTGTGACAGCTGCCGCCTCACTGGCAAGTAGAAGGGTTCAGCAATGGACCTTCAAGGTACAAAACCAAGATTCTGCTGCTGGAGGATGGTTACAGGTCATCCTGTAGACTAGGAGAAGTGGAAAGATGAGTGCACTTGGCCTCGGCAGTGAATTACAGAAGCATTTGCTAAAAGAGCATTGTTCTGCTTTTTTCCATTTAAAGAATGATTTAATTGCATGTGAATTAAGGGTTTTTTAGATGGATTACTGTTGTCAGTGAATTTCGTAAACTATGACCTCTGCTCTGCAACCTCCTCTTGGAGACTTGCAAAAATATCCAAGCTGCTTAACCATGATGACATAATTGTCAAATACGTAATTGTGCTTTGACTGCCTCTAGCACTTGCTGTCACTTGAAAATGTCAGAAACTACTACTATAGGCTATGCAGTCATTTAAATATCTGTCCATAGTATATTCTTTGCTTGATGAAAAAACTTCAATGCCTTGTGTACTAGTGCATGCTTTCTGATGGCTAGGGGTCATTTTAGATTTCATAAAGCATCTACAAAAGCTCTGAATAAGCTTAGAGAGCTCTGAGTCATTGGGTGGAATTGGATTTAGAATCCCGTAAGAAGAATTCAGAATAGGACCTGTCATAATTTGCAGGTAGAAACAGAAATCTGCCAAATGCTCTGAAGTTGGAAATCATTGATTGGTTTCTCAATATACATAGGAATCATGATGGCATGTTAACAACAGACATTGTGACAGTCCGGTACCAGTTTGGTCCATGGAAGCACCTAACCTTATGTCATGAACTGATACTGGAATTGCTCTTTTAAGTGTCCATGTTAATGAGAAGCAGATTGTTTACTGGGGTCAAGTCAGTCACTGTTGTTAAAAAAGGACTGTCAAAACCTTTTTTGGAAACAGATTTTACCATTACAGATAGGAAATGTCCACTGCTAACATTGTCATCTCTTATGGACAAGTTGAAACATTTTAGAATGTCCTAAACATATCCCATTAATTGTCAGTGATCTCAAGCCTCCACAGTAACTTCGTTCTGCTTTGCAGACTCCAGCCAAGAATACTCTGTTACTGGGTTATAGAGCAGGAAAATGAGTGCTAGAGGTAATGTGCACTTCGAATAATGGGAAAGGTTAGCTTGTGTTCTTCAGAGGAGAGAAAACCTACTTGGAATATTATCTTTCTCCCCTTTTTTCTTTTCTTTTTTTCTGTGAGCCCAGTGTCTGTACTAAGCTTGGTACTTTGCTACTTTTTGCTTGACAGCTTCACTTCTAAGAGTACATCTGCTTGAGGAAGTTTTCAGTGTTTTGTGACAACTACAATATTTTGAATGTAGTAGTAGTAAATCTATGTAAACTAATGATGAGAAGACTTGCCAAAGGTTTGTATTTTGGCAAGTGGCCAAACCTCAGGATTGCTGCTACCTCTCTGCTGCCCTCTGCCTACACGTGTGTCACTCTGTAAATGTTTCCTCCTTTCCTTTTTTCTTGTCCTGAAATTTTTCCTTTCATCTTCGTTTTTTAAGTGTTGTCTTTACTATTCAACTTTGAAAGTGTCCTTACAGCTTACACCCCTTCAATGAAGTCTTGAAAAGTCTGTAGAAGAAAATGACACAACTCGTGTGCTATTTTCCGCTTCCTTTTGTTGGGGCTATTGAAGTCTTGCTATTTCATTCCCCCAGCTAAGGTTGAGCCCTGAAGCAAACTATGGCAGGAGAGGGAAAACACCAAGTATGAGAGGTTAGCGTGCACTGCTGGAAGCAATAAATCCAGAAGGCTGCACTCTCTTTCAACCCTGGCAATCCTGTGCCTGCATTTTGTCTTTCAGAATTTGTCCTTCCAAACCTACTAGCATCCCCAGGTGCTAAAATATATGGTATAGATCTGTCTGGGATGCTGTATGAAAGTCTGTATGCCAGTTCCAA
This sequence comes from Pygoscelis adeliae, assembly GCF_000699105.1. Taxonomy (NCBI): domain Eukaryota; kingdom Metazoa; phylum Chordata; class Aves; order Sphenisciformes; family Spheniscidae; genus Pygoscelis; species Pygoscelis adeliae. The sequence continues at coordinate 1,072,919 of NW_008824285.1, read as the reverse complement.
ATTTGTGAAAACATAACTCTGTTGACAGCTGTGCCATTCAATGCCGTCTCTCAAAAATATGTTTGAGTATTGCTCTCTTTGAAAGCAGGAACGCTGATGTGAGACAAGAGAGTTCTAAATGGCAGGTTAAGAAATACCAAAGTCCCTGTCTGGGCTTTGACAATCTTCTTTCCATGTTCTAGTCAAGTGAAAAGGAGTAGCTAAACTTAGCAGCTCTTTCTTTTGTCCTGCCCTTTTTTTTTTCTTTCTTTCTTTCTTTCTTTCTTCTTCTTCTTCTTCCTAGAGTCAAGCTGAAGTGCTTGTTTTAGGTAATGCAGGAATTTTTCTCTTTCCGAATAGATTCTCGTTGCTTTGGTATTTATATCTAGATAAAACAGAGTGCTTTTCATCCTGGCTAGGGAAGAGACATTCCTGACTGCTGCCTTTAATATTTGTATTAAGTTTGAGTTTTTAAAAGTGGAATAGTGCTACTCAGCTGGTGTGAATTGACGTTACGCAGCGCTTTCAGGAGCTCCACACCTTTGCACCCGTTGAGTGTGTGGACACCTATTCTCTGGAGAGAGATTGAAAGACAACCTAATGAAAGTAGTGTCAAGAGTACTGCTGTACCTTGAAGAGGAAGGGTGTGGAATTGGTAGTTTGACTGAGGAAGGGTTTAAACACATCAGGTTAAAATTAAGGGACTGTTTCTTACAATGTGATTCTCTACTATTTTAAGTAGCTGTGTATATCTGGACATACCACTGATACTGAAACACTGCTGCTTTAAAGTGCTCTGAGACACAAAAATTATAGCAACCATAGAAATGCTTCATTTTCCACTTTTCTCAAAAAGCTGGATTTTTTTTTTTCCCCTCTTATGGCTTTTTTCCCCTCCTCTTTTTAATGGCATGCAAATAGCATTTTAGATAATCCTTAAAAATAGTTTTTGTAAAAAGGCTACTTTACAGTGTAGTTTTGGCTTATAGATGTAGAAAGAGCAATTGTCATTTGGTTAAAATATCGGACTGAAATGCAGGAGGTTTGGATCTGCTTTTAGAGATTTTAACAATGACCTTAGGCAAGAAGCTTTCCTGTTCTGTGACTTGATTAATCTAAAACAGGTAAATCTCCCTGGCATGTGCCATTACTCAACTCGATGATAAATCTGGCTTTAAAAGCACTGTTTCAGTGAGTTAGGTGTAAAGATGCTTGTTGCCAAAGGTTTTGTTTAAATTAGTGTTCAGTTAAAATGTTTTATAGATGATGATGATGACTGCATTTTTGCAAGTTCTTGTGAATGCGTGTGACATTGTTTTTTACTCTTCTTTATTTAAGCTTAAGCTCTTGGAAGCTATACTGAAGAATCTGTATGGTCACCTTCTCAGCAGCAAAATGTTTAGAAAGCTGGAAATTTGGCAATTTATGGCAATCTTCTTTTTATAGAATATTTGTCTTTTTTACATTGTAGTAGCTAAGGGTAGGCTGTGTATTTGAGACTTAGGAATAGAACCTTTGCTAGAATCTTGATTTATGTACAAATGTGCTGTAAAATCTTCCATTATTGATAGCACAATGTATGCATAAACCATCTGTAAATAGGACTTGCCCTGTCCAATGATGATGTCCAGGTGATTGTTAGGATGGCAGGTTAAAACTTCTGTGCTAGCCATTATTTATGGTCAGAGGAAATAAAATCTTTCCTTACCTATTCTATATTGTTATATCTGTTCTATTTAGAAAGGCATTTAAGTTCTGATTCTCGGCCACACTCAGACAAATGGCTATCATGAATCCTGTTTTATTTTTCGCTGTGCTTTCCTGAGTAAGAGCATAAGAGCTCCAGAGCTATTTTTAAGTACAGATGCACTGAATGTTAGCTGAGGTAAAAACCCCTCATACTGAAAGCTGATCCTTTTTCAGAGTGAGAGAATACATTACATTATCACTGATTTAGGAGTTATAAGGAGAAAAGAAAATGCAGTCACAACCCATGGTGGATATACAGTAATTGAAACCATCTAAATGTAGCACAGAACTTTGAGAGCTCTACTTAAATTGTTCAGAAGGAGCCTTAAGGCTATTAGAGCAGGCTGTATGCAAATGACAGCCCAGTCATTTACACAGCAACTACTGGGTGAAGAGATGCTCCCCAGGATTACTGCATTTATTGCTTCAACAGTAACTAAAGCAGTATAATTCCATTAAGGTCTAATCTGAAATTATTTTCAAGCTCTGCGTGTTGTGTGGAGAAACGCGCAAATAAATTGTATGTCTAGATTTTTAACCTGTGTTTTAAAGATTTAAAATATGCATAGAAGGGAGGATCATTTTAGCTTTTTGATTACCATATAGTGATAGTGCTGCGGGATCTAATATAAAAGCCTATGAAATTGAACTTGATATGAACCATGACAGGCCTGTTTAATGTGCTGATGCTTGACCTTTCTAGGGTTTTTTTCACTGTTTGTACAAAATAGGGATGAAGTGCTAAGTGTGTTTAAAAATCATTGTATAAGTGCAGCACATTGCCATAGAGTCAAGCGTTTACCCTGAGGGAAACAGAATGTAGCTTGGTGGTTGTTGTTCCATCTCTTCAAAGTGCCTGTTTTCTGCAGCTGCTGTTTCCTTGAAGTCTCTTTTTTGTTGTCGTTTCCCTCTTTCTCTCTCAATCTTCCTATTCAAAACAGGGTTATATTGTGAGCTGGAAAGAGGAGGATAAACACAACTCTGAATATAAAAATAATTATTGTCCTTAAAGAAGATTAAAAGAAGGGCTGGGTATTTAGAAATTGAATGCTTCTACACGCCTTTCATTTTATCTGTAGTATGAAGCAATTACTCAATTTGAGATGAAATGATGAAACTGAATCTGGATAGTATCAGAATAGTGAAAATATGACCTGGTAACATCTATTCTTGAAAATTGACCTCTGTATTGCTCTCTGTTTTCTTCTCTTTATTCTGAGAAGATAATTGGCATGTACAAATTAAAAACAATTAGAATACTTGTTGGTCTCTTAGATTGTTATTTATTTATAACAATTTAAATTACCATTAAAAGCTTTTAATTTAAATCTAAATAATGTTTGTAAGAATAAGTTGCATGAAACAGTGGTTTCATCAATAACATTTCAGAAGTCAGTGTTTATCCAAGTTTAGATTTTAGAGCTCTATTAACTGATGGTGATATTAAAAAAAATAACAATCCTCTTGAAGCATTGAGATTTCATTCTGGTATGAAACACACTATGATATAGCACTCTGGCAGTAAAGGTTTGTTAGAAGCCTAGAAACGAAGTCCTTGACTTAGCATCTTTGAAGCACAAAGCATCTTTAATATTAAAGGATCAAATAGGAAAAAATTACAGAGTCCGTGTGAAAGAATTTGCTGATAAAAATGTATCTCATTGATGGTTTGCATTTCTGATCCAGCGTGGATTTAGATGAAGCATCCTCTTTGTATATTCCACAGTCACAGTATGAGCTCTGACGATACAGCATAGGTGGGATGAATAAACAGGGGATCGCAGAAAACATACTGGGATGATTCTAATGTTGGGGTTTTTTTTTTGATAGAAATACTGTCTTTGCAATATGGTCTGTTGTAAAAGAATAGAGACACACGAAGGATACTTCTTATTGTAATTTTGGGTAATTCATTATGCTCTATTCTTTCAACTGTGCTTTTCTAGTTTTTGCTTATTTACCATATGGTGAATGACAGCTCCCTATTTGTCTGCTTATTGAAATGTGACCTTCAATAAGGTGTGCAAGATCAAAAAATTAATGAATTAGATTCTCAGCATCTGTAAGGTCTCATTGGTTTACTAAAACAGATGAAATTATGTGGGCTTATACCACCAAGGGGTATGGCCTACATTGGCTAACACACTAATGATTAAAAAGTAGGTTTTAGGACATCTAGGTCCTCCTCTGGCTTCTTCTGTGTACTTACTCTTTTACTTTATTTAAGTCTTCTGATGCTTATTCAGAAGCTGGATTGTTTTCCCTATTCCACCTGGATTTTGAGAAGGGTGAAGGTGAGAAGTAATAGAATCAAGGAATGCATTACTGTAAGTGGTTTTGAGTAAGATAAGTGCTATCAGTCAGATTTTTCCCCAGACCTATTTAGCACCCAGCAGCTCCCGTTAAGAACAGATGAGAGTTTGTGAAAACACTTAGTCTGACCCATCTGATTTAAGATAGCTAATTGGAAGCCAAGATTTTCTTAGAATCGCAGAATGCTGATTTGCAGGTCAATTGTGAAAATCTAATGCCTCTGTAATGTTGGTGTTGTTTTTTTAATTTCCAGATCTTTCACAGAATATAAATATCCAGGTTTGTCCAGTGATACACAGGTGTTTCTTTCTTTCTTTAACTTTTTGGAGTGGGATATCAAATGCTGAATGGTTTTATTGGTGTAAAGAATGAGAGGGTATGAGTCACTTCTACTTCTCAGCACAGGATGACTGTAGCGGTCAGCACAGCACCGCTCTGTCCTCCAGTGTGGCTGAACTCACCTAGTTTATCAGAGAATGAGACTGAAGTGCTCTATCTTCAGCAGGTTGGGTTTTTGTTTGTTCATCTGTTTGTTTTGTTTTGTTTTTTTAAATGTATATGGAACAGCAAAATAATGTTCTTGGATAGATACATAACTTCCTGCCACTGAAGGCAAATCTGATGAACTGTTGCATGTATTTAGAATTGGCCGTATACATTACTCATTTATAGCTATAGGCATCCAAGTTCAGATTCTTAAAACAATGCTTTATTATAATTACAACTCTTCTGAGCCTTCTATGTGTTTGTTTTACTTAATCTGCTTCTATATTAAAGAAGAAACTGCTGTGGTTTTCACTTTGCATATATAACTGGTGTGTTGCTAATGTGTTGCTTTTCAAGAAAAATGGAGCAAAAATAGATTTGGTATAAGGTTGTCCTAAGAGGCCCGGGTAAAGTTTAGTATGCTTTTGAAAGGTCAGTGCCAATGCTGATTGCTTTTCTTTTCAGTCCAGCCTCTATAAAGTAATACAATGTTTTCGGAGTTTGATTAAAATCTGTAGGTGTTGATCTTCTGAAGTACTCTCTTAAAGGACTTGATTTTCAGACAACGGTAAGTTCTCAGCCGGGAAGCTGATATACCACAGCTGCTGCTCTTGGATAAGGGCTCTGTGGTGGAAGTCTTAGGCTGTAGCGACAGTGACTGGTAACAAGTTCGTTACTTACACGTGCAGTGTTGCTTGTGTAATGTGGTGGTTTTATGCGGCAGATTTTTATGAGGAGAATTTGACCTCCTTTAAAATGGGGAACCTGAAGCACAGTGAAAAGGCATAATTTGTTTAAGATTACAAAATAAGCCAGTACCATTGTGGGAACATAGTGAGTTCTCTGGAATTCAAGCCCCATGCTTTCCATCTAGTAGACGATGTTACTGTATGAAGAAACATTCAGAATCTAGAAAGGTGTGGTGGTCTGTGAGTGCTTAGAAGTAAAACACTGTGCTACTGTTAAGCAGAGATTAGGGTTTCTGTGCTGTTAGTGGATAAATTTAAGAATCTTAGTTGATTTCATAAAGCTACCATACTGTTTCTTCCTTTATAGCACTGGGTCCAAAGCAAGCTATTCCTAAGCTGTTGCTATATAGAGAAATAGGAGAAGAATTCCTGTGTAAGCCCCGTGGGGCTGAGAGTGGCAGGTGTGATAAGGTGGAAAAACAGGCTAAGCAGATGGGCAAGAACAGGAAGAATTGTGTAGAAGGCTTACCCCTAAACTAAGCAGTGCACAGCAATTTGCATCAGTGCTGCAGTGAAACAAACCTCTGTATTCTAACAATTTAATTGTAAATTGAAACTGCCTTGGGATGTCATAGCAATTGAGTTTCTCTGCGGAATCATAGGACTTGAATTGCCGCAGCTCTGCCAAATGACAAAAGATGCGCATCTGTGCAGAAAGATGGGTTTCTCCCCTCAAATGTATAAAATTGCTGGATTTCTTTTGGATGTCTTCTTGCAAAGAAATAAAATGGGATAAATATATTTGGTTTTCTGTAGCTACTCACCAGGTTGGTTTTGCTCCTGGCAAAATGAAGCAGAATAGTAGCAAAGAAATTGAAAGAAAGAAGGAGCTGGACACTCACAGGGTTAGCCATGTGATTTTTCATCTCAGTAAGGAGAGTGTGGGGAAAGAATTAATGAATGCTGGAAAATAAAGTAATACCTATGTTTCTGTCCTATCTTCTTTCACTTCCATGCAGACACAGTATTTGTATATTTATGACATAGGTGTTGCTTTAGATTTAGATGTTTTTGATGCTATGCAGTCTGCTATTGTATATATAATTGAGCGAGTGAACTATTGATGTAAGCACTACTTGTGTTTGAGTGCATTTCCACAAAGAGGCTGTACTGCTTTAAAATGTTTCATAAAACACAACAGTTGTAAAACGCACAGGTCAACACTTGGAGAATTGAAGAGGGAGACTTTGCCTTTTAAGGGTGGTGAAAGGGAAAGAAGATGGAGCAGTACTTCTTCACTAGAGGTAGCCATTTTCAGAATAATCTTCAGCACAGAGGTCTAATGCTCACCCCTAATCAGGCATGCATTGTTCCTTGTGTGACACACTAGCTGAGGCTCGCTTGTCTCCTTAGACTTAGATGAAAATACATAGCCATAAATTTTAGAGCAAAAGAATTGAATTTATTCCCCAAAACGACATGGAGAAATTGACTTCTGTATCGTGCTGTGATGTAATAACTATTTGTGGGATGTTAGGAACCCTTTGGCTCCCAAGTTTTAACTTAAAATAAAGCTCATCTTATTTGGAAGATAATTGTGATTTGATATTTAAATATATCATACACTGGTATGATCTAACTTTTTAAAACAAAAACAAAGGAGCTGAAAAGTTCCTTAAAGACTACAAACCTGTTGTGGTTTTTTCTCCCCCATAATTTTTCAGAAATTTTAAATAATATCTGAAACAGGTAAATGATTGGGCTTCCTCTCTGTATGTTTCATAAAACAGGGAAGGAAAAGCCAAAAAGGAGGCAAGTGGAAAGACGATAAGTTGTTTCTGAGGCAATGATGCCTTTTAAAATTCAGAGTCTGAATGAACTACAGCTTGCTTTTACTGTGTTAAACTATCCTGTGAGTTTTGTAGGTTTGCTCATCATTCTTTGCAAAAATCAGTTTAATTCCTTGTTTTTCTTCCTTAGATTCATGCTGCTTTTCTGTTGTTAAAGCAGAACATGGTCTTCTGTTCCCCTTAGCCAAATTTATAAACAGGTATGCTAGAAATAAATGGAGTTTATATTAAAAAAAATACAAAATTATTTCCAGGTATATGTACTTTAAAAAGTTGTTATAAGACAAACTAGTTAGTCTTTGTTAATCCTGTAATTAGGCCCATAGCTAAAGAATCCACTACAGACTAATCTGTGGTTGGCGCCTTAATCTGTGTTTTGTCTACTTTGCCATACATACAAACCTTTTCAGAATAGTTTAGATATCGTGAGTCCTGCAAATAAGACTGTAAGAACAACTGGATAAGGAGTAGTCTTCCAGAATGACATCAAACAAGAGAATGACAGAAAATCTTTGCTGCACAGTGGATCAACAAATAGGTTTCATTTATATTCTTGGGTAAAATACTTACCTGGGGAGGTGGTAGTTTCATGTGATGTTTCACAAATAATACTAGGATCAGGAGAAACCTACCAGCACAGCCTTTTAACAAAGCTTCATATGTGTCAACCTGCATCTGACTGAGCCTTTTCAGTCATGTTAAAGCAAGCACAACGGAATAGATTTAATAAGCAATGCAAAACTTTCTTTCTAAGACAAGCCTCGTTTGTCTCACCTTGTGATACAAATGCTATGTCGTTACTTTGTCTTAGAGGACCACCAGAGTGCAGCAACTTGAACTATGAATTTTGCTCATTTCACATCATTAGTTTCTTTAACATGGTGGGTAAGGAAGCGGCTGGTTTTGTGCTTTCTCAGTGAAGCAATCTCCTCTAGGTTTTTTTTTTTTCCCCCGGAAGTTTTCTGGAAAATATCTTCTACATTTGTATTTATATCATTATGCCTCTCTGCATTCCCTCATCTTTCCTGTTCTATGCTGTCTGCAATGGTACTTTTCTTTTCCTTTTGTAACCGTTTGAAAGTGAATTATCAGGTCAGCAATGTAGCTCGTGAGAAATGGCCCGTAAAACAACCTAGGTCATCTATCCTTATTTGATGCATTTAGATTCCTTAATACATTCTGGAGGAATTTGTCTCACCTGTGTCTAGATTTTCTCAGCAAGCAGCCATCTCCTTAGCAATAACAGTTTACTTAAACCATCTGGTTTGCTTCTTATAGTATTCGCTTGCTTATATTGGGAAGATGAGTATCTACTTGAAGGTGCCTCTCGATTTATGGCTAATGGATAGCTCTTTTCTGTCTGTGTCTGCTTCTGTGCCAGTTGTCCAGTCTAGAGGCAGAGAACAAATTGAAATGGGTAGTTCCACGCACGCAGGGATTTGTGAAGTCTGGTTCATTGACTTAAGAGTCTAGCAGCCTGTGTGCTCCAAATAAAGCTTTTTTTTCTGTAATTGGAATATAACTGAAGTCTTTCTCCCTCCCCCCCCCCCCCCCCGCATCATCAGGCCACTAGTGTAAAGTGACAATTTTTACTATAGACCTACTACAGACAGACACTGATGTCTTGGAACAGGGATTTCAGCTTCCTCCTTGTCAGTGGGCTAATGTGTGGAGATGCAGCTGTCACTGGCTGATTGTTGACGTGATACTCTTGCCCCTCTCTCCTATCCCAGTTCTCAAGAGTTTAACCTTGTATTCGCTGTGTATCCTATGCTGTAACCTGCCATTTTGATGATCTGTCGGTATGTCTATCGATTACCCAACATGGTCATCTGAATGTCAGCTCTCCAAAGAATAAAATATAAAATTGGAAATGGATGGTGGGAAAGTTGAAGGATAAATCCAGATAAATCCAAATCTACAATTCCAAGATGTGTGCCTATCCAGGCAAATGGAGTTGCAGTGGTTTGAGGCACAGAAACAAAAAGCATCTTTTGATATTAGGTTTGATAGCAAAGTGTTCAGCTATAATATAATTAAGTAAAGGAAGTGTCAGTTTAGTTCTTATGCAGCAAATCTTAGCTGAAATTCTAGACAGGTAGAAAATATACAACACGTGGTATACATACAAATCCCTTGAGGTGTATGTAATACTCATATGTACACAACTAGACGTTAGTTGTAAACACAGTGACCAAAGGACTTTAACGTTTTTTCCGTTCATGTACACTGAGATATTTTTCTGTGCTTATGAAACATAAACTGCAGTGCAACACTCAATACTATCTTAGTTATTAAACCTTTTAAACAGTCATGGCCTTTTGTTTTCTCATTATTTATGTCAGGTAAGGGTGTATCTGTTCAGGTAATCATGCTGTGTAACTACAGAGGAATGTAAATTATATTTCTTGATACACTGAATAGCAGCCTTGGAATATAAATGATATTTATGAGGAAGCTGGGAGTGCTTTAAATATTGTGAAACCGCTTACTTTGACATGTTGGGGATGATGATGCTGAAACACTAGGCTCTTTGTAAACTGTTTAATGGCAACAATTTTCTAAATCAAAGCAATCTAAGCTTCCCCATTTACAATTTCATTTCTAAGTGCTAAAGTCTCATAAAGGGGTTTGCAACATTGAACCTTTAGCTTCTGTGAATAGATATCTAGCACTGATGCAATAGCATTATCTTCAATTGAATATTTTATCTTTAAAATTATAACGATTTTTTTCTGCTATCTTTTATGCAAAAATAGAATGCTAACAGATGCAAAAGTTATTTTTAAACCGTGTTAGGGGCTGAAAAAGTACATTTTGTGGAGGTGTCATTTGATGCTTTGTGAATATATTTTAGACTTTAATAGTAAAATGTTTTAAAAAATTATAGTGCTGATCTTTTTTGTACTGGGAAATGACACAGGTGCAAGAGTGGACACAAAACTTCTTCTGTTGTATCTCTGCTCTTGAACTAGTAATGATGTTGCAGTTCCACCTGCATATTCCCTTTCATTGCTGACCTTTCCTAACTGGATGTTTTTTGAGAAGCAGGTTCAGTAGTATTCATTATTACTATATTAATGCATATGAATGATGTGAATTTCATAAAGCTTACATCAGTTCCTGTCTGCCTTAGATGATCCTTCCTCCTTGTGTGTGTACATACACATAATTTTTAGCAGGAAAGTAGTAGTTTTTAGGCCCCACCTGTAATTCACCTTAATTCATGCTGTCTGTCAGTGCGGAATTGTTCCCTACAGAACACTTTCTAATGTATCTAGACTAGTTACAAATGTCCTGGGTGATGTTCCCACCACTTTTCCCTGGAGAAACTTCCACATTCTCAGATCTCACTGTCAAGAAAGTTTTTCCTCATGTTCAGCTGAAATCTTCCTTTTTAAGAAAACTTGCTTCTTTCCATTGGAAAGAGACTACATTGTTTGCTCATATCTTCCGTTGTCTGCTCTGTTGGCATGAAAAGTACAGTAAATCCATTTTAAACCTTGTTTGGACATCTCGCAAAACAGTAAGTTTTTTTTAACGTTGTCGGGTCTGCCCTGTGGAGTCTTACTTCAGTGTTCTTGTGAGTAGAAACACAAAAACTTGGATAATACAAAATATGCATCATATTTATCTAAGACGAGCTGTTTGTAAGTGTCTAACACAGGTGTTGCATTAACACCTAGAAGTGAAGATTTATGTCTTCAACGCGTCTTTACCCCTGTCCGCTTTCTTCCTTCCCGTACCTGGCAGGTTATTTTTAAATTGTTTGTTTAGTATTTGTGAAGACTCCTGATGAGCACAAACAGAACCTAACTGAAGCCTGTGTGTTTAGTATCACCCTTAACATGGATTAGTTACCAACATGTAAACATATTCCTCCAAATAATCCTCCTCCTTTTCTCTGAAGGGTGGTCAAGGACTTGCTGTAACAGTTACTTCCCTGAAAGAGGAGTTTTTCCATATGACCTGACCTTGCAGAGGAGGCAGGACTGCGTTATTTTTCTCTTTAGTCCAGCACGTGCATCCTCACTGGCAAGAAGTATTAAATCTTAATTTAGTATTTTAAGTAAGAAGTCATGAGTATGCAGGTGTGGAATTGCTGTTGTTTAAGCTAACAAGAACGGATGGGGACCTCTGTGGAGATGACCTTGTGTAGATTTTCATTCATACTTATAAGTAAAATATAGGGTGTTCAGCTTTATCAATTGCATATAAACTTAAAAGTTGAAAACGTTACCAGATATCGCCAAGCCGAATGATAAAGAAGAAAGTTTTTTTGTGGGGTTTCTTTGGGTTGATGGTTTGTGGGTTTTTTGGTGGGTTTTTTTTTTGAGATGGGAGGGGGGTTGGTTTGGGGTTTTGGGGGTGGGCGCAGATTAAAGTTTTTTATTCCTGTAGTATTTTTGGTGTCATTAAGGCTGGATAGTGTCATATTTTTAGGTAAATAATGACTTAAAATAGGACAAGAGTGATAATTGGCCCATGGTAATGCTGGGCATAGTAAATGACAAAGTTGCTCGCAGACCACACAAATGAAAGTGGTGTTTCCCAGTTGCAGCAGTTTTCAGAGTATGTAACGTAATCAGTTGTTACTCTGGCTAAGCTGGTGAGTGGTGACTTGATTGTTTGCGATCATCCAGCCTTACTGTGATATGACAAGATAAATCTTTATGGAGAGATTAGGGAGGGGGATGTTCCTTTCTGTCTTTATCAATCCTTCGTAGTCAGGCTTTAACACTGCTGGGATTCATATGCGTTCTTAAGGAGAAAAATGGTGGATCAGTTTGTACTTAGCTCATCAAGCCCATCTTTCTCTCATTTAAGAGCTTTTGCGTGGGTTTTTAATTAGAAAATCAGCAAAACTGGAAGTTTGTCAAACCCGTTTATTGTTTTTCTTTTTTGTTTTGAAGTGGTTTTTTTAAATATTATTTCTTAAATCCATGCTGTGGAAGACATGGTATGTGGTTTTGTACTTGGCTAGAATTACTGCCTAGGTGGGTGTGTCGCTGTTTGCATTCTTTTGGAATGCTGACTGTGCCCATATTCTACAATTTGTCTTGCTTAGTACAATGTCTGTTCGTTTCTAGTCATTGCTAGGCAAGAAGATTGTCCTGTCTGTGTATCTGCATTTCTAACAGTGGCAGCCCGTTGAGTCAAGTATGTACTATTCCACATTCATCCAAAGGGAATTTTTATCTATTAGATTTCAGTTACTTGGGAAAACACTGCATGGGTATATGTGAAATTTTGCAGCACCATTAAAACAAAGTGAACTGAGTGCAGCTTTATTAAAGGATGTTATAGAAACTTCAGGCGTATTATATGTTCTTCTGTGGTGTGCGGCAGACATGCAAAATGAACTTTAATCACTTCAGATTAATGGAAATTATTTTCTCAACTCATGTCATAACAGTGAAGATCAGCAGTCATGCATTCTTTCTTTATCACGTACCAAGGAGGATAACTATATGAAACTAATGTAAGACGTTAGTTTGCTTGACGATTGTCTGCTTGACATGGCAGTGACAGTGCCTTTACTTATCTTGTAATGAAATAGTAAAAGAATCTGAGCTCTTGTGAAATAAAATAGTATTTTTTTATTTTTCTGTTGACATCTTTGAAACAGTGGTAAGCGTAATAGTTGTGGTAGCAGGACAGACTTTTTTATCTTATCTAAAATCATGTCAGAAATCTAAAACATGATGCTTATAAAACAGTATACCCAGACGGTCTTCCTTTGCATGTGGTATTTTTCTTGTTTTCTGTCTCTGATGTCCCTTACCTCTCGAAAGCTAACAGGTAGTGCTTGTCCCATCCTTTGAAGATATAAAAATCTAAGCCTACGTAATAAAAGGGAGAGGTACTTGTAGTGCAAGATAGTGCAGTTACATTAACTGGGAGTTGTTAGAAAAAGTAACAGTGACAGTGAAGAAGCGGGGATGTAGACTTTAACAAATACTAATAATTGGAGGATGAGTGCTATTTTGAAAAGCTTGTTTTTTTTGTCTGATGGCTCAAGGTAAGCATAGTTTGCCTTCTCTTTTTCTTTGATGTAGTCTAATGCAAGCTTTGGCAATAGTTCTTCACTTCATGAAACACTGATTGAGCACACTCAGAAAATCTTTTTCTGTAGGAAGGATCTTGACTGGAGAAGTGTCTTTCTGCGAACAGGTAGTTCATGAGCTTTTTTCTATTTCTGTTTTGACTCTGATTCCCTTTGCTCTGAGTATCCCTTTTTAATCTTTGCAGATTTTGCATAGTCCTAATATGCGGATCTTACAAAGTTGTGTTTCGGATGTGCCTTTAAAGGGTTTAAGCTATGGAAGGCTGGAAGAGTCTTTCTAGTGACTAGTTGTTCCTTCCCTGCAATACCTACCTGTAAGCTTCTGGTGGACTGAAGGTTGAATTTCTCTCTCCACGTGTCCTCTGTACAGTAATTACGAACTTCTGAATTCTGTTCTTGTCATGAAATCATCCTGAGGCTTCTGTCATAGACTTTTAACACAATGCAAAATGTGTGGTTTACTATGCTAAATGTTCAATGTTAACTATGTACGCTCTAATCCTAAACAGAGATTTGAAGAGAACACTTAAATGTCGGTTACTATCCATGGCATATGGTTACATTAAGAGAAAGGAAAAAAAAAGGTAATTTATAGTAACAGATGGGTTTGAACTCTTTTTGGAGCTGTTGAATACTTCTTAATTTTTAATTTACAATGAATCTTTCATACAACATTTAACTAACTCTTCTGTCATATTTTAAAATATATGATGCCTTTTTAATACAGTTGTCTAGAAATTGCATATGAATACTGAATGGTTAACATTAGACAGTCATTAGAATATGAAGAATAGTAATTTCACTGAAATTTTGATGCATATTTGTTGCTGTTCAGTGTTGCATATAAGGAAAAAACCAAAACATTTTTTTTTTCTGCCAGTAAATAACAGGCAAATGGATATAGTCCATGTGAAAAAACAAAGCAAAAACAACAAAAAAACCCCAAACCACCAGAGCGCATGAAGTAGCCTGAGATACTTTTGTTCCTTGGCTATGAATTAAATTTGATATTCCATTGGTTGTTTATAGAAATTATGCTCCTACCAGTCTGGAAAATGTAATAAGGCTCTTGCAGGTGTCCTATGTTGAGTCAGAAATATCTTCAAACACAGTTCATTAGAGTTAGAAATTTTTTCTTGCAAGTAAATTGTCCTGCCAGCATTTCCTCCTGAATTAATTTTAACTTGGATATTAAAGGATTTAGAAGACTTCTCAAATGTTACATCTTTCCTATGCTGGAAAAAAGCTCAAATACTATGCAATTTCTTGCAACAATAACAATATTAAAATAAAACCTAATATGTTTTGTGAAAGATGCAATTAAATCTCTACTGTGAATGCATTAAAATAACCAAGTGGCTCTGGGTGGAACAGGCATGATGATATAACTTGCATTCTCTACTATTGACTTTCCAAGGAATACTAAATATATTAGGGCAGGAAACTAAGGTTTAACTCTTTAATTAGCAAAACTTCTCCTAAGCTGACTTTTGTAGGCGGTTTGTTTACAAAAAGGGAAAACAAGTTTAAGTGTTTCACTTGTTTTCCAATTTGAAAACATTTCAAAATTTCTCTGAAAATTTTCTCTGAAACCTGAAATGGTGTTTAATCCTTTGCATGCTTGAAAACAGACTTGCTCATCAGCTTGCCAAAGTATGGAAGAGGGAAGAAGCAGAAGAGAGAGGAGGCATAGTTAGGAAAGTATTTGCCTATGACAGTAAAGAAGCTAGAAATAGAATTAAAATTAAAATGAAACATTTTAATCCCTGTCATAGGTCAGCAGTCTCACCCAGCCATTGTAACCAAGCTGCGTTTGGGACAATTGTCAATATTCCCCATCTCACTGGGTTCCATGTATCCATTATGGGTTTAGCAATACTGCCTTTTTTGGGTTGTGTATCTTAATCTAACCTATAATGTCTACATTATTATTTGAGAATGGTTGCACTGCTGTCTCGTGAGTTCACTGGGACCAAAGACCAGTGAAAAATTTCTGTGTATGAGGGACTTAAAGTCGTGGGACCTTCAGGTGTATACTTCATCTGCCACAGGTGAATGAAACAGGGGAAAAACCAGGGTAGAGCATTCCTAGAGCTGTAAACTAACAGTCGTAAGAGTGGAAGTGCAAATTTTATTCCAGAAAAACTCCTACAAGACAATACTCTTACAGTACTGATGTTGGAGAAATTAGTTCAGATCTGTCTATATTTTTAATTTACAAAATAATAGAGCTGTTGCTTTTTCTTTAACTATTTGATGTGCAGATTTCATCACAGTGAAATCCCAGAATCTTAAGCGGCTGATACTGTGTCCAAAAGCCAGACACTCAAAACTGAGTTTGGACAGTTACTTTAATCTCCCATCTGGTGGCTGGCCTTGTCATGAGCTCTGAATGTCATCCCAGCTGAGGCTGCCTGCAGTCCTTCTGGTGTGTGGACGGTGGCTATTCCAAGTAAAACAAAATTTAAGAATTTGCATCTAATTCTCTCAAACATGGTAGGAGAGAATCACCTTAGAACAGTGCAAGTAGGCATAGATTTCTTTAAGGAGTTCTGTGATATTCAAAATAGCACTTTTTTCTTTTTTAATTTTATTTTTTTAATATAAAAGACTGATAAGGGATGGAGAAAGCAGTGCCTAAATCTGGGCTTGAAAAAGGACAGGACAAGAATGATAGCGAAGCTATGTAGAGGTAAGACGCCTGAAAATAATTTCTATTGGGTCTGTGAGTGATTCAAGCCACATGTTGTAGTTCCAGAAAGGAAACACGGATGTACTCTGTGGGTAGCTTGTGCTTGGATTATTTTGTTTGTTTGTTTTGTTTTTCTCTTTTTTAAGGAAGTGCCATTCATTCAATAATTTTTTTTGAGTAGTCTTTCAATGTGCCGATGATAGTTTATCTCAGTATGCTGCCTCCTGTGCTACAGTCAATGCTTGAGAAGTGTTGAGACATTAAACTTGTAATAGTAATGCATTCTCTGTGTGTGTATGTATTAACAGGCTATGCTATTATTTGGCACAGGTGTTTACTGTAATTGTGATATATTGGGAAAAATAGACAGTGTTTAATGACTCTCCCATATTCTTTTCTCACTTACATGTAGTGACAATATGGGAAAAGTTAGTAGACAGGCCTTAAAATCAGGGGCTAAAAGCAGATTCTACCCACAATCCGTCAAACTCACTGCGTTTCTTTGCACTGCCGTGAATCGGTTGAGTACTTATATAAATTCATAGAAGGTCAAAATAAATCGGAACTGAAGTAAATTTGATTTAAAGAAGTTTTGTGATGTCTCATAGAGTAATGCTGTGGTTATTCATAGGTAAAGTTCTGCTTTACACGTAGTTTTATGTGGGTTTTTATGTATTTCATTGACTAATTTCAGCAACTGGCTCAGAGCAAGCACTTTTTGTTTCCTTTTTTCTACTTATCTAACAGTTATACAGAGGATTACATGCCCATTAACAAAATGCAAAAACAAAGGCTTAATTCTGAGTGAAATCCAGGATCTCTGTCCTTGAATTTGTTCTGTTTGTTGTAAGGCAGTATTTAAAGTGATTCGTGGACATAAACAAGAGAAGCAGATTACACCTTCAAAAAGATTAGGCTATCTGAGACAGTGAAACTCCAAAAACCTCTAAGCAATAATTCTTCAGTCACATGTTATGTCTTGCTGTACGTTTTTGAAGGTGCTTTTACAGGGCATTTAAAAGGATTGTGGTATGTACTTAAAATAAATAATCTTCATTAGATGTTATGTTAAAATGATTTCATGAAGGCGTGAGTTGAAACGAGTGGCATTATGAAGACACTTAATTACCAATTAGCCTACTAAAACTGTATCACTGTACACAGTCTCTATGTAGCAGAAGACTTGCAGCTCATGAATATTTTTCAGTAGCTCTTAGTTATGCTGTTAGTCAGCTTCACTTTAGAAGTGGGAATCCTTGGCTGTCCAGTCCTGTTACTCATAAATACTTCAAACTGCCTTCCCTGTCTGCACATAAGTGAATGCGGATCAATTGTCATTCAGGCTGGATTGTTCATTTTAAAATTAAAATAAGTTTAATTGATGTTGGCAAAAGAACATCCGTCACTAATCCTTATTCTTATAAATTATATAGGTTTTTATCAAGGCCGGCCCCCCTCACACTTTGGAATGAATATGTGCAAAACCATAAATTAGTCTTCAAAAATAAAAAAAAAAATGATTATTTAAAAGGAACCCCCTTTTTTTAACCTATTGAAATGCTGTACAAAACATTTCTAGATTTTTCCAGACAGCATTCTAAAAAATGCTTTATTTTGCATTAATGCAGTTGCATTATTGCAAACTGCCCATGACCAGCCCTGTGTTGTCCTGCATAGCTCTGCATATTGAAAATGTCCTCAAGATTAATGAAGTTGCATGTCAGGTCTTCCTAAGAGCAGAAAGTTTGCAGCAGTAGTGTCGCATCTATTCCTCTACGCTAGACCAATAAAATTGAAGAATTGCTGTCCCAGTGTTTTTCATAGGCAGACAAGCCCAATGAAATAAGTGAAAACATAAATGAAATTCAGGTTGTGTCTATTTTGGCTCACAGATATCTGAATTTGCACTATTCACCAGACGCCATCTGTGCTTCCTCAGTATGCTCAACCACCTACCCAAGAAACACTCTGTTAAGCTGTATGTTTGTAGGCTTTTTAGATGCTGAAAACTTCGTAGCTTTTAACCCTCTGCAACCTCCTTATTTTAAAAAGTGAAAGGGTAATTCGAGGCAGTTCACCAGGCTGAAGTCTAAATCATAACTTGTCCTAAGTTATCTATGAAGTAGTGTGAAATGTGACCTAACTATAAAAAAAAATCCACTCGTTAGTACATCATCCTCCAGACATATGGATTTTAAAAATAAAAATAGTAATAAAGTCAGTATTGCAAATGATATTTACTACTGCAGATAACGTTTTATGTTTAAGTGCATGCATGGTAGCAAGAAATTGCCAAGTGTAGCTCTAGTGCTTCCTATGTGACAGAGAGCAGCAGGACGGCTCCAGAGTGTTCGGAGAGGTTTGTCTTGGGAAAAGCATAGAGCCCCGTATTCTACAGAAAGGAATCTGTTCATATGCAAATGTTGTCATAAGGCTTCAAACTTGGATTATCAAAGGGTATATCAATACAGGCTTGTAAATCTGTCTGATGACTTTTTATGTTAGCATGTGCATGACAAGTGCTGAAACAAAGATGTTGGTCAGGTTGCATGCATGGCGTGCAACTATTTAAAAATATGAGAGGTGCACGCTTTGCCAACATTCTACACATAACACACACTTTGCCAACATTCTAGATTTGACACTTTAAAGTGTATTTGGCTTTGGTGTATTTTAAATTACAAATAAAAATACTGAGAGATGTTATATTAAAGAAGGTTCATGTTTAAATTGCATAGGAAAATCATTCAGTTGGGGGGTTGCCTTATTAATTTCTTAGCAACAACTGGACCAAAAAGGTTGAATATGTGTTAGAAATTATATTGACAGTGATTCAATGACTCAATAGAGTGAAAAGTTAAGGAAAAGTTGCCCCTAAACTTCCTTTTCAGGTGTTATGTGTAACCAAACAGGTTTGGAAAAGAAGCCTACGATTGTTGGTGTTTCTCTGAAACATTTCAGTAGCGGATAGGGTTTGGGTTTTTTTCCCAAGAAAATCCTGTTTCTTTGGAAAATCAATGACATTCTTGCCTAAGCGTTTCATGTTGGATTAGTAGTTTACACATCATGAATGGAATGCTTATTTCCTTTTAAGTGGATTTAAAATGGACTTAGAATCCCTTATTCAAATAGCCATGGGAGGACAATAAAGCCATATTTTTCCCCCTTAGGAGATGGTTCTTTTTCTGCAGTTGAGTCTGGCCATTAGATCCGCAAGATGAACTGCATGATTTTTTATGAAATCTACAGCTGGCATTATGATGACAAAGTTCAGTGTATTGTTAAATGACTGATTTGCCCAGAAGAAGCGTGTTAGTGGAACGAGGATCCCTTTGTGCCGGAGAGATACACTGTCCTATTAAACAGTAAGAAATACGTATCTGAGAATACATATACGTAGGGAAGCATGATTACAGTTGCACAGAGGATTTAGTTCTCCTTTCTAAATCTTTCTTAATGCATTGCAGAGGGATGTACACATGACTCCCTTAGACCTCTCCCTACCCCAATTACGTATTGACCAATGTAGTCCTAAATTTAAGGAGAAAAATGGAGATGCAGGGAACAGTGATGTGCCACAATAAGAGCATTTGCGACTTCAGTGAAACTTGCTTATTAGAGCATTGGAAGTACTGAGCTGCTTATCTGTCTGAGAATAGTGTTAGTGTGTATCTGGGGTAATCGGAAACAGGAGGAACCAAGAAAGATAAAACACCATCAGCTCTACTAGCCCTCCTGTTCTAGAAGACATTTGAAAAAGAGTTGTATAAACAGTATGCTGCAACAGAGGGCACAACAGGAGATAGAATCATTAAAACAAAAGAGTTCTGAGTACACAAACTCCACGGGAAGATAAAACCTTCAGGCTATGGAAGCTGAAATAAGCATGAAGGAGAGGTATTTTTTTAAAGAGTGGAGGGACAGGGAGGCACATAGTTCTTTTTGGCTGGTAAACAGAACTGGAGACAATAGCTTTCTGTGTCTGCATGAAGTTCTGACAGGTCATTAATTCTGGAGAAATTGCTCTAAAGCTGCTGATGTGCGGATGCCATTTCCAGATACCTCATTAACTACTGTCTAGGTTAAATGCTGATGTTCATAAGTGTAAATCCGGGTATGCAGCTGGTGAGTATAATTGGTTTGTAATGCATTTTAGCTGGTACGTTAGTCTGGGAAAAAAGGAAAAAAAAAAGAATAATTTTCAGTGGGACAATTGTAATTTTGAGTATCATGTTCTGAAGTATAAAATAGCTCCTACTTGAAGAGGAGCATGATGAAGTATGCAGCTGGTAGAGGCGTACTATTCAGATATGCTCACTAACCAATTTAGCAAAAGCCCCTGGGTTGTGTGCATAGAAGCAGCCATGAATTTCATGGATAGCCATGTATAAATAAATATTGTTCAGTTTTATTGTATTGCTACCCTTTCTTCCATTGCTTGGAAGGAGGGAGATGTGGGGCACCCTTTCCTCATGACAGAGAATAAGAGGTAAATCCTGCAATTCCAGAATTGAAGCAATAAAGAAAGCAACTACTTAATCATGCTGGCCGCCAAAATGGCTTTGCGTTACTTACATCTCCTTAGTCAGTAGCCAGCTTCTTCAGTCTTTTGCTAGCTGGAAGCAACAACAGAATCTAGGAGTGCACTTATTTCTGGGATAAGAACTACATCACTCTTTGCAAGACCAAAAAAAAACCAACCCAAAAAAGTATTGTGTTGATAGCGTGAAAAATAATACAAAGTTTCCAAACTGTTGTTCAGTTCATTGCGTGCTAGTTGGGCCCAAGAGAACATCCACTATCTCCTTCAGTTGATTATGCAAATATGAATAAATATGTGAATACCTATTCCTACTTTTTATCCTCTGTAATCTAATGTCTCCCCTGACACAATACTCTCAAATTATCTTCAGTGAGTAATGACTTGCATTTAGCATTTTATACCAAACTGTCATATAGATCATTTTCTGTAATACTTTACATAAATTAGGAATCCTCCCCCATGGAATGTGTATGGCTGCCAGAGAGTTTTTACAAGATTAAAAGTGCAAACAACACAATTCCGGTGTAATTTGGAAACTCATGAACGGAATAAAATGGTAAACTTGGAGGTTACAGTAAATTGCAGTGTCATTAGTCAAAACCATTCAGGGAGTCATTTGGTTGGTGGTGTAAACTGGTAACTCATAGTCATTATCCTCTTAATTGTTATTCAGTAGCCTTTATAGGTCTCTCTGGAACCTAATAGCCAGGTGACCTCATTACAAAAAAATACAGATGTGAGCATTGCTTCGTGTGGAGGCAGACTTGATAGTTAAATAGGATGAAAAGGCTATAATCATAGCAGGCTGCTCAGAAAGTTCTGTAGGCTAAGGTGGAGCAACTGGGAGCTACTGTAATATGAAAGAAGTGCTGTCTGCACTACCAGTATGAGTGTTTTCTGGAAATAGAAGAATGCCATTTAATATTTTTTCCCAATACAGATAAATGTGGCTGAATCATATGTTCCTTTGAGAGTAAATAGGATTTTTGTTTCATGTAATTATCATTTTAGCAACTTTCAGTGCTAGGCTCAACTTTATTGCTGTTTTTCTCTGTTGGAAGTTGAGTATACTAAATGAGATGCACAGGCATACGACACCTCTAATTCGGTATTTTCCAAACCTTCACATACGTGAAGCATTATAAGCTAATTTTCAATTGTTCTGTACTCTTTACAATTCTTAGGACTCATTTTCACAACACAAATACAATTGAGGGGTGGGGTTATATTTAATTGTGGAATAAATATATAATTGATTGCCATGTCCTGGATTAAGAACAGTAAATGAAATCTTGAAGTGTCCAGAGTATGTTTTGTTCAAATGTGAAATGTGAAATATCTGAGAATTTGCTGTCGGCGGATACTTTATTCCCATGAATACCAGGCTGATGGTAAAGGCTGGGAACTGAGCAAATTTTTTGTTTGAATAAACTTTCAATAGTAGGAGATCAGTGCTTTCCATTTCTAAGAAACTGCAAAGGCTTTGGTGATTTTTGAGGCTGGATAAAATGCTGAGTGATAGAGACTTCAAGGTACAACGTACAGGGTTCTTTTTAAACATATAGGAAAATGCTAATTTTTCTTCAACTATAAACAAAGTGCAATTTAAATAAGTTCACAGTAGCTGTAATACATTAGGGAGTGTTATTGATAACACATGGAGTTGGTTCCTTGCGTTTCAGTGCTTTTCAGACGTAAGGTCAACATAAAGCTGGTACTGAACAGAGGGTGATTTCTGCATGCAGCTGACTGAGAGTTTTAAAGAATGGAACTTGGTGTTCTAATTCTTGAGCTTAGCTGGTGACCTTGCTTTTTCTGCAGTTAATAGTGCGATGTCTTTAAAATAAAGACATAACACTTTTACCAAGTCATTAATAATAGGGCAACATAAAATAAGGAAAAGCATGCCGAGATAAAAATAAATCTGTAGTCTGATACACCTGGTAACGTGCCTAAGCTAAATAGTATATAATTTCCAGACAAGTCATATTTTGCATTTGCCAACAGAGCGTTGATAGCATTGATAGATGAACTCTGAATCCTGCTAGAAGACTTAAACTGTCTGTTCTGTGCTTCTACTAAACATTATCATCCCACTGTGGAATCGGCAGAAGTGAAAGTGTGCCAGCTCTAAAAAAGGATGCTTCCTAACTCAATGTCTGAAGTTAGGGCTTCAGCAGGTCCATGATGATGGCTTACAGCAGAAGGGTCTAGTCCCACTTCCTCCTGTCCACTCTGTCCTTCTGACAGGTGTTGCCATTCCACAGGTGGGAAAATCTGGTTTCTTTATAAGCCCTTTGGCATACATGGGAAGACATTGCTTCTAAACCAGATGACAGGGACATGAAATGGCCCGTGAAATCAGAGTTAGTCAGAGATGTGGAAAAATATTTACAACACTGATACTTAGAAAAGGAATGTAATAGGGAAAAAAGATGGCAAAAGCAATTAGAACAAATTTTTGTGTGCTGCAAGCAGAATGACTATTCTTGTCTTGGAAAGGAAACCAGTATAAAATGGTGAGAAATTCTCTTGATATATAAGTGGCAGCTATCAGAAGCCACTTGAAAACCTGTAACAGTTTTATGTGCAAGAGAATAAAATAGAATTTCAGATTTGTTGTTTCCTTTTAAGAAACTTCTGTTCAGGAGAGAGAATTCAGTTTTTCATCTAGCATTAAATGTCAGGTTTCAAAATTTTAATCAAGCATGTGGACTCCAGGAAAAATATTACTCTAGGGGATAGATTCAGATGTAGATACCGAAGCTGAGCATTGTGTTGGCCTTTTCTTCTAATCCTGGTATAATAAAGTTCTGACTCGTTGCACTTGGGGGCTCTTGATACTGGGAAAAATAAGGCCAGGAGATTTCTGACAGCTGTTTCAATGCATGCTTAAAAAAGCAGCTTTCAACAGGGACTTGGTAGATTCTGTGGTACCTGGCACTCCAAAGAGGAGCATGTGAGAAGGAGGCTCTAGCAAGCTAGCCTGCTGCCAGCTCCTCCTCTTTACTACACTGCATTTATTTTCCCTTCTATTATTTCTGTTGTGTAGCTCACGCTCAGTGGCTGTATCAGTCCATTCAAAAGCAATCTCAAGGTTTTGGTGTGGCACTACCCTGTACGTGCAGAGTTTGCTTACTGATCTCACTGCCTGAAGGAGCAAAGTTGCTATCGCAGACTGTACCTGTTACTGGCAGCAGTGTCACAGAACTGTGGATTATTTAATTCCGGATGCATCACAGGTTGTCGGAAGTATTTATGAAGTTTGAAAAATGCCTTTATGTGCCTCCATTTTGTACTAATGAATATTAAAAGGCAGCAATTCTTCCGTGCTTTTTCTCTCTTGCACTCCCATTCTTTCTGTGTCCCCTGTTCCTTAATAGCTCCCAGCCGTTATCCTGGCAGTAGGAGGGGGTTTATTACCTGCTGTGTCATCACCAGGAGGTGATATTTCACAGTGATAATATAGTTCCCATAAAATGTGACTTTTGGGAAACAAACTGGGCCAGACCATCTGAATTTTCCGAAGAGCATCCATGTTTAGCTTTTCCTGTTTATATCGCTACAGAAGAAGAGATAAAAAATTACATTGCCTTTAAAAAGAGATAAGAAGTACTGTGAGCGTGACTGCTTTCCAGGGGACCAGGAACAGGGGGAATAACAAGAGTTTTAGGTGATGGAAGAACGAACAGAAGGCAAAGAGAAAGGTTCTGTGGAACAGCAGGAGAGGAGGGATGGTTCAAGGGAGCATCAGGAGAGGAGGTGTTGAGGGAGGGAAGGAACTTCTGGTGTGTACGGGGAGAAAATCTGTCATCCAACTGCATGTGCAGATGCTGAGGCTGTATTGCTGAATCAAGTCTATGTGTTTTGTGAGGGGTATTTGCCTTGTGGAATAGGAAGCAATGAATCCTGCTTCAAGTGCAAGAAATACTTGATAACTGTATCCACTCTCTTTTGCTTGGCCTGAACTGCCCAGCATTTGACAGGGTCACAGCAGTGTCTAGAGGGCTCTGTCTGAGCCTGTATTACAAGCCAATAGCACAAAAAGCCCCACGTTGCTCACTGCAACTCAGCAAGAAGTTCAGGGGTTGGGATACTGTCTTGCAGTGTGGAGAGGTTGGATTTCTCTCCTACTTGCCTCACCTGGAATAGCCTCCTCTTTCTCTTGTTCAATTCATATTTTATTAACCATATAATGTGGAACAGGTCCAACAGGCAAGGGGAAAGAAGGGCAAATTCCTGACCCAACAGTTTCAGCTTCAACAAATCAGCATTTTCAGACAGAAATTCCCCAGCAAACTAATGTGCACTTTATAGTCACCGGCCCCCAGTGACTCAAGAGACAGGGGTGCATCATACATTTTTTGACCTGATCATCTACATCAGGTTTTATAGCCTCAGCTATAAAACTCTCTTGACTTGTCCTTTGAAAAACAGAGTAAGTTGCCTGTAGTTTTGTGGGCAAGGATATCAGGATACAGAAGTTTACTCAGCCAGGAGACTGGGATTATGGTCCTCCTTTTTATTCTCTTTGTCTTAGAAATACACATTTCTCACTCCATAGAAAATGCCGCTGCCAGTTAGAAAGTTGTTGTACTCAGGTGAAAACTTCTGTTCTTGAACCAGGAAGAAAGAGCAAACCAAGAGTATGATTGTCTCTATTCCAAACATAAGGTTAATCTAAAATTCAGGACGTCAAACTGAAATGTAATAAAAATGAGAAGGATGGGATTTGTTACTTAGATTACTCTTTGACATCAAAATCGCTTACAAAAGAAACAGTATGTGGTCACCTTAAAAAATTGAGTTTTGCTCAAGTTTATATTTGAGGATTTTTAATTTAAAAAAAAAAAATTATGTGGAATTTCCCTGCCTTGCTCTTAGAAGCTTTGGTTAGAGACCAGAAGGACCTCATTAAAGATTGCTGAACGTTCTTTTCTCATTTTTCTACTTCCCTACTGATACTTTTATTACTTTTCCCTATGGTGCTTGACAATGCATGCGTTTTGTGTAGTGCATTACTAAGCATAATAGGAAAGCATGTGGGGAATAAAAAGAAGTTATTCTTGAAGCATCCATAATATCAGCTAATTTATGTATGAAATCTGCCAGCAATATAAAGAAACGGAACAGTTTTATGTTTTTAAAGACACTTCTGCATTTTGGTTATGCAATTCCAGAAAGAAATCTCTCATTTCATTGCTTGGCAGGGCCAGAAGCAGCTGCAGTGTGATAGGAAGGAGGACGGCAAGAACTCTTACACTGTGGTGGGTGATGCTAATCGACTGTGGAAATCCCTGAGATAAATCCCTGTCTTGGTAGTGTTGCTGTTTCCTCCTTTGGCCTATTTCTTTGGCAATTCTGCGTTGTGCTGTGGTAAATGCCCTTGGCTGATGTATAAATGCTTATATGCTCTCCTAGGGCGTATAGTCCTACTGGCGAATACTAAACCCCACAATGAATTGCCACCTCCACCCTGTGACAATTAGAATGTAATTTTGCAAGTAAAACTGTTTCTACCCTAGGAATAGGTTGTAGTTACACTGTTTAATACCAGGAGAAAATAGGGGCTTAATGTACTCTTATGCCCAGTCTTTGCAACCAAATCCAAAAGGTTACTCCTCACGTCTGTAAAATTCTTAATTGAAGAAGTGGCAAAGATAATGGACTTCCTCCGTGTCCAGAGACAAAGTAAAATAATGCATTCTGTCCTCCTCTATACAAACTGTTTTACTGTTCTTGCGATAGTATGAGCCCTGTACCTGTGGCCTTCAGGGATCTATCCTCTTCTTAGCCTCCCTTCTTGAGCATGCATTGTGGTGCATTCTGGTATTCAAATAGCCTTTGCACAGACTTCAGGCATTGTGATTAATAATTCAGTATTATGCCAGACATGGATTAGAGGCAAACACTAGTAAAAAGTAGTAAAGGTCATTTAAACAGCAGGAAGCAAGATTCTGCAAATAGCATATGTCTGGCAGCTTTGCTAAGCCCCATCTCAGAATAAATTGGTGTTAAAAGCCCACTGGATGTCCATCAAAATCTGTAAATTCACTGTGAAAATCCCTCATTGGCTATGTATGTATTGTCACCATATGTTGACTTCTTTACGTGATGGCCTGTATTTCTTCTGCAGTGCAACATTACATTAGAAACAATCACATGCATCTATTAAGAGATGCTTTCACTTGTCAGCATCTCCCCTTTACTTATACTTACTGAATTTGAGTTTAAATAGTAATAAATTATTCCTCCTTTACCATCCTTTCTTTATTCAAAGAAATAATTTTACCTGAGAGAATGTTGTGCTGTTTTGTTTCGGTAGATAGAGGTTAAAGTGAATTTTCTCTTTACCATTTTCCATTTTAATTTGTGGGCTTCTCTGCTTCTTCTTACTCTGTCACTGATGGCTTCTAGTGTGATCTAAAGGGAGCTCACCGCTACCGTTTATTGTCCTGGAAATGGTGGGAGTGCAGCATTGTTCTGGTCACCAGTCCCTCAGAGATGGCGAATAACATCAGTCCTTTATCTTGTAAAAATCCTGCATTTGCCTAACTGGAAAATACACTCTGAAAAAGCTCAAAAAAGCTACACATGCAAACATTTTTACAATTCAGTTGGCCGAAGTCTGAGTAGATTTCATGATCACAGCAACCACATTCACAGCAACTAAGATTTCATTTACCGGCCTAAATATTTGGAATTCTGGTTGTTTGTTACCAGGCTCTTGGCTGATTTGCTCCAAATATTGCATATACCTGACACAATGAATTGTTGCTTGGTGTTTTTTTTTCAAAATTGGTACCGAATTCTTCTGAAATTAAGCTGTGACCATAGATGCTGAGCACTTTGGAAAATCAAATCTTTGTGCATCCTTTTTCGTCTTTTTACTTTGTTTTATGGACAGAGTGCTAGATTTTTTTATCAACATAATAAAAAATTATTAAATATTCACCATCTAGTATGCATTACTGTAAAAACAGATCAATAAAAAAATGACCAGAATGAAAAATCCTCAGAGTCATGTAAGAACTCTTGCAACAGAAAGCCCCTTTTCTTGCCCATACTGCTTAATTCATACATGGTGATTTCACGGGGATTTTTTCCCCTCGATATTATTCTTAATTAAGCCTCAAAAAAGGGACAGAATGTGCCTTTTGGGGCTAAATTCAATTTAATTAACAATATATTGTACCAGATTTCCTGGATATTATTACACTTTTGCTTCTTGCCTGTAAGACACACATTTCTTGTTTGTGTAGTTAACAGATTAAATAAAACCATAAAAAGGGTTATATTTTTAACTCCAGAGTTTTCTTACCCCCACATGCACCTTTTAATGTTTGAAATTAAGCAGCAGGGAGATTTAGGCTGAATGTTTCAAGGCCATTATAGTTAGCTATACCTCTGAGATCCATTCGGCAATGCAATGCTAACAGAGCACTTAATCTACGTCACAGCGAAGACTCTAGGGTGCGTGCCCAACGGAAGGCATTTATTTACCAAATTAAAAGCACAGCAAGTAAAGGCCTGGGTGGTATTTAAGCATATTTTATCGACTCCTATTCTGCTTCTATTTACTAAAGTTCTCACTGATGGAAGATGATGGATGAGCTGATTGCTTGGCTTTCGAAAAGGTGAGATACATCTTCTCTGATTTATTCTTCTTGCACTGACAAAACAGCTTTTGGTGTAATTGGAGGGGGTCCAAGTCCAGCTAGATACATAGAGTCCTGGCAGCTTCTCTCACTGCTGTGTTACGCTCAAGCTTGTGTATGTCTCATAATGGAGATTCTGACAGATTTCAGATTTAATGTCAAGTCCAGTGTTAAAGTCAATTATAGACGTATATAAATCTATAAGCCTGTCTGTGGATAATAAAAAGATTTGTGTATTCGGTTCTTGACTTAAACGAAGTTATGCAACTTCATACCAGAGCGGGATCTGGCCCATGATTTCTGTGCTTGTGCGATATATGGTTATGTACACAAATACGTTACCAAATCTTACCTAAATATTATTTGTTAAGAGTACCCAGTATGTAACACTCCGTTGGATAGATGCATTGGCTTTTGTGTGTTGTGAATCTACTGAAGTTGTTTTACTTGCATTTGATTTAGTTGAATGGTTATGGGCTTGGCTGTGCCCATAGGTTAGATTTCTCACAATACACTTTTCTGATTAAGAAAATTACTTAAAATATGTCATAATACAGCACTGTGAAAATGTGATAAAGTTAATCAGATGAAGGGCTTATTTTCCAAACTCATGTATTTAAATTCAGCCTAAGGTAACACCACTAATTTTACTATACAGGCAAGAACAAAGACCTAAATGTCTATGTCTCATTTGTACCTGTTGATTTTTCAAGATCTAGAATGAAAGATGTCTAGATGGAATTTAGAGAAGTATATCTTCTATAAAATCTATAAAGTATATGTTAAACACATGTGAGAGCTAACATTTCAGTGTTCCATAACGGTTCTGTATTTTTTTAGTGAGTCTTTTTTTGTGGAAATGCAGATTTTTATCTAGATATATAGTTTGTCTCCTCCTCATTTCAAATATCACACTTTGCCGTGATTTTGGCTATTTCCTACAGCTCATGATTTTGTAAATTCCTTTTCAGACACTGATGTTCACTGCAAGGGTACATCAGAGCTGTCAGACTTGACAAATAAATCTTCAAGTCTTGGAACAAAAGGGCTTTCAATCACAGAGCTGATGATAAACATACTAGGTTAATAATACCGCTTTTCTTAGGGAGAAGATGACTCAAACAGCAATGAAGTAACAAGTGATTTTTATCATCTTGCAGATATGAAAAGGATGTTGTTCATAGAGCATTCAAACATAGTTCTTGAACAATTCCACATTTTTTTCGGTGCTTTTCATAAAAGATAAGGAAAGACATTCTGAACGTAGCTGATAGGGCTTGGGGGCAGTCCAAAACCAGGTTGTGATCATTTACTAGCTACAGGTTCAATGTGTATGTGTGCTGCATGTATGCATGTTCTTAAATATGTGAAGGTAATTGCAGGCTGGCAGATTCTAAGAGATGCTATTTCTTTCCCCCTAACGCTGAAATTGGCTAAAAGTAATAGTTTAGTTTTGAGTGGTACACGTTTTCATCTAGTTGGTCAAGCATGTACAGAAGTGACACTTTTTTCTTTTTTTCTGCATGAAATCCTTAATTTTGTGACTTTTCCAAAAAGGCTGTAATGTTGTGCTGGGGTTTGTGTGAAATTCGCTTCACTTCACCTCCCTTCAATTTCTCTTTCGGTTCATGATTTACGTAGTGTGTACAGTGAAGTGCGACTCACTGCTGCGGCTCCTGGGCTGAATGTGTGCGTATCTCATACTGGTTGTGGTGTCATGAACTTCCATTCGAAAATACAGTTCATATTCTGGAATTGTGTGTATGCGTGAGTTGTACTTTTGCAGGAGAAGTTCTCAAGTCTTATTGAAATGCAAGTTCTTTTTGTTACTTAACGGACTGGTTTGGTGAAAAGGCCCAAAATAGTTTTATGATTGAATTCTCATTATTTATGTCTGAGGATATTAGATACTTGCACAAACTGTTGGAGGAAGCAATATGAGAATGTTGGCAGCTATGTGATCCAACCGTTATATCTATGTTCATAGTTCACAAGCAGCACCAATGGAAGTGTTAATTAGAAAGCTGGCTGCAGATTCCCAACCTTAAAAAAAAACCCCAAACCACCACCACCAACAAAAAACACCCCACAATAAAAATCCCCACTCAAATCCTTATTTTTCAAAATACGTGCTTTTTGCACTTCTACCTGTTATCTGTTGTGTTCACTCTATGGTGCTCATTTCCTTTCTTGATGCTATAATGGCTTTCTTATTTGGTATGCTGTAGTTTCCAAACATAATTAAATTAGTGTGCTGTGGTAAGCAATACAAGTCATTGTACTGACAAGAGAGCTTTGCTGTGAAGAGATTACAACATAAAAAGCACAGAGAATGAAGGCAAAGAAGTGCCATTTTACAGATCAGAAACTGAAGCTCAAAACCAAGGTACATGCTCAAACCTACATTCACTTTCTCTTTGGCAAGAGCCAGAAACTGAAACCTGATCTCTTTGCCTCATACACGAGGCCACTGTTGGGTAATTTATTTTTCTGAAATAAATAAAAAAAAATGTATTTATACATATATATTTATGGAGCTTTCCAATATTGGGAAAATACAGAAAGAAGCAAATGTTACTGAAGCTTAAAAGGAAAACCAAATTAAATAGAAATCAAGTATGCAGACTTTAAGAAATTAAACACCTTGTTTTCTTCACTGTCTTGGAAAACTTTCTGTGATGTTAAGGACAAAAAAAACCGGATCAGAATCTCAGTGGGATTATTACCTTTTTTTTTTTAACATAGCATTGTTAATTTCTTTTTCTATAGTTGCATGACTATTTTTTTAAGAACTTTCCACTATCTGAATAGAGGGCTTCATCGTTATTTTACTTCCTTTTTTCTTCTTTAAAATTAATAATAATGATAATAATAATAACAATAATAATCAGGCTTGCCTCCTGCTGCCAAGTGGTAAGAGGGAAATTTCACTGCAGTCATTCTTTTGGAAGGTAGTCAGATACCACGTTCCTGGAGACTACATAAATGAATAGATGGATCTAAAAAGTATGTTGCGGATTAGTTGTCAATGTCATCTCTTACGACTTAGTTCAGTGAGTCATGTATCGGTGGCACTATATTTTTGTTCAACAGCCTTATTAAAGGTAAGGCAACAGTAGCATTTGCAAGCCTTTTTAGGATCAGTTGGCATTTAGAAGGAAGATAAAAACCTCTACGCTTTGTTCTGCTTTAAAAAAAAAAGACTGCAAATGCCTTTGTCTCTGACAGGCTATCTAAGAGTTTGAGGGAAGGCGTTGTACATTATTAATAAAAAGATTGTTATCAGTATAATTTTTTTTCTGTTCTCAGTTCCCAACGTGAAGTATGTGAGTACTTGTTGATTTAGCAGAGCTAATTCTATGTGTATGGTGAACTTGCTGAGATTTTTAAGAATCAGAATAGATTTGCCATGCTTTTGTAATAGGTACTTGTCTTTTTGAATATATTGTGTATTATCTATTGTATTTGTATATATATTGTATTGTGTTTCACTTTGTTTCCTATGACATAGATCAATGGGACCAAGCTGGGAAGCAGTAAGAACTGCGAGTATTACAGCATAGACAAGTTGCAGGGAGTCTGTTTCATCAGTGCAATTTTCCATGCTGCTGATCCTAAGTGTTTTAAGGGCGAGGCATATAGAGGGATGATATTGACTTGAACTCTCATTCGTGTATCTAAGTAAAATCCTATTTAAGAGTTAAATATTCTGTCATAAATTGATACCAGCTTTGGGGGGATCAGATGCATCAATCACTGATAGAATGCAATTCTTCAGATTAACTAGACTTGGCAAATGAGTTAAGCATAAGCTGTAAGTCAAGCATGTGCTTAAATCTCATTGACTTTTTAAAAGCAACATGAGTGCTGTTCTGTGCTAAATTGGAAACTTAATGCTGTTTCACTGTCATCAGTTTGAATTTATTTTTAGCTGTTCACACAGTATCAGGAAAAGAAGGTTCTAGACACTGAGTGTCTTTATAATGATGAAGAAACTAACCCAGCCTCACTTCAAGATTGTTGGGCTGATATTTCTCTTAGAAATGTAGCGTCTTTTCTCCTTCTGCAAACTGATCATCAGGGGTCATCAGATAAATAGTACTTGAATAGAAATACAAACAGTGTTTGTACGGTATAAATATGTGCTACTGCTTTATATGGTAAATGAATGAATTAGGAGAATATTGTTGGATCAACTTCCAGCTTTTCATCATGTCCCTCAGCAGGATGTTGCTTTACCTGCCAGTGAAAGGCTTGGCAGGTGAGGCATGAGAACATCCCAACTGTACTGGACTTCAGTGGGAACAGCTGTCCATGTAATTGGTATCTTATCCATCAAATTGCTAACTGAAAGTTGGTGTTTATTACAGCTAATAAAGCACTATGTCTCTTAACATTGAGAAATTGAACTTAGATATCATGTTTGTGGAGTTTGAAGGAGATGGATTTTAATGTCATATTCCATAATTTTTGACATGCTGGGAAAAAATGGAAGTGTTCTGGGATGCTATTGCTGCTTTTTGTTTTGAGAGTGGCTCGTGAGTTGTGAGTGCACAGGGTGGCCATCTATCCCTCTTCTCCCAATTTTGGGGGGGGGAAGTAGTGTGTTATCAGGTATGGTTTCTAGCCTATCTAACCTATTATATAGGTTGTACATGCCTATCATGGGCATTTTAAGAATATATAGCATTCAATACCAGTGTCTGACCTGTTCTTGCTTTAGTCTAGTACTTCAGTTCGTAGGTTGTATTACATATAATGACATTGCCTCTCAAGCCATGAAGTAGCCTCCACTTCAAAACTGAACTAGTGCAGCTCATAATGGCATGAAAAACCCTGTACAATGGGTGCTTTGTCGATTTAGTCATTTGGCTTGTTCAACATAAAAATTACCAGTAATTTTAGGATGAGTTATGAGAGAGAATATAATGTCTTGTATTGTTGGACAAAAAGTATAGTATAGAAAAATTGAACTGTGAATTGGAATCTGAAGGGACTGCATTGTCCTCTGCAAGAAATACAGTCCTTACCAAGACTTAAGGAAAATCACCGCTCTGTGGCTTCTTTCCCTGGAGCCTTTTATCTGTCAGAAAAACTGTTTGGGTCATGGTGTTTCTTTTCCTATGCAGAAAAGAAATATGGGTTGTTAATTGAGCAGCGGCAGATTAAGTTCTAATTTCATGGAATCCAAAAAAAGAAAAAGCAAAAATATTCCTTTAAAAATCAACCAAAAATCCCACCCCAAAATTTCTTGCAGTCTTGCTTAGAGGATAAATGAGGTCTGCTCTCAGGATGCTGGCCTGGCACTTTCTGAATCGCTGAAACTAAGGGGGCTCGTGCTTCCTTACCTAAAACGCAGGAATTTTTAACATCAGTAAATGGTCTAGATTCCAGAGTTTGCATTAAAGAGCGGTCAGCTGTAGTCATCTTTGTAAAGCATTCTGCACTGTAAAAGATCAGAAAGTACAGCATTTAGTAAAATTGCTTGAAACCACATGGGTAGACAAAGTTGAAAACAGTGAAATTCATGCAAGGGTGAGCTGTAACACTGGCGAGTACTTTGACTGATTTGGGGGGAGGAGGGGGGAAAGGGTGGATGAGTTTTATTACTTCAAGGTGTGTACATGCCAGTATAAAGATTTCGGTACAAGAGAATGTAGTTGAGACGCATAAATGGATAATCTATTCAAATATAGATTGCCAGTCTCACCCAGCAGTGCACGTTTACAGTATGAACAACTTGCTGCAGAGCCAAGAGCTGTAAGTCTTTTTAGGTCTTTAACATGACAAAAGCAGTCAAAGCCTAAAATGCCCTTGAAAAGCAGCATGGAGCAGGATATGGAAAAGATTTTTCAGAAAGTAGCATGTGATTCAGATGGAAAATGTCAGGTTTTGAAAATTACTAATCTTTGTGCTGCACAAAACTGTCAGCTGTAGGGGCGTTTAGTGTGGGAGGTTCTTGAGAGAGAATATTTTCAAATGGATTTCTTTTTGTTTTACTCTTTTGCTTTGTTTTGGGGTTCTTTTGTTTCTTGTCCCACCGGTAGCTGAATAAACAGGCAGTTCAAGTTCATGATTAGGACAATAGCTGCCAGGTAGCAAAAGTTACAGAAAACAGAGGTGAGTGAGAGCTCACTCAGAATCACACTTGAATGTTACCGCCCCTGGATTCTGATTCACTGTAAAGGGAAATGTAAGGGGGGAGGAAATCATTTAAGAAATTGGTAAGCAGCTGAATGAGAAATCATTCTGTGCCAAGTTATTACAGAAATTTGATTTTGGTAGGAGATGCTAAACTACCTATCTGCCAAAGTTGTGATCTGGAATGGCTTAGATTGTTCTTTTCTGCTGATAGTGGATAGTTTCTGTAAAAGCTTATCATATTTTGATTTTGCTTTAGCCAGTCAAAAAGGTAAAAAGGTTCCAGTTTCTGTTAAGGCCCAGAGCAGGAAACATTCATTTAAGTGTATCCCAACAGCTCTTTGCGGGGAAGTTTGCTCTCCATTCCAAACCAGGTACATTTCTCAGAGACTGTTGCTTTGGGTTCAGTAGTCACAGTCCATGGTGTGGTTTGTGTGAGTTGAGGAGGGGAGTATTTGCACTGGAGTTGCGTTACCAATCCTTCAGTAACTTAACTTTCTTGGGCTGGGGATCTGTCAGGTGTGTCTAGCCTGAGTTGCATGGTCACGGTGGCTGCTGAGGGGTGACTTTGTAGGTTTTCTGTTTAAAGGATCTTTAAGATTGGCACGCTCAAGAAAACGGAAAAGATTTTACTCTCTCATTTCGGGTAGGGTATCTTTGCTTAAATTCTTCCAGGGTTTAGGAAAAGCTATCTGATTGTAAGAGGAAGAATGAAAGAAGAATTGCAAAATATTTATTTGTTCAAACAATTAACTGGAGGGCACTACAGAAATCTTATCATGTTCTAGTGCAGAAAACAACTTACGAGAACTATAGTAACATAAATAAATTGAAATGCCTCACAGGTCTATGTATATAATATTACAGTGTGCTAGAATGTTTTACTTTCAATTTTAGTTGCGTGGAGGTTAGGATAGCAATTAATTCTAAAAGGGAGGGCAATGCTAACACATTGTAGTCTCATAAATGCATCTTTTTTGTCTTTTCTATCTGTAATGTTTTTTCAGGGTGTGTGTGTGGTTTTGTTTTTTTTTTAATGTTGTCATGGTTTAACCTCAGCCGGCAACTAAGCCCCACGCAGCCGCTCGCTCACTCTCCCCGAGTGGGATGGGGGAGAGAATCGGAAGGGTAAAAGTGAGAAAACTCGTGGGTTGAGATAAAGACATTTTAATAGGCAAAGCAAAAGCTGCGCACGCAAGCAAAGCAAAACAAGGAATTCATTCACTGCTTCCCATGGGCAGGCAGGTGTTCAGCCATCTCCAGGAAAGCAGGGCTCCATCACACGTAACCGTTACTTGGGAAGACAAACTCCATCCCTCCAAACGTCCCCCCCCCTTCCTTCTTCTTCCCCCAGCTTTATATACTGAGCATGACGTCCCATGGTATGGAATATCCCTTTGGCCAGTTTGGGTCAGCTGTCCTGGCTGTGCCCCCTCCCAGCTTCTTGTGCGCCTGCAGCCTTCTCAGTCGGCAGAGCGTGGGAAGCTGAAAGTCCTTGACTAGTGTAAACACTACCTAGTAACAACTAAAACATCGGTGTGTTATCAACATTGTTCTCACCCTAAATCCAAAACACAGCACTGTACCAGCTACTAGGAAGGAAATTAACTCTATCCCTGCCGAAACCAGGACAAATGTCCACTGTTACTATATGTAAGACTTAAGATTCTGGAATCCTGTGTGAAAGTGATGTTTCATAAGCTTTTCTTATTTAATTATATGTGTGTATACATAGTACACATTCTATGGAGATTAGATCTTTTACTAATATCTATTGCAAATTTTAAGCTGTATCAGGTAGGAAAATAGCCCCACTCATACCTTGAAATTCATTAAGGTATTAAAGTTGAAAATATTCTTTGCAGTAAATCATGACTCTGCAGAGCACATCTGCTTACTGTAGGCTATGACATTGCAGACGTATTGGCTTAATCAAACCGGCCAATAAAGCTACAGGATATTTTCAGCAGAATAATAGTAAAACCCAGATTGATTTAAGATTATCCCTTGAAAATAGTGATATTAAGGTGAGTAAACACAGCTATTCTCCTGGCATTTAATGCCTCCGGTTTTCAACCTATTAATTGGTTACCCCTTGTTAGGAAGCGTGTGAATTTAAAGGCTGTCTTTCTTGAGAGAAGAGGTTCCCTGATGCTTAGGAGCCAGAGGAAGCTATGTAACGGATCCAAGCTTTCAACTCCAGATTAAGTTGGCATAGTCAATAGGAAATAATAAGAGTAAAGACCACAGGTTAATTGGGTTCCATTTGCTTTGGGACTTAAGAAGAAACTGCCAGATGTTGCTGAAAATGTATGATTTCAGCAGATGTGGATATGCCAAGCCAATCTGGTTTTGAGAAGATATACATATTTCACTTGCAGCATGCGTCATGAGTACAATTGGATGGAGATAACTTGTGCTAATTTGAAACATTAATGATAACTGTGTCCAATGTTCCTTCTAGAGCAATTTTCCTGTTGTTTCTTTTTCCCTGTGTTGCCTCTTTCCTCCCCTGTTCTGTCTGACTTGGTGAATTCTTTTCTTTAATTGGAGGGGGAGCACAGGAACATGGGAGTGTGTGTTTCTTTCTGCGTTGTCCTTTGGGGTTTTCATCTCAACTGCTGTTTGAGAATTGGAATTATTGTACTTCTGCAGATGGATTGGGTTGCGTGCATGCCAGCCAAGGATAACAATGCTGTGGATGAATAATGACCGGTATGTGGCAGGTGGGTTAATGAAGAACTGACCAGTCTGCAGTGCCATTATACCAATAAACTGTAAAAGACGTGTATTTTACTACGTCCTTGTCCCACTTCTCTCTTTGTGTCTGTTTTGTTTAGCTGGTGCAGCTGGCCATGTGTCTATTTCATACAATATTTGAAGCAGGGGGATACCTTGAAAAAGTACATAGATATAAAATTAATAGCCAGTACAGACTTATCCTTTAATGTGGAAGCACAAAGATCGCTATAGTGCCCATCGCACTGGCTATTTTTTTCCCTTTGTTATATTACATTCAGTTGCTGCAAACACACGTTAAAATATTTGAAAATGTAAATGTCACTTGTTGCTTTGATTGGTATTTACAGAAAGATCTAAAAAACCTCTATGACTCAAGTCTCTCTACATATGTAGAAAATACCTACTAACTGGATCTTTCCCATTGTGAAGGATACCAGATACTTCATAAACTGGATAGTATTTGAAATACCTTTTTTTTTTTTTAAGAAAAAGCATTGTAAATGTTTGCTTCCAAAACTGTATTATTTAGCTGCAGAGAAAATTCTTTCCCCCAATCACAATAAAATAAAATTTCAGAATATCAAGATCCATCATTCAGTTTAATTCATCTCTCTATTTAATTTGTGTGAAGTGCAACAAGGAATGGAAATGCTTGCAAATACAGCTAATATATGATTTGTTATTCTGTATTTTATAGGAATTTGGAAATCTAGTATTCTTCTCATCTAAACTCATATCTAAATTGTGCACTATGTATTATGGTTGGAATGATGTATATTAATACCTAATGTTACTTATTTTCTTATAAAGTTTGAGTTACCTGAAGAAGCAAAAAGAACTACAGCATTCTTTAGTCCAATTTTAATTAGATCATTAGGGATTTAAGACTCAGTTGATGAGCATTACACTGTGATGTCTTACTCTTGGCTACTGAGTGTACCTAAATTGTGTTTCTATATATGTGTTACTGCAGTGGTCTCAAAAACTGTCATCATTAAAATAAAGGACATATCTTTTTAAGAGCTTGCTTTCTCACTTTGGGCTAGAAGAAACAAAACTGTATTTCTCTCTTAGCTTATGTCTTTTCCAAACGAGCATTTTCATATCATTGTCTCAGTAATTAAGGGTAACTGAACCCAGATCTCATCATAGGAATAATACTATCTTCTGTG
>NW_008824285.1:967316-1034809 GCF_000699105.1 Pygoscelis adeliae | reverse complement strand
ATTACTCTATTAGGTGAAACATAAAGTTTTTAGTAGCAGATGAGTTAATTTAGGGAGTCCTCTTTTTAATCCATTTCTTCCAGAAGTTGTATTTGTCAGTACTAGGAACATATTTGTTACTGAATGGCAATATGACTAGAAAAATAAAGGGTGGATGTTTGCTAGCGAACACTTTGTGCGCTGAAGACTCTGTGCTTATTAATATGTTTTAGGGAATTTTGTATGACTTCTGAAGAGAAATGCTCTTTCACTTTCTTGGGATGAATTATTAAGGGTAACAGATTGGCTTGTTTAGTAAGTACCACCGGAATTTTAACAAAAGATGGAATAACTGCATGTAAGTATAATTATTAGGATAACTTTGGACACAGTGGACTGTAAGAGATTATGTCAGCTAAGGAGGAGCTGGAGAGAGCTGTTTGCACATGCTAGGAAAGAAATCTGACCTCCTCTTATTTCTATTCCTTGTTATATATTTTACTTGGCAGAAAAGTCACTGTATCTGTTTCATCTCAGGTCAGGTCCTGGTTTTAATTTACTTTATACCTTTAAATAAACCCAAAGAAGCCCTGTGATTCATGTTTTGTTCCACATTACTTGTGTATTTGGTAACTGGCTATGGCTGAAAAAGGGAATGTGTGGGAGGGGAAGTTCCTTTTGTATTTGGAATTGTGCTATTGTCCATTCAGACATTAACAATTTAAACACCATACTCACTTTTTTCCATGCTATAATTTCCTTATGACAGTGACTGATACTGGAGTTCAATTCACAGCAAGGTTACTGTGCAAGGCAAAAGAAGAAAAGAAATGAAAAATGCCAACTTTTCAAATGGGAACAATATTTTAGCTGATATTAGAAGTAGTGCATGTAGGCATAAGAGCTATTTCTGAACAGAGTCAGTTTGATGTGCTTACATCATTCTCTGCATACCACTCAGGATCTTTGTTGTCTTATCCTTAGTTATCACAACTCCTATATATATCAAAATCCATGTGGGGTTTGGATGGCTGCCTTGTGTTACTTGGGATCAAACCAAGATCTTGCGAGGTTTTAATGCTGAACCAGGCATTGCCTCCACACTGGTGCAGCTTAACTAATCTTAAGGTAAACAAGTTCTAGAATGAGCCTGTCAGCTAAGTAGGTTTGAGCTGGCTTCATAGCAACTTACATAGAACCAATTCACCTTTTTTCAAGGCTTTTCTCATTGTATTAGTACAGGTTTTATCTAAATATTAAGTACAAGGGAAGAAATTGGCTTTTTAACTTCGGTCCAGCATAAACCCTGAGGTTTCTATGCTCTTTCTCAAAGGAATAGGAGATAAACTACAGTAACATGAAACTTCTAATATGAAAACATCCAATTCTAGAATACTTTGAAAATTGCAAGTAGAATCTCCGTGCATTTTTGTAAAAGAACATTATTTTTATCTGAATTTGGAAATAATGAGACTTGCTGTTAATGTTTGCATATTTAGAAACTCTGTCTTGAGGTGCCTTGTAGCTGAAGACAAATCCTACTTTATTCACGCAAATAGAAGTCTTTGGACAAATAAGGATTCCGTGATCATTCCGTTTTTCTCTTTCAGAAGTGTTGTATGCTACTTTCTGTTCTTGACCCCGATGCAATCATGTGTCCTCAGTATTTGAGAATATCAGTTCATTGATACCTTTCTTACTGGAATGCAGGGATTTGAGGAGTTTAAATGGATGGGCTGGGGAGAGTTTCTGCTGAGATTATAAGCATAGCATAAAACAAGTACTGCCTGTCTTTCCTATGCTGGCAGCCAAGAAAACCGTTGATGTGCTTTGTTATGCAACATCTGTTGTCAAGAATTGTATGCATTATCATTCGGTGGTGGAGGAAGAAAGGTGGGGGTTCTTTTCCCCTCCAACTCTTACAAAAGAAATTAAACTGACATTTATCTGCAGAACAGCTTTGATGCTGCAGTAGTTTTAAGAGAAGAACAGTTTGGCATATGTGTGGGTTATTTTTGCACCCTCTTTTTTTAATACATTATCAGCAGTTGCACAGCAGCCTTATTACTTGCTTGCAAACAAAGCAAAAACTTGTCTGTAGTCCAGTTTGAAGCAGAATGTGAATAACTCTGCAGTAAGCATCTCCTCCAGCAGTTGAATGGGTAGTTGGGCACGTCGACACCTTTAGCCTTAATAATGACAATTGATTTGTGAATTAAGTTGGAGGAAAGAGCTCTGTGGCTCATTCTATAAATAAAATGCTGCTGTAGCTAAGAATAAGCATTGTACCATAGGTACAACTATGAACGGGGTATGAATTCATTATATTTATTATTGCTTTGTTGCTGAGCTAGCAGTACTTGCATCAGCAGGTACTGTATTTTGGCCCAGGGTTTGATAAGCAGGTACATTAAGTCGGTAATTGTACTTGGGAGCAATCCTAGTTTCCACTCACCATTTGTGGACAAATTGGAGTTTTTAGTGTACTTCAGGTTAGTTTTTTCCATGGAAGTTACTCTCTTTGGTATATCACAGTGCAGCTGATCCAAATGGTAATTACAGTCTTGCCAGTTAAGGGAGAGCAGTCGAGGTGGAGTATCTTTTGTGCAGTATTAGCAGCTGAAGAATCCCATCCTCATAATTTCAAAGCTGAT
Organism: Pygoscelis adeliae; assembly: GCF_000699105.1. Taxonomy (NCBI): domain Eukaryota; kingdom Metazoa; phylum Chordata; class Aves; order Sphenisciformes; family Spheniscidae; genus Pygoscelis; species Pygoscelis adeliae. Next base: position 1,032,176 of record NW_008824285.1, on the reverse strand, counting down.
TTCAGTCTTTGAGGGGTGGGAACATGGAAGGAGGGCAGCAGATTAAAGCTGTTAGTGTATATCTGATTAGATTTGGGCTCAAATATATTCTGCAAATTGCTGGGTCCTAATAAAAATGAGTTGTGATATTTAAAAACAAGTTACTTACATTATGATCATTTCCCCTTGACTTTTATGTTAATAAGCACATTAACTTTATCCTAACTTAATTTGCTTTCTGTCAGTGAATTATTTGTTATCCTTGAAAGGAATCCAAGCAGTTACATATTTTATTTGCTGCACTCTTAGAATCATTAGTAAAATAATCATTGGAGTTTCCATCCATATTCTCACAGATGGAAAAAATCCACTGTTTTTCCTTCATTGCTGAGGAACAAAATGAGCATTTTAGCCTTGCTCTAGTTTGGTTCTAATTAATTCCCTTTCTGGGTCATAAGCATTTGAAGTTCAAAGCTACTTTTTTATATATGAACTGAAAATTTAATTTAAAATTCTAAAAATGTCCTTTGGTTAAAAAACACCTTAAATTTAGACTTTAGCAAGACAGTTTATTTGCCTTTGTGTGCCGAAGACCAGTGTACTACAGAAATATGTGTGTAGCTTTCAGTGTAAATGTGAGAGATCATCTAAATGTACAGAAAATCCAAGCAGAGCACTCCAGAGAAGCCGTCCCTCACTTTTATATCTCCTGCCTTATCTTGTGCTTCTGTGCTAAATTGTAGTAGTGACTTTCTCCAGCTGCCTGCAAGACTTGTTCCATAGTGTAAAAACTGTAAGTAAATATTTGACTTTTTAATGGCAACCATTATAGGTGTCAGCCCTTTGAGGCACATGGAACATCAGTTAGCAAAATGATACTGGTTAATTTATTCAGAGTTCATTTCTTGTCACCTTAAACAGGCCGAGTATCCTAGGCAACAACAAAGCTTGAATCTTCAAGACAGTTTGTTGATCCCAAAGGTGACACATCTGGAGGTCTTATTACACCATCTGGAAATATGTGGCTGCACAGTGAGATAGTAAAGCTTCCCCCCTCTCTCCTGCAGCCACCTGATAAATATGATGTATTTCCAGGAAACCGTTGTTAAAATTTGTATAACTAATGCTATTGCCATTTAAGACAAACCTTGTGTAGTCAGCATGTGATAGTAGCTATTTGATACGTACTGAAAATTTTAGGGTTGTTTTGAGGTTATTCGATAATTTATTGAGGCCTGGGTCTTTTCAGTCCTGTTTGTTAGCTAAATATACAATCATTGTCCGCATCCATTTGATTCTCTTTACATGTACAAGTCTGGTATTACCACCTATTTTCTCAGAGCATTTTTAAAGTAATTTTTTTCCTCTAGTTTGATACTCTTCACACATTGTATGCTAGAAGACTTATTGTTACAGATTCATCTGTTTAGAATGCTGGTGAATCTTTTTGCCTTTAAAGATTTGTATTCCTTGCATACTGCTTAAAGAAAAAATCTAGATGTTAAATAAATGTATGAAAGATTCTTCAAGTTTGTAATCCACTTAAATGCAATATATCATTTTTATAAATATGTATAACTTACAGATTTAGAGTATATAAGGGATTACAATAGGATAACACATTCATCTCTGTTGGCATAGAGAAGACCACTAATGTTTTATGAACATATTAATCCTCATTGGTGAAAATAAATGCCCTACCCTCCTGCAACCCATTAACAATGTGGATTATGGAAAATTACTTCTACGAATTTCATTGAACTGTTAGTTTCTTGTGAAATGGCTGAAGAGAGGGCACAACAATGTCAGCCCAGTAATTAAATTCTAGAGGGAAAGTGGTGCTAGTGAAAAGGGCTTTTTTTCTTTTCCCTTTTTTTCTTTTTATAAAAAGAACCCACTTGAGCTGTATGAATGGGAACTGGTCTCCATGTACCATTCTTCCTTTGGTTGCTCTGCTGAGACTGCTTGATAATCCCACTGGGACTTGGCAGTATGAAGTGAGCTGAGAGTTTCTGGTCGGGGTTAAGAATAGGTGGAGATGGTGAAAGGTGGTTGCTTTCATTCTTGATCTGTGTAGGGGGTGTGATCAATCGTAGAACTGGTATCAGTTTTGTCTTAGTCAGTTAAACATCTGAAGGTGTAGCCCTGTGTAGAGCTGCAGAAGTACTTTTTACTTGGGTTGTTTGATAAAGAGTCAGAGAAGAAATAAGGCTGGAATTTGTGGATAAAGGTGTGATGCTTTTAAACTTTATTCTGCTTTATATAAATAAATAAATGTAACTAAATTGTGCTTTCTGCTATGTGCGCAGAGATTAAACGAGGCCTATGAGTTTTAAGGAAAGTCCTTAAATAAAGCTCGTAAGATATTAAAAGGGAAGGAAGATGGAATAAATGAGGATTGAGAAAACGGCCTCGCTCGTATTAGCATAAAAATCCTTTCTGTGGAAGAAGTCCTGCTCACTAAAATAATAGTACTTTCTATTCTTAAAGAATACTGGCACAGCAAAGTTTTGTTGACATCATAGGGTCTTTCTCAAATGGATTCTGTGTGAGAAGACATTCGGATGATTATGTTGTCGCTGCTGTTTGGTGAATAGTGGCGGGGGGAAGGGTTTGTTCAGAGAAATGCAAGAAATCAGAATGTTTTAGGGAAGTAGAGCTTTTCTGCGCAGTTACAGCTAAGGGACCCCATGTGTGCTCCTTGTCCGTGAGAAGAACAGGCGGTTCAGACCAACATGTTGACTTGCCTTTTAATGGACAAATAGTGTGCACATGGTTAGCTATCATGTTTTTTTGGCCAAGGAGCAGTGAATTATTAAAGCAGGCTCGCTCAGTTGCTCACAACTGTGGCAGGTCATTCTGTCATTCTCTAGAGAGTTCCACTCACCACTTGGGAGTCTGTGGGGGTAGTCTTTTGTGCACTGGGCCTTTCTCTCACATGTCTGTTTTACCACTGTTGAAGACGCATTTAACCTTTTACAGCTTTGTAGACTAAAGTAAGTTATGTAGGAAAGGCCTGTTAAAGTGAATGAAGAACAGGCATTTAGAAGTATGTATATTATACTTCACAGTTGTCCTGATTTTTAATCCTATTAAGACAACTTATTTCCATGATTATATATAGACTTTCACGCTCCTTTCCTGCTAATAAGCTGGAGACAATGTCATCCAAAGCCTTCTAAATAACAGAGGAATACTGTATGCAGCTTAGCAGCATGGTTTTACTAAGTACTGGAACACAGCTCTTGTGGCATTTGGTTCCTAGTTTCATGGCTTGCTCTTATTCACATAGTCCATTTTCAGACTGACTGCTTACCCTTCTGTAAAATGAAATCGATAATATGTGCTTCCCAGATTTGTCGTCAGGCTTCCTTGATGCATGCAAAAAAGAGTAATGATCAAAGAAGCCACAGTGCATTTCAAAGCAAAGCGGAAAAAAACAGGTGTATAACTAGTAGTTTCAAGTAGAAGCATCCAGCTTAATATCTAGTCCTATGCACACAGAAGAAGAAATGAGATTCTTTAAAATTCAGATAAGCAGGGTTATTTTGCAGCTAAAGATTCTGAGCACACTGCTTTTGTGTGATAATATTTTAGATTTATTTCCACAACTTATTGCACATTCATTTTTTTGAGCTTTCATTGCAGAAAATTGCCAGGAGGAATGGATTTTGTCTTCCTCAGCTGGCAGAACAATTTTCCACCTGTCGCCCAAATATTTGATGAGAAGGATTATGGTACAGCTGCTGGAAGTTTATACTTTATATCCATAGGAAGCAAGAGGGTCTGATGAAACTAATACACTGATATCAAAAGTTGGCTTGCTGAGAGGTATATACAGCACTTGTGACTTTCAACATGTGCTGAAAATTTAGGAGACCCTGTCTGCTAAGGTGTGAAATACAGGAATGATCATGGTCATAGAGTAAGTTTTTAAGCAATCCTTGATTTCCCACCAGCACTCTGTTTTGTTCAAAGGAACACCTATCCTTTTAAGTGCCCGACTTAGTTACTGAGGCGTGTGGGTTTTCACTTCCACAGTCAAGTTTTTCAAGTACTGATATGTCTCAGACCCTATCAGTGTAGCAGATTTCATCAGCACAGCAGGAGGAATTAAAGGGGTCCATTCATTGTAGTTTTTACTTCCACTTCTCCACCAGATGGCATCCTATGAGATGTCAGTTTTTAAGAGAGTATCTTAGAAATGTAAGAGGCAACTACCTCAGACATGTAACGTAAAAGCAGGAGAAATGCTCCCTCCTTGTAGGGTAGATGAATATCCAGGGGAAAAAAAAAGTCTGTATTAATGGGTTGCAAAGGTGTTTAAAATTCTCTCTGCTTTGCAGAATGCTCTGAAACTGGTAACTTTTGTGTTAGTAGTCTTCTGTACTCCTGGGTATAAAAACATCATCAAAAAGAGAGTTTTTCCTCACAAGCCTTTTTGGTAGGTACTTTACACTTAAGCCATGAGTTTTGTTGTGAGGTTCAGTCCATTCTGGAAATGAGTAGAAATAATTCAGCTGTAATACGATTTTACCAGTTTAGAATCTTCACTGTGATATTAGCAATTTATTTTTTTCAATAAAGCAAAGTTGATCATGGAAGATGATTCTGGGTTTGAATTTCTTTGATTTTTAGCTTATCTTATTTGTGTTTCACAACCCTGAAAACTACAGTTAGAATACACAAAACCAGAGAGAACCAGTGCAAGTACACATTATTTTGATGTCTGCTACTTTCAAAGGTATTTTTTTATTCAAAAGTGAGTTCATCTGCTTGACAGCTCTCCAGTTGTCTCTGCCTTGGTGTCACAGTAAGCCCAGAATACTCGTAGTTCATGTGTATCTCAGGTATAACTGGCAATTATTTTTGTGTTTGGTTCATGAAGCATTATTCTTTAGTGAAGCCCTGGTGGGCAGTTGTCACATTGCAATGAGGAGCTTCCTTCAGTGCATTGTCTTATACTGAAATGTTAGGATGAGAAATTTGTGTGAACTCTTAGGTAGTCCTCTGGAAGATTTCCCTTCATGTGCAATACACATCCGCTCAACCACACCCTCTGCCAGCGTGCAAATTAGAGAGGAGCAGATGGGCGAAAGGTGCTTTTACAGAAATCACGTTGATTTCCACTGGCATCGTGCTGTTTCCTATAGAGCAAACTGTAAATGTAGACTTGTGTTGGCACTGATAGTTTTGCATTACTGTTGTATCATTGTCTCTGCAGACTTGCACTGGCATTGTTTTGTTTTGTTTTCATATCAGAAAGTCATTTCGGTTCAAACATCAGTGACATCTTTACGTTTTTCCACTTTGATATTTTATTATTATCTTATACTCGTGGGATATTGTCTTGGCAACCTAATTATAATTTCAGGCCTTACTGAAATGAGAAGTGAACAAACATCGCATGGGAGAAAGAAAAATGACCCTAAATATATATATATTTATGATATATGTATGTCCTTCAGTTGCAATTACCTGTTCCATATATTTGAAGGTGTTTCAACTGTCTATAACGTTTGGTTAGGCACAGAAGTCACATTAAGAAGGTTTCTTAATTCCATGCCTTTCACATGCAGTGAAGTTTCTTTCTAATATTGACCAGTTTCTTATAACGTGGTTCATTTACCAAAATAAAGTAGGCTTTAATTCATAGTAACACAAATGTAAGCAAACTCTGCTATGCTTAATCACATCGTTTCAACAGTAAAATACAATGCCAAAGATTCCCCCCAATAAATTATTGATTGAATTAAATCCAGATTTTATTAATCCATTAAACCCTATACAGAAATTTTATAGGCATTGTGGGAAAATCTGCAATGAGAAAAGGTTTACCTGCATTGTAGTTCTTACCTGTGAATGCATAGTGTACTTACAGGTGTATAAGCACATTTTCTTTCTGAAAACATTCTTCCCAAGCTGCTTTTAATATATTCATTTACTGAATTAAATATTAATCATTTAAGCAAATCATAGTCATGTGAAATCTGGTGGAAAGTAACACTGTATAATGAATGTGTCTGAACATAAGCAGTACTGCTTTCTTTCCCTACTCACTGTTTTGCTGTAGCATATTCATACTATATCTTGTTCTTCTTTTGCTTTGTTTAGTGGAAACTGCTAACTGGTAATGGTGTGGGTTCTTCATTCCCAGCTCCAGCTTCGTTTTCCCAGCAGGACTAGGAACAAATGAGAACTATTTTTGACATTTATGTTAAGAGTCACCAGTGGTTGAGATGTTGGTACAAATATTTAAGAGCATTGAGGATAAAGTCTTGGGTAGTTCCTTTGGTAACAGAAATGACTTTGAAGCGCAAGTTACTGGAACAGTTTTGAAAATTTTACCGCATAGCTCATGGCCAAGTCCATCAACAGGATCACATGCTGGTAACCAGAGATGGCTCTTTGAGTATACCATTCCCATGTTGATTGTGGTCATCTTAAATATTGATGAGCAGGAGGAAGAAAGGTTTTTAGCTTTTGCAGTATGTGTTAACAGTCTTCAAGAATTTTCTCACTGGGTGTCATAGTTTTGCATTGTTCACACGTGCTCACCAAATAGATATAGAACAACATTTTTCTTATTCTCCAGCATATTATACATAACTACATGCAGCACAGATCATAATTGAAGTTTAGAATATCAAGGATTATTTTTCCTAATCCCCAGTCAAGTGAATTTAAGTATTTAGTTCTTTGCCTTTACTAGTCTTATGAAGTTTTTCTTGAATTTGCTGAAAAGTTTGGAGAAGAGGAGGACCAACAGCTCGCATGGTAGTTTTCCATTTGTGTGCAATTATGTATCAGGTTACACAGATAAAATGGCTTACATTGAAAGAAGCATGCAATGTACACAACAGATGTAGTATCAGCATAGTAGCGGTCATAGTATATGGATATTATATATATATAAAAATCTGTGCATTGCCACAGGTGCTGGAGGTGCATGCAGACATTCATTAATAAAACTAGATCTGGCATTGTGCTATACAGTAGCCAGAAGAAACCAGGAATCCAGTTAAAAACATTTTTAAAAAAATAAAGCATTTCTCTAAGTTTACAAATTATATCTTTGGGGAATATACTTAAGTAGAAACAGCAGGAAACACTGAGGAAACACTGACTCTGAGATTGCAGAGTCTGGAACAGAACATCACTTAGTGCCACTTTGCTTGTCTACGAATCTGTATCATATATCGATACAGATTTGGCAGGCAAATGAAAATGGCTGTAGAGTAGGTGGTCTGTGGCAGTCATACCGATTAAGCAGTTCTGTATCATTTACCAGGAATGCTGAATAAGTAATAATTGGATTCCCCTTCAGTGTATAGAGTTTAAAGGAAAATTATGCAGTGAAACTCATCAGCATGCATGTTTTATTACTGACCATTCTCACTTGTTCCTGTATTGTCAATCTTTGCTAAATACCACGTCCCTATGGGCTTTAGTAAATCCGTGTACTAGAGCAAATAACAAAGGCATTAAAGGATTTCATGTGGGAAACAAAATCTCATATTTGCATCAATATCTGAGTGACTTCCAAAAAACCCACATTGTTGCATGTGGGACGGGTCATCTGATTAAAAGAAAATAGACAAATCTCACTAAGTTGCTTTTCTGACTGAACGATGACTCAGATTTCATTATGAAAACCATTCTGTGCATAAGGAAGTTATGTATTCTGTAATATGAATTTTTTCATCTTCTGACTTTCCTGTAAAAATGAGTGTATGTGTAGAAGACAGTTGGCATTATTTAGTTCTGTAGAAAATAATGACTGCAAGTGGTTCAAAGTTCAACAGGAATCAGCAGCATCAGATACATGGAAAGGGAAGAACGTGAGCATCCAGAACTCTGGTCATCGCTAATTGTCTTTCCGCTAGTGCATAGACCTGTCCAAAACGAGTGGTTGGGATGTTTACATCTGGGAAAAGGCATTTTTTTTCCTGCATTGCCTACAGGGGAGTAAGGCTTGGAGTGCAGGAAGATATCCAAAAGCCTAATAAAGAAACCAAATGCTAATGCCAAGATTTATAAATTCAGGGGACTTGGAAAAAGGAAGCAAAGGGTGAGGAAATTTTGAGCAAGACAAGGAAGTTAGAGGGAGTGCTTTTATATCAGAATGGCTCGTCTCCCTGCGGGCACAGCTAATAAAGGAAGGAAATAGTCTTCAGGGCAGTTACAGAAATTAGAAAAAACAACTAAACAAAAAAAAATCCCACAGGGAGAAAGGGAAAGCAGGGATCCTCTGTTCTTAGGAATGCTTCATTAAAGTGGGAGGAAACTAAGGTAGGAAAATAATCATGTTTGTTACTCTGTCTAGAGCTTTGCTTTTCTTGTACCACCGAAATTGAAAAGTGACTGTGTTTAGAAACTTATGAGCAGTCTTTGTATCTGTGCTTCCAGCCCTTAGACAACTCTGTTTTCTTTTTTGTAGGGGTGGGGGGAGGAGATGGAGAGATAAAGGGAATAGAGAATACTTCAATTTATTTGGGGTTTTATAATCTGAAAGTGGTGGTGATAATAGTTGAATCTTCCATGATGGGTGGCAATAGAGGGTATAGTTGTCTTATGAGGACGATTGTTACAAAAGGATTATTCATAACAGCAAGTTACTTGGCTTGTTTGGGACACGCCTAACTTTTTTTTTTTTATATAGAAAGTAATGCTACTTACTTATTTTAAATAATTCTTAATTTGGAAAACAAAAGTTTAGAACTCATGATTTTTCATTGTTTTAAAATCTCACTTTTTACATCTAAATTATATCCTAATCAGTTTTGGAATACTGGAAGATTCATGTCTGCTGCTATCAAGATTTTCTAATGTGATCTGACAACTAACAGCAGTATATTTATTTCATAGAAGAATTTAGTGTTTGTTCCAAACTTTTTTTTTCCTCCTTTCTTTTTTGTTTCTATTCTTGTCATAAAAAGATTTAAAGTTCCTACTGGACTAGTGTGCAGAACATAAAACACAAAACACTTCCTGGAAGATAATTTTTCAGGAATGAAAAATACAAGGATTGTGTTTGATAGTTTGGACTTCTGTCATTCACTGATGCATTAAAACAGCCATTTTTCTGTAACTATGAATGGCCCGAATCTTGAAAACTCACAGTTATAAATTAAAATCCTTACTAATTTGAAATCAAAGCCCTTACAAAGTTCCAGTAGGCTTTCAGATGAATTTGAATACAAGTTAGGGTACAGAAATGATGATGCACGAAAGATGCATTAAGTTAAAAAATCCAAGTATTAAGTGCACTTTAGGAGAGGCTTTGCTTTGGTCAGCAGCTACCGTAGTTATCTCAGCTAAAATATTATTTATCCTGAAACGTGTGTGTATTTATATAACATCAGTAATAGCCTTCAATAACATTTTTTGGGACTTGACCCTGGGATTTGTTCTATCTGATTAAGAATGGGCAGTATCTGATTCTCAGAATGTCAGAACATCAGCCTGGGCATCATCTTCCTATGGTTTATCTAATTAGCACTGATGTGATTAAGGTCTGTGACAGCTCCTGTTACTTACATATTTACATATTTAATCATATGGTGTCTTTATTTTATATTCCGGAATGCTCGGATTCTGTAGTGTACTTCCAAGAAGGATACTTCTGAAACAATGAACTGCATTCAGTTCAAGTGATCAGTGAGGGAGGTGAGTTGCATGATACAGATTTGGCTGGCTCCATGCATCTTCCTGTTTCAGCTAAGTACTTCTAGATTGTTTTTAGAGAGAGTTGAAATGCCTCATAATAATTCATCTAATCTTGCTTTGCTATTGATTGCAGTAGACAAATTGCTTAGGACTTGAACATGAAATAACGTTTTGGGCCAAATACTCCTTTCTTTAGTCTCTGTTCACATAATTTTGCCCTCCCCTGAAGCTTGTACAAGTCTGTTACGTGACCTCTTATTCATACAGCAGCAAGATGAGCAGTGAGCTAGACAATGCAATTTGAAATCAAGAGACCAGTTTTTGCTGTGGTCTTGAGGAAATGGCCCATCAACTTGAAAAAGTGATAGTCAGTACACAGCGAAATCAGTATGTCAGAAGTTGCCCTCTAACAGTTGCAAAAACACAGGGAGAAGGATGTAGCAAATTTGAATTTTATTGATGCTACAGTATGGTTGAAAGAACTTCAGTGTACTGGAAGGAGTTCTTTTGGGTTTACTGCAACATACCAACTAGTGGAATCAGAGTAGTATCTCTTTGAGAAAATTTTTCAGTTCTGTCATGCCTGTGCGTAGGTATGGAAGCTGTTAATCTAGTAGGTAATACCAGAAGAGACAGTACATCTTACCAATGTTTGTTACTGAAGAAATTTAAGGTAATCACAGAACACCACTGATTCAGATGGCTGTTAATGAATACGTGAGTATCTAATGGTGGACAGCTTGTACAAGTGCTAAATTTTTTTCATATTAATTGGTGTACTGTGGTCTTTAAACAGGAACGTTTCAGAGATCAGACTTAATGTTGATTGCTTTTAAATGCGTTTAGTTGCTGTATAGATGTTTGAGAAGGTAGTGTGAGAAACATAAATGCAGTTCTGCTAAAGCAGAGTCTTCTAGTTTATGCTGGTTTTAAGATTTGTAAAGCACTCTTAGAGCCCTGGCTGAGAGAAGTTCTGTACGAGTCTGTCCTTCCTTTAGTATGACGGATTGGTAAGAACGTACAGCTTTGAGATAAAAGCTGGAAGGACTCCAAATCTAGAAAGGAGTCCTTGCTAGCAGAAGATGCAGGGTGGATGAAAAAAAAAAAAAAAAGTAAGAGTGAAGAAAAGGGTGGCCTTTGAAAATTAAGGAAAAAATACCTCATTTGTTAATCTAACTTCACTCTTGGCATCAGTAGACTGTTAAAAATGGACGAGTATGCATTCTCAATTCACTGATAAATTTCTTGTTGTAGCTGTGGTTAAGTAAACAGCAGCACTTGTTCAGTGTGTGATCATACCTGTTCCAGTCCCAGGGAGCTGTAGACACTGCAACTTGTCTCATCATCAAACGTTTTTTTTAGTGTGCATGGCAGGAAATGTCATTTTAATTAGGGTTAGAGCATGACATTTAAATGCAGAAGGGTATTTATTTTAAAGTATCTGAAATACTGCTGTGTGACTCTTCTGTTTAAGCATGGTAAAGTAAGTCTTGTGTATCATAAATCACACTAAATATTTATGATGCAAAACTTCTAGATATCGCAACACTGTCAATGGGTGTCATTGCAGTCCCTGATGATTAGGTAGCCATATGGAGAAAAGTACTGTCTCCATAAACAAAAAGCAAGGAATGCAAATCCTTTGTGACTTCTCTTAGAGGCACAGAGTTGCATTCCAGCCTAACCTCACATGGGATAGGGTAATGAGTTGCTTTGCTTACCTCTTGTACTCAGTGAAGTACATTCTTGCCAGATGCTGATTTCATCTGGATTATAAAATGTTGTACAACAGTGAATTCAAGCAATTACATCTGTACAGCATGCAAAAATATTGTAATATCTATCTGTGAGTCTGGTGGGGATAGGATGTAGAAAATCATTCCTCCTTTTCTGTACAGTTTGATTGCCAAGGGCACTTAATGTAGTGCCAGTTACATTTAAGTGAAAAGATGCACCTTGACTTACCTCTTTATGGTAGATGTTTTCTTCAGGAGTGAGCCACTTCCACAGCTAGAAAACACTCTGCTGGTGATAGCATAAAATATTTTGTGCTTCACTCAATTTATCTGTTGGTGAGGTGAGCTGGACAAAGGCATAGCAATCCCATAGGAGGTGTAGAATCTGTTGTTTTCAGGTGCTCATCAGAAACACTTAACAAGAATGTAAAGCCATATCATTAAATCCGGATGCCACTTGCAAGCAGAATTGTGCCCTTAATTTCAGCGGGGCTGGAGTTTAATCCTTTGTGTCTTGCCCTAAATAGCAAATTTGCTGGAATAACAATGGGTTATTCTAAGTTCTCTCGCTGAATGATCCTTATAAAATTGTCTGCTATTCTTCCTCAGCACAAGCGTGTTGCTGCCTTCTGAAGCACTCAAAGCACTGATGGGAGCATGGGATTTCCAAACCTCTCCAAAACCTTATAATGACATTTTTGTTATTTCCTATAAAGCATGGATTTAATAAAGCCTGCAGGGACACAGAATTACTGAAGATTGACAAGATGGAAATTGGCATAAATGTTCAGTAGTAAAATGCTAAAAGTTATGATAGTATTTTATAAAGTACACTGTGAATGTAGTTTAAAACATTGAATTAATTTGAAAGTCCTAATGATCTCACAGCACATACACAGCGTATATTTGCACACACAGATACACTGAGTGCTAAGTGAGAGATACCTGTTTTTAACAGAAATAAAGGTAAAGCCTGTTCTCATTATTCCGTGATCTGTGGAGACCTATGAAGGTATTTAGACTTACTTCATATCATCATAACTTACCTTTCATCTAACTTAAACATGTATATTGCCCTCAGCTATTCCTCTTTCTCTGATACTGTGTTCCCTTCATCTGCATATAGACTATGTCCTCCTCTGTTACCATTTGGCTACGTTGTAGTAGCCAAATGATAACAGTATTCAGTACTTTCTAATCTTCCTTCATAAATTGATCCCTTCTGACTTACTTTTGTTGCTGTTCTCTGAATTTTTTCACAAAACTGACAAACTACTGAAATAAATCCCAGCGTTCCTAAAAATCAATGGGAATTTCCTGGTTTTGACAGCAGCAACTAGGATTTGACTCAATTAGGAGAGTTGTAGTAAAGGAAAAGCTTGTATTCCAGTCCTTCCATGTTCATGTCTAAGCACAGGAATTCAGAAAGTAAGACACCTAGGCTTATACATTGCTGAACGAACGCCCTTGGATCCTACTGTCTGTGATATAAGCTGAGAAAGCTCAGTCTTGTAGTTTCTGGCCCTACAGAAACCACTTTTCCACTTTTATCTCACCTTAAAGGGGCTGTAGTAAATGGGAACAGTGTAAAAGCATATTGAAAATTTCCTCTAAGTGGGTATGATATCACAGTTTGCTTATTCTACTGTTGGAGTGCTACAGTAATGCTGTTCATATCAATATATTTCTCTGTGGTTAACACTCCGATCCCTGTTAAATCTGCAGCAAATGTCTAAAGGAAATTAAATTCAGTGAAAGAATGAACAATTTGGTAGTTAAGGCACTGGACTGTCACTCAAGAGAATAAGGTTTAGTTTCTACTTCTTCCATGGACTTTCTGTATGACCTTAGGTGACTCATTTAATCTGTCTGTGCCTCAGTTCCCCGTCTATAAAATTGGCAATAGTGATGATGCAGTTTTCTGATGAGTCTGATGCTTCTTTTCTGTCAATTTTCTTGACAGTTCTTACACTTAAATGATTTTAATTTTTTGTGTGTGTGTATGTGTGTGTCAAATTCCTTGCAAAGCACAATCTTGACAGCTACTGAGTTCTGCAGATGTTTCTGTAATAAAATTAGTTTTTAATAAAATCCAAAATGGTATTTAATCAATTCAATGACATGATACAAAGGGTGCAACAACGTACAAAATGTGTATTTTCCTTTCCTTTCCTTTCAGGAAATGATAACAGCGAAGCCCTTCCAGAGTCTATCCCATCTGCTCCTGGAACACTGCCTCATTTTATGGAGGAGCCAGATGATGCCTACATTATAAAAAGCAATCCCATTGTCTTACGCTGTAAAGCTATGCCAGCTATGCAGATTTTCTTCAAGTGCAATGGTGAATGGGTCCATCAAAATGAGCACGTGTCTGAGGAAAGCATGGATGAGACTACAGGTAAGGGCTAATGTGTCCTTCGGGAGATCTATCTGAATGCAGTGTCTATCAACAATATACGAAATGGAGCAAAGAACAGGAGATCACATTCAGAGATACACAAACAAGGAGAGTCATGTGACTTTGCAGATAGCTGCAGGCTTGCACCGAGCTGAAGGACTGGGAACCAGCTCTAATTCAGAAGTCGCACCACGGTGTCCGCTCTGCCCTGAGCGCAGCCAATAAGCCATGGTAGGAGGGCGCAGTGTATCAGCCTAAGCTTATTGCTGGGCTACTGTGACAACGTGTTTTGGTTAGCTTGGTGTGTTGGTAAAGCCAGCTCATGTCTGCTTGCGATGTACCATGTAGACACAGCTTTGCAGAGTTGGGAGAAGCCGTTTCCCAAAATGCAAAAGAGAAAGCAGTGGGTGGAGGAGGGGAAGAAAAGCGCAGAGCTGAAAGGCAGAGAAGGGGAACACAGATTCTGGCAGAAGAGGCACAGTATGAATGGGGAAAACAAAGAGAATTAAACTGACTGTAGATGTAGGAGGTGTTACACAGAGACGGTAACAGACTGCATATGCACCACCAGCTTTTCCAAGTGGAGACATAGGGCCTGATCAAACACTAACCATAGACAGTGACCTTTCTGAAAGAAAATCACGGTTTTGGAGGGAATAGTAGTTCTGTGAATTTCAATGGCGTAATTTGTAGTGGGAACTAGAATCAGAGACACACATGCTTTTATGAAATTTCTGTCAGGATGAACCCTGAAAAACCGCCAATGTGGTGGTTGGAATTTGCCTTCACCCCCAAGCAGTGATAGGTAGTTGGTAGGTAATAAAGTTAAGTAGGAGAACTCTATTGTGTAAAAGTGCGTATCTAAAAGAAGAGAATGAGAAGGGAGACTGTTGAAAACGATCAACAGATTCTATCATGCTCCCAGCACACCCTATATCTTTTCTCATTTAGAAGCATCTTGATAAGTATTGCAAACCAATTTAATGCTGCACCGTCTTGTAATTTCACAATTCTGTTTTGTTATTGCTTTCCTCCTCTTCTTAAATTCCAAGATTGCTAGGCAACTCGATGTCTGGAAATAGCAGTGTATGCATAACATCCTCTCTATCAATACAAGAAATTCCTTTTTAGAGGAAAAAAATGCCATTTAAAAAGAAGTTACGTCTCCTAAAGTGGTGTTTGGCATTCTTTTTAAATGACACATTCTGAAGAAATTTCATACTGAAGACTTTGTAAATGCTAATCTGGATGAATTTTAATTTTTACAGTTACCTTTTCAAAAATAATTTAATAGGCATAACCTTTACTTCTAAAGGCATTGCTGAATCAATATAGAAGAAATGTCGTCACTAAATGTTTTTCTTCCATATGGTTAATGAAAATCTGTCTTGTGAATACTGCAATTATGTTTTCTAAGCCTTGGATTAATAACACAATAAAAAAAGATAAAGTAACATTAGGTGTTTCTTTTAAATAACACCAGTAACATTGGGCTTTGAGACACGGAGGCATAGGCTTAGCAAATGGGACCTGGAATATAAATGTTGCAGGTCTGAATTTAGCCCAGGGATGCGGCTAACCCTGAAAGTATTGTTCCCTAAACATAAGTGTGGTCCAGGCAGTTCAGTGTGTCTGTGTGTTCCAAAAACTACCATAATGGTCTTTAGGACACAAAAATGTAAGTAAAGGCTATATACAGTGTAATGTTGAAGGACAGGCATGGATATTCTTTCACCATGATGTACCCATATCCGTAAATTATTTTGGAACTCTTCCTTAGCCCTCAGTAAACAGGAGACTATTGGCGTTTTTTAGAATTAACGTGCATACTGGCAGCGCCCTCATTTCTGGAGTCAAATCTGGGGCATAACCATGTCTGTTACCAAGCATGCACGGTGTTCTGCGTACTGCTTGGGCTCCATCTGTGAAAAACTGCACTAGAATTTATGCCAAGGATGGTGCCTCTGGTTAAAGGGTGCGAGTCTGGTGTGCTCACTGAAGGGAGGTTACGCTACATTAAAATGGGTCTGTCCTTTTCCATCCTTCCACTATTTGTTACGTGATTAAAATTCTGTGAGGACGTATAGAAAAGTGGTGAAAAATAGCAACAAGAAACCCAAACAAGAGGAAATTTAATGCTGAATACATGAAATGTATCTAAGCATCTCTATAAATTCCTGCCAGCAAGCTCTTAGCCAGGTATACGCAAGAAGTACTTGGCACTTGAAGGCACACTGTTCTGATGGGTTTTACCTACAGCACTGTATCGTGTACATTTAAAAGGACAGGAAGGACAGCTCTTGGTAGACAATGGGTATATTCTGTCATTGTGATGAACGTGGAATCCAATTTCGCATGATTTTGTTTTTATAGGGCAGAAATAACAATCTTAGAGTAGCACAGGAGTCACTGTTAATTTGAAGAGGAGGAGCAGCAGCAGGAGAGGAAGGATTTTTGTAAGCTTTGTAGTTATGGGCTGTGACACGTGCTGGCTGCCTGAGAATGTAAGGGGTCCTGGTGGGCTTCAAGAGTTTGCACTGAAGTCTCTCCTGTTGTGGATTTGCTGCTGTTTGTGCAGAAAATCAGTGTAGGCAAGCCAACACACGCTGCAACTACGATGGATACAGGTTTCCATCTCTGCGCTGCCACAGTCAATTGGTCGGTTAGAGACCAAGTTATTTCATCTTCTTCTGCCTTATTTCCTGAGTTGCAGAAAGAGATAGTAATCCATAGTCTTCCTTTTCTGTTTATTCCAGAAACGTGGTGGAACAGGAACTTTGCTCTCTCTGTGTACTCTGCCTCGTAAAGTGAGAGCCTGAGCTAGTAGATGCTAGTGTGATAAAAATGAAATAATTACAGTTTGATTAATTTCCTTCTGCTTTATTTTTCTTGCCTGAACATTGCAGCATGCACCTCAGAATTAGTTTACAAATATTTCAACTTTTGGTTTCACCAGAAGATCCAACCTGCTAAGAGTAACTAGAGTTTTCTTGTCTGATAAATAAAAGGATTACAGCAATAACTGCTGTCAGTGTTTTTCTCATTTAAACAAATAAAGCTGACAAATGCTGAAGTTCTGTGCAGCTTTGTTATGTTTAGTACATGGAGAGCAATTATTCATCTGCTGCCAGCATTAGTCTGTCTGCAGCTAAACCATCCAACAGTGCAGAAAGCTTATTAGCATATCAGTACCACAGTCATAATTTTATATTCTGTAAGGCTGTACTGTTAACAAAAGATGATGGTTATAATTTGCACAATAATTTAAAGGGTTGGACTTGCAGTGCTTATTAGAGTTATACAAGTCACAGGTAAAATGTTGTTCTTGTTTATTGCGTGCCTGTTTTTATTTGCATGGATTTTTCGTTTGTGTCATTTCCTATGAACAATTTTTCTGGCATTTCTTGAGATGCAGAGGGTAGGTGAGTATATTTGTTGGTGAAATATAGTGATGATAAATGAAGAATATATGCCTCTGTTCCCAATAGGTTTGCTTTCTGTAGTTGTTTCTAAAACAAATGAAAATAGGTGTACTTTCTCCATAAACAAAACATAACTTTCCCCAAAGACTAGATGTTCTCCAGAGGTCGCTTCCAACTGCAACAATTCTGTGATTCTGCTGTTTTGGATGCATTTATTTTGTCTATTGGCAAATTGGGAGAGCTTTAAAAGGACCTGAATTCCTTCCTGTCCCATTCTCAAAATGCTGAGCCACCAGCTTCTCAAAATCATGTACTGTTTGTTTGCCTGATTCAAATGACATTAAATGTTGCTTCAGAAAATATAGGCTGATATATAAATTAATTAAATAATGCGTCAATGAAAGGAAGAGCTGGGCTGGAGAATATTCTACCTTAATAAATCTGCAGCTGTAAATGCCTGTATTCACTGATGACTGCTCAGAATTTTACAGTACCAATGAGCCTAGAAATGGCTTCTGCTTCTCAAAAAAATAGCACGTGATGATTTTTTTCGTTTGGTATCAGTAAAGGTTCTGTCGTTGTTAGCATGGATGCACTAGTAAGCTGTATAATATGCAGTTCTCATACCCTTGTTTCTATTTGCTGCTTCCAAAAATTCCTAGAGTAGCTCAGAAATTGAGAGTTCAGACGACAGTGTACCAGAACCAGGTGGGTGAATGGCAGCACTGTCAGCAAGGCTGTAGTTTATGGCTGGTGACAGGGAGTATTCTCTTCCCCAGGAAGATGCTACTTAGAGGTCACAGTGGGAATAAGCTGATCATGGGATGGGAGGATTGCTAGAGATACTCGGGTACAGCAAGAGGCTCTACCTTCGCAGCAACATACAGAGCAACACTGTGTTTACAGGCAGCATAGACAGGCAGACAGATACGATGTACATGGCTGCACAGAAGTGCATGTCAGCTAATTGGATGCTGGATGAGCGATTCCTGACTGGAGACAGGCCATCTTAGAAAGGTCAATATTTGTCAAGGACTTAACCATTTTACACCCTTGTTGAAAAAGTCTTTAAGTAAATGGGTTGCAACCTTGTTGGACATGGCTGCAAATGAGCTTGGATTTGGAGGCTCTGGCGCTTTGATGCTTTGTAGCTTTGATTGAGATCATTCAGGGACTGCACACAGCTTGATTTGCCATAGGTAAGTAACACAAAAGTGTATGTCTGTCAGTGTCGTATAGCGTGATGGGATGCCAAATATTCAGCCAGTTAAGACCTGCTGTGTCAGGTCGCCAGGACTCCAGATGCTCTCTGATGGAACTTCCTACTGCAGCTGCTCTTCTCTTTAAAGATCGCTCTACAAAATGGTTGTATGACTGAGAATCCAAGGATTCATCGCTGCCAGAGAAATGTGGATGTTTAAATTGAGATGGCGCATTTTCATCGTGCATTTCACGGTCAGTATGTCAGCAAGGAGAGGAGTTTCTGACAGAACTGCTGAGTTCCATGTGCTGTGTTTACTTCATAATGGCTTGTTTTCACCATGGCAGAAAATAAAGGGATGTTTTGTAAACAGTTCTGTTGAAAACTGCATCAACATACCTAAAAAAACCTCAAAATGCAAATAAAAACAACCAGGAAACCTCTGTTTGTTTATTACAGAGTGAATAAATATCTGAGTGACTAAAATGATTATTGAGGCAACTTAGGAAGCTATCACAGGTTTGTCCAGTCCATGTCTTTAGGTATCATTGTGACATATGGCAAGCCAAACAGGCTAAATGAAAAGAAGTAAAAATCCCCTTTGCCTGTTGCTGGAAAAGTAGCAAAAATTTTGTATTGCTTTATAGTATTTAAAGCTTGTCTGACCTTCCCTGCCCTTCTTCACTGAGCATCCCCAGTGGGCCTCATCTCTCCTGTTTACCAAAGGAACATGTTGACTTCCTAGTGCCTTTCAGAAGTGAAATACCCAGCTGTTAATGATGCCTGAGATTAAGCGGAAGCCAATTTTTATGGAGTTTGGGTTTAGAAATTTCTTGCTGCTTTATAAACTTCACAGGCATGAAATATTTTAAGATTGAGTTTTCATTCATTTCCAGTGAAGGGGAAATAAGTATCTTGGGACTGCACAGGAGGAGAAAGAAGAAAGTAGTAGGCATGAATGTTTTCTATTTTCAAATTAATGTTTTTCTGACTAGCTCTTTCAAGTGATTCCTAATGCCTTTTAACCCAGATTTGGATTATATTTCCTCTCCCCAGGGTTGTCGTGCAGAGGTAGTTGCAGATATGGCAACCATCCCAAGTGTATAAAACAAGGTGTCAGGTTTACAAGGCTTCTTGATGTCTTGTATTTGCCTTCAGGCTTTGTCTGAAGCAAATGCTTCTGGTCAGAAGGGCAATACTGCTAAATATCACCTGTGCCCAGGAGGTTATGAAAATGCTAGCAGGCTAAGAAAAAGCACGGGGCTTTTCCCATCTTTACTCCTGGCTAGCCTTGATTATTCCCTTAGATCCTTTTCTCAGCTCTTTAGGTGTAACTGATTCCTACCTCAGGAAAGAAGCATGCATGTATTTTGATAAACAACAAGTAAATTTGTAGTAGACAACAACAACATTGCACTGCAGATGAATTTAGCAAGATTATACTTTGGGAAACCGTATTAAATAAGCAAGGTATCTGTCTGATGTTATAAACACTTCTGTTCGTGAAGGTTAAGAAAGGCAAGACTTCAGTTTTGTAGCTGGTTCACTGCTTCCCAGAAGGATAGGGTGGCGAAGAGGACCATCTCCAGTTGTGAGCTGTGAAATTTATTCCCCTCTCTTTTTTTTCTCCTCCTTCCAGACTGTAATGGCTTGAGCTTAGCTTTCTCTACGCTGCAGTATGAGACACAGCTTTTCTCTCCCATATGAGGAAATGGCTGCTGGATGGAACTGTGGTAGTAGTGGCTGGAACAGGCTGGAATTCAGTGGGGCATTTGATTAGTTCCTGTCATACATGCATAGTTCTGGCTGTTTGACTTGATTGAGGGCCTACCAGGCTACTTCAGAAAGGTTTTTCAAGGGCACTGAGATGTTAGATGGGAAGACAATTTTATTGTATATTCTATTACAAAGTTCCAGATAAACATTCTGGATGCAAACGGCACAAGAGACAAGGTTTCTGAGGGAGGTGTTATATTCTTGCAAAGACCACAGCGGGTGGGGTAATTCTTGTAACTCGATGCATTATGACCTACTCAGCTTTTAGAATTTAATTAGTGGCAATATATTATTGTCAAAGGAATGAGAGCTTTGCCTTGATTAAAAATGGAATTGTTTAATTAAAAGAAAAGTTTTGGCTAACCTTAGCTTTATGCCCAAGTAAGATAGCCTGTATCAGCTAATTTTCTGTGTCTTTCCTCTTCAGGATTGAAAGTTCGAGAGGTATTCATCAATGTGACCAGACAGCAGGTGGAAGATTTTCATGGGCCAGAAGATTACTGGTGCCAGTGTGTTGCATGGAGCCATCTAGGGACCTCAAAGAGTAGGAAGGCATCTGTCCGCATAGCTTGTGAGTAAAGTAAATGTTCTGCTCTTAGGTTTTGAAAGGTATGGAAACATACTGTTCTTTTAGGGTTAAATATAAATGGATGCTGGTAAGGTATTGCTGTCTTTGCAAGCCCTCCCTATGAGATACTGCAGGAATGTCACAGAAAGCATGCCATAGTTTTTTTTCAGAGCTCTCTTATTTTAATGTGGATTGATTGATTTGCATTTACACTGAGAAAGTCTGTTTCAGAAATTCTGGATTGCATAGACACAGTGTCACAACAACACAATGTAATAAAAAAGGTTAATGCAAATTTAAAATCCCCTGAAAAGTGCCCTTTTGCTCCATGTTGATCACAGGCGTCTAAACAATATGAAAATCCATTTAACAATGTCTGTCTTCTACACTTTGTATAAAAAAAAAAAAGGCAAGAATACATTAGAAGCTTTTGTAGCACGGTATTTTAAATCTGGTTTTCAATATTGAAGCATATCATGGGTCATCAGGTATGATAAGCTGTGGGGAAAATGAGATAAAAGTAGGAAAAATTGAATAATTCCAATCAATAGAGGGAAAAGTATCTTCCCTCCTTTCTATGAGGAAATGAGATACAGACATCCTAAACAGAACTAAGACTGCTAGAGAAATTCTGTCATTTCTTTATGGGACTAAGCATATGTTGTTTAGACAAAAATAATTTAAAATGCTGTTCATATAGACATTTATAAGAGCCACCACTGAAGATAATAAAATCATTCATAAGCAAGGTAGCTAGTCTTCCACTTTTTTAACTACGTAGTTGATCTGAAATCTGGATCAGATGGTTGAATCTGTCATTCAGACCAGTTAAAGCAGCTTAGGAAAAATTTCCTTCTTGTAACAAGGTGACAGTATTATTCTTGCACTTCATCCTTGGACTGGAAAATCGGACAACAGCTGCTCAGAGTCTTGCATGGATCATAATGAAGAACTTACGAGCTCAGCATATGTGCTTCCCATGTTGGAGGATATTACACAGAGGATCAGCCCTTCTTGTGTGGGAAGACGGCTAATAGCAATACTCTTCTTCAACTTCTGGCTGGTAGGATTATTCCATCTTGCTGCCATCCCCGTTGTGACTGAAAGTTACCAGAGGGAGATGGGATTGGATTTGAGGCTGGTGTGTGTTCCCAGGTGCTAACATCTGCTTTTTTGTATGCCTTCCACAAGGCTTATGCTTTGACATTGAAGCCAGTTGCATGACCTAGAGAGTCACATGGTGTGACTTCCAGTATTAAGTAATCGGACCGTTGGACCCTACATAATTACACTGTGCTGTTAAGCTACTTATAAATGATTCTATATGCCTGCTGCTTGCCATAATGGGATTAGAAAGGAATTCCACTGTGCAGAGTTGTGAATTATTCACTTAAAAGGTATCTCTTTCTAAGTCATACCAAACAGGGACGGAGTCATTACCAGTGGTAATTTTGAAGAAGGCCATGTGGATATGGTAGCTGCTGTCACTATTTGCTGAGGGGTATCATTACTTCCTACTTTAAACAAAGGGAATAACTCTGGTCTTGTAGGCTGACAAATGTTAAGTTTTAAATAACACCACTGTAGATTAATTCAGAGTTGTGGGGGAAGTGGGTTATTTTGTTTAATCTAGAAGACTCATTCCAGAATTTTTAATACAGTGGGGAGCAACGGACAACCCAACTGTTGTCCCCAGACGGGAAGTGTTCAGTTTATCTCTGTTCTTCGTATCTGAAATAGTATGCTGTAGTGTTATAATTCTCAACCAACAGATCATTATTTGAAAGACGCAAAAAATGGAAAATGCAATAAATGCCATCATAGCAAGAGGGACAGAAAAAAGACAGAACCCAAATACAATTGTTACTATGAGACTGTGGAGATACTCAAACTCACCCAGTTTTTACCTTGCAATTAGATCTGCTACATTGTTCTAACAGAATGAGAGCGGGAAACCATCCTTTGCAGCAGTGCTGCTAGCAGAGACTTCAGGAAATTACTTTTCCCCAATCTGTTGTGAACCCTTACCCTTTGAATCACCAGTTCAGGTCTTTAAAGATCTACTCCCAGGAAATGATGGCAACAAGCTGCAAAGAGTTGGGAGAAATGCTTCTTGGAAGGAGATGAGGGGCAGGGGGAACGGGTTGGGGAGGCTCAAGCAAGAAACTCTGAATGGTAACTTTATCAGCTAGTGTTCCAGCAATTCTTGATAAATCTTTTAACAGGATAATGTAAAATAAACATTGGAGATAAGTAATAGGACAATGTAACAACTCCTTGATTTTATAAATGACGGATTTTTTTGTTGGTTGATTTAGTTTGAATGGGTAAATATGTGTAAATTCAATTTTTTATTTTACGGCATTAACTGTCATAACACTGAATGAGCTAATAATTCCCCTGTATTGCTAAGCTGCAAAGGACTATTATTCTGAATTGAATTTTTATTGACTTTTCTCCGCACTGTGATTTCCCAACCCTATAATATGGCAATATGAGTAAAAATCAGACTGAGCAGAAGCAGGTGGAGCCGTGTGTTGGGACTTTTAAACCCATCACTGTGGTATCAGTTCTTCTGCAAACCACATCCCCGGCTGCCATCCATAACTGCAGATATCATACTAACCTAGCAGGCAGTCCAGAGAGTGCTCTTCATTTCTGCTTTATGTAATGTACTGAGCATGGCTGAATGTTTCGCCCGAGAACTGTGTTCCTGTACTGGCCACTTGCTGTGCTACTTTTACTCGAAGCCATGTTTTTTAATGAAAAGAACAGCAATTCTTGAGTGCAGAGATGATGGGACTTGCTAGTGTCCAGACAGAAAAAATGAATAGCTGCCAACAGATACCTCTAAACCACGCCCCGTGAGTTTCCAGGGCTCACCCTTTCATGGACCTGTGTCATCCTGTGAACAACCTAGCCACTTAATTTGGGGCATGGATTTCTGACTTGGGGAATACCCTTTGGAGGACTAGAGACGAGAATGTGTAGGTCCCATTTGTGACAGCATACAGAACCCATAACTTTTTCACAGCACCTGTCATTGTGATGCATAGTGTGGTAGTGTCGACTTTTTTTTTTTTTCTTTCTTTCCTTTTTTCTTTGGTTTGCACTTAAAGCCTAGAGATTCTGAATTGTGAGTCTAGTCCAAAGCATTACAGCACTTTATATTTCTCTGAAAAAGGAGGTAAGTATTTCTTTATGATAGCGTGGAACGCAGAGAAAATGAGAAGATGGCTCTTACTCCATTTTTAATCCTAATACGGGCATTTGTAGGCACAACTGTAGCCTAACTGTTAATGAATGACTTTTTAAATAGGGTACTGGAAAAGATATTGGTTATCTGTGTGGAAAAAAAAATCAGCACTAACAAAGAATCATAAAAAGGAGAATACATGCACTGCATGTATCTTTCTCTAGCGATCAGCTCGCTAAAATAAGTCTTAATGCATTTTATAAAATTTATTAAAGTGTAACTGATTCAGAGCCTCTGCTGTTTAAGGGGTTGTATTTCATGAAGTGTAAGCAATGGAGAAAATTAAATCAGTAAATCCACGCTGTGGAATTTGAGACACTGTTTGAAGAAAACGAGTATGTCTAATGGAAACATCCTAACTCTCAAAGCACATGTAGTAAGTAACATTCCTTCTGTTTTGTTTTCCTTTCACAGCAAACAAGACTTTACATATTCATGGGCATATCTGGGTCAGGTCAATGTCACTGGATACAGTTTCCTTTGTGTCTGTGCTGGTTTACCCGAACACTTGTACATTGAAGTGCTGTGGCCACATCAGTGTGACTCTGAGACAATATGCCCTTTTTCTTATCCTGAATTATTACCTTGGCCATGGTATCTGAAATGAAGCAGTCTGTAATCAGCCAGTTTGGAATGTGTGGAGTTGCTCTCAGTCGTTTCCTTTCTTTTTTTGCTTGCAGTATGTGGGCGATCTAAACAAAACATGTAGCTTAGAACATCTTATAAAATACCCTGGCACTCATTGGAAGTAGCATGTACTAGGAAAATTACTCACCAAGTCTTGGATTCATTCGGTTGGTCCTAACAGCACCATGTTGTTGTTGTTGCATTTAATTCTTCCTTTTTGGAAAGGCTTGAGAGATTGAACGCACAACTGGAACCACAGAGTCTGTGGGTTCTGATGTTGATTGTCTCTGTAGTCACCCACAGATCATTTCTTAAAGGTGGAGAAAAGGAAACACAGCTAAAGACGATAGGATCTCTCTGCCTCTCCTCTGGGGAAGAATTAGTAGCTCTCGGTTGTCCGTTGCTTTATACACACACCTAAGAGAAGAATATGGCAAAGCGGTATTGTTGCTCACTTCTGCAGCCTACATACATAGTATTGTTTGGGGAGGAATGGCTTTTGGAGGTGTAATGAATTATTGCATTAAACTCTGCAGATTTACGGAAAAACTTTGAGCAAGACCCACAAGGGAAGGAGGTTCCTATCGAAGGGATGATCGTTCTCCACTGTCGGCCACCTGAGGGAGTCCCTGCAGCTGAGGTGAGGCTTTGTGCAGTGTCACTGCTGGTGGCTGATGCCTCCTGGGCTGGTGAGAAATGGGGAGAGAAGCAGAAAGGGCTTAGCTACCATGTGGTTTTCAAGGTCCAGTGTTGGTTACAGTGCTCTTCTCTCACTGACTGCTTTAAATACGTATTTTTTCATTATGTAAGTTTTAAAAAAGTACAGCTTTTTATAAAAATTCAGGATCATTTGCTGAAAAAATCCTAGTTTTGATAAAATTTTCAAGTTTTATGCTTACAAACGGAAAAGAGATTGTTACTTATTTTCTCAGAAATGACTTTTCTCATTGAAAAATAAAGAAGAAAAACCCTAAAAATATTCTGATAAATTGTTGCTGGAGAGAGAAAATCTGCTGCAAATAATAATTTGGGGTTTTTTTGCTTAGCTTTAAACATGTTTTTTGTCAGGAGACTTGACTCTTAACAGGAAATGAATGGGGATGCCTTAAAATGATAATAGCCAGACTGTTCTTGGGGGAAGATGTTTGAAGTGGGTTGTGTTTAAATATCTGCTAGAGAGGCATTAAAAAAAAAGAAAATCTGATGGTGGCAGCCAGTGTGGCATCACACTGTTCTTACCTATCAAAAAGCAGACTGGTGGTGGTAGTCTTCAGCCAGTGCTGCCATGGCAAGACTGAGATCAGTAGTTTAAACCGAACTCCTGTGTATCTGGGTGAGCTACAGTCACCACGTTCAGGCTGCAGTGTAGGCTCAGCCACAGGGCTAGAGCTGCGGAGCAGCCCGGTAATACTGTGCTGTATTTCTAATTGCACGCTCTGCAGTGTGCTCTTTAGCATCTTTTGATGAGTAAGACAAATAGTATCACTCAGAGTTATTTTTGCCCCTTATCTCCACTACTGCTGTGGTATGTTCTAATTGAAGGAACAAAAGAAGCAATGAAAAATAAACTCTAAAGAAACCTGCGTCTTTTTCTTTAAGGAGAAGCATGTTGAGCAGATGCAATTGAAAATAAAGAGAGGAGAAATGCAGCAAACTGGGGTGCAAAACACACTGACAATCAGGTAGAAGTGTTAAAGACCAGAAAGAAAATGAGTTAGAAGTAAGAATGGCGAGTAGATGAATTTGTATCTAGGCATCTAATCTGCATTACTCTGTCATTCAAATTTCTGCTACTACATTCTCCTCAGCTGTGTATTATTTTTATTCATGTTTAGTGTAACTAGAAAAATGGATACTGCATTACAGAGAATTGCCAAAATTATTGAAATGTGTATTCTGGTAAACATGTCTATTTTGTAGACAAAACAAACTTCCAAAGGTGTAATGGCCTAAACTTCCTTGGTCTGTGAGGGATTCATTGCCCATACTCTCTGCAGAAGGGATGGTAATCACTGCCTGCAGAGATTCCTCAAAGCCACCAGTTGGCAACCTCAGTGACCTTTTCCTCTCAGACAATGTGCACTGCTAAACCAGGTTTTCTGAATGCATATCCCTCCAGATTGCCAGTGTATCCTGTCTCAGATAGATTTGCTGTCTCTGTGGTAAAAATTTTGACTTTGGCTTATTCCTTTCACCCTGGTTCTCCTTGTTCCACAAACTAGACAGACTTTATAGTAAAACAAGTGAATGTTTATTAACAAAATGCCCAAAATCAAGTGCAGAGTTATAGGAAAAAGGCTGGAAAAAAGTAGTTACAAGGTGAAATGAAGAGTGATGTGGCCTCTACTTGACTGCAAAATGTCTTTCCTGGCTGTGGAAACATATCTGACCTGCAGTCCTGGTGGTGTGTGTCAGCCTTGGGAGCCCAGTTTTCATGGAGGAACTCTGCCTTGTCCAGTGCCTTCAAACTCTGGCCGTCCTCCTCTTCCTTCCCCCACTCTCCCTTCCAAACATGCTGCTCTAGGTCTCTCTCTGTCCTGTGTGTAAGTACTATCAAAGGCTTCCCAGTTCTAGTCAGAGCTGGTTTTGAATTCAGCTCCCTTTTACCCACCACTCTTTTTTTCCTCTGTTCAATTGCCTAATATACACTCTCAAAACTTTGTAGCCTTCAAGTATTCCTTGTGTCTTGCGTTACACTGTATGTTCACTGACGGAATGTTCTTTAACGTGGTAAGGATCCTAGTACCTTCCTTAGGAGATTGTAGTATGTTTTTCTACATTGACTATTTTCATAGTTTGAAGAGTATGCTACCATGTACGTCAGTTTGGTTTTGTTACTTATTCTAAAAATACAGCATTTAAAGGTGAGCAGAAAGTTTTCAAGTGAAAAATTATATAAAATCTGTGTGTTTTCTTTAAGACCAAAAGAAACGAATTATGATAGGTACAATTCTACCCAACAAGTATGGTTTGCTGAACTGATTGCATACATTTGACTGCTTTCCAATTTCTGTGTAGTTAAATAGCCAAAAATGCTATCTTGGTTGGAATTCAGCCATTTGGGAAAAAATTATGATTCTCAGTCAACACTGTTGGAATTTTACTGAGAATTTTAGAATTATTTGAGCTACACTGCTTTACACTCAACAATTAAACAGGATATCTGTCTTTTATGACAGGAATTATATCCAATGAAAAACTGACATTTTAATTGCTTTCTACAGGTAAAAATTGTAGAGTTTTCAACAAACCCTGATTTACTGATGTTGATTGTAAAATTGTTATTGCTGCTAATAAAGCCTGTAAATCTTAACAGGTCATATTTGCTTTGGACAAATAAAATTTCACATAAAGGCTCAGGATGCAAGGCTAATTCTATGCTCATCAAAGTAAACAGTCTACTGGAAATAATTCAGTGTCTTCAGATACTGGGTACCAGATTCAAATAAGTAGTGTCTCTGGTTTGTGGCAGTAAGCTTGAGGTTATAAAGTCTTTTGGTATTTTCACGTTAAAGCCGACCTGCCCTGTTAAACATGTGGATGAGAAATAACTGCAATAGCCTGCAAGTCTTCCTCAATAATTGTTATGTGGGTACTGAGGAGTGTAGAAGGTTTCAAAACCCAGTGCTGGCAACGAATCTATGGTTCTGATCCAAGAATTTATTTCATTAGAGTTTGGATGAAGCCCTAGATGGAAATGTAAGGCTTGAAATAACTACGGACAAAGTAGTTGTCGACTTCTGTTTCATTAGATGCAAAATAGATGCTAATTGTGGCATTGTTTTTTGTTTGTTTGTTTAATCCACACTCTGCATGGACCTGGAAATGCAAAATGAAAACAAAATGGATAGGACACTCCAGCCCCTTTCACGTTACCATGCCAATATCTGTCTGAATCCCTTGGGAAGATTTTGATTATTCCATCAAGTGCAGAAGTTCAGGAACATTATTTTCCCAAAAAGCGCACATTTCCTGTGATTGCCATAGTCACAAGTTAATCTAGCAATTTATTTCTGACAATGGCTATGAATGACTGATGTAGTCAAACCTCTCATCATGCAATGCAGCTCAATAAGAGGCAGACGCTTTACAGCTGGAATGAAATTTAAGTTCAGCTCAATTATTTATGTGAGCCTGCCCCGTTATCAAGAATATAAATCTTTATCTCTGGAATTGTTTTTCTGCAGCTTATAGGCACTGAAGATTTCTTAAATCTAAGGATAGAAGCATTAAAGCTAAATGTTCTTGATCTACACCATAGCTTAATCTGAAAAATCCTGTCATTAGTCCTATAAGAAGTGGAAAGCAGGGATATTTTTTAGTGATGGCTGACATCATAGGTTCCTCAGAATTACCAGGAGGAAGAGCCTTTCCTTCCCGCTATTCCTTTCTACATTTCTAGTCACTCCTCAAATATTTTCACCTACGTGATTTTAGCTACTACTAATGTTTCCTTGTTTAAAACTGAGTGAGTGGATCTCAGCAGTTCTTGGTAGGCAGAGGTACTTGTTACTAAATATATCAGCATTTCCCAGGCATATTTATGCCATTATGTGCCATCAGTGGCAACCCCTTACTGTGCTTTTGTGCAGGAAGAAGTTTTTAACCGAGTAGCAGCATTAGGGGTCCACATCTCAGAATTCTTGAGCTGTCATCACAGTCAGCATCTTTGCCAATGGTGCCTCTCAGTGCTAATCCTTTTTTTTTAAATTTATTTTTGGGGTGGGACAGCAGGGATGACACAGAGACCATACAGCGATCAAGACCGAACCTAACAGAGAGGTTCTCTAGAGAGAATTCCTCTAGATCAAGTTTAGTTTTGTTGGGAGAAATTTGTTTCTACCATCTGTTCCAGAATGAGTAAGGCTTCCATATCTCATCACCAGTAGCAATGAAAATACCCAAATTAAGTTTGCTTATATGTGTTAATTTCCGCACACAATATGTATAAAAGGAGTTAGAAGAATATGGATTAAAGGTTTGGATCCATAGTTTAAATGTATCTAAACTGTATATGGCTTAAAACTTGGTGTGTATAAAATAATTTACAGATAACGGAAGCTCATGTGACATTGTCGATGCTCTGCATGCTCGTACAGTTCAGTTTTAGTAAATACTCTTTAAGCTGAATAACACGTTAGTGAAAGCAAACAATCAAGGAGGATTACAAAAAAGAACGGCAGTATTCTAATTCAGCTTTAATGTTATATAGGCATGAATCAGGAGCACCAAATCCTGCTGAGGCAAGCGCTGATTTTAATGCTGCTTTGAAATGCACTGTACTGTCTTGATTCATTTAGCAGCAAATTTCAGTTGCTTGTGTCAGCTAGGTCTTAAGTAAAAGACATATAAAGGAGCATCTCTCTAAATCTGCATTCGCTTTCCAAGAATTTGATTACACTCTTCATGGAGCCAAAGTCCATCTCTTGTGCATGAAATACTATTGAACATGCCTGATCTTACTAATAATAAAACCTCAAGTGCCAACAGCAGTCAAGAAAACTGAGTAACTGTGGTATTACCTATTGTTTTACCCTTTCAAATAGTTTAGACAGCCTTAGCAAATTATGAAACCATTCTGAATTCTGTATGGGCACCATAGGCACCTACCTCTAAATGTGGTAATACCACATACCATCCCTTGGAGCACCGTGGCTCTGCTCGTAGAATGTGCTGCCTTTCTGTTTATCCACAGGTCCAGGTCAGCTGTCTTCAATCACTCTGTAGCCCACCCTGTATTTCTGTCTCTGCAGCCTTTGTTAGCAGGTTTCTCATCTCCAGAGTTTGCCCCTATGAAGAAGGGAACATGAGAAAATTCTGCACGTCTCTGATTTGGGAGGTTGCTGGGGGTTTGGGGATTCTGGGTGCATTGCCACAGCAGTAAGACAGTAAGAAAACCCAAATCCTGACACTAGGCAGACCGGAAAAAGGTTTTAAATCCTCTTCGCATGCATTCACGTGGCAAGCAAAACAGAGCTGGCGAGCAGCTGTGCTTGCAGGCATCAGCACCCAACCCAAATAAATTCAGTTTTTCATGAGTTAAACATCAAAATAAAGAAAATCCAGCATTTAAGTAGAGCATCTGATAATCCCCTGCTGTGGCAAATGTTGATTTAAATATAACAGAGTCTCTGCTGGCACAGGCTTGATGGGACCAGAGCCATTTCTTTCACTATTGATGCAGAGTTGGCCTAGGGAAGAGACAGTTCTGGCTTTCAATCTCCACAACAGATTCTCCCCATAGATATGTTTATTAATTGTGTGCAATAGAGGCCTCATTTAGCTTGGAGTGTATGCAGTGAGGCAGTTGTATAGTATAGGAATCAGCTAAACTCTGATGAATCCTTGTCTGCTGGTCATTCTGGTTAGGCTGCGAGGTGGGTACCTTGGGCTCGGACCTCTGGACCCGATTTTTGTATTGCTGAGACTGTTTCACTCCAAGGATATCAGAGGAACTACTTCTGATTTTTGTTGGCATGATGAAAATGAGAGGAAAGGGGGGGCTGAGTTCTCCTCTCAGAAATTGTGGAGTTGAATATTGAGTTTGCCACAGCAACATCTTTAGCCTTGCTGCTGCTGATTATCGGCATCTCTTCACAAGACTAACCTTATTCATTATATACAGCTTGTTGTTTTGGGAACATTTTGAAGAAATTTGTGAAGGGAAGAAGGGCTTCACTATTAAAAAGACATTTTTAAAAGCAGTGTATTTGACAGTGACATAACACGTGATGCATTTCTTCGAGCTGCATTATCTCCTAGTCTGACTTACCGGTAGCCTCCCTTCACACACAAACTTCGGTTATTAGAAAGAAACCTTTACCGGGGTCTGGCGCAGAGCAGCTTAGCTTAGCTGAGGTCCTACATGCCTATTCAGTCATGGTGGCACCTTGGGCTAGCACGTGGCTACATGCCAGGCTCTGTGAGATCAGATAGCCCATCAATTCATGTCTAAATATATATCTGCAGATTCTTGTCCTAGTGGGCAGCCAGCCCCATGTATGACTAGCCTCAGCTGCCATTAAAAGGTCATCATGTTACTGAGGTAAAGTGCTTCTCATACCTGGGTTGTATTTTTTTTTTTCCAGTGCACAGTGCTATGTTTTCTGTATATATTTTGTGCTTGTTTATTGTTGTTGTGTAAGTTTATTTTATTGCTTTGCATTATTCCTAGGAAGACACAGCAGTTATTCATGGTGCACTCCTTTGTCTCACACTAAGAAAGCATTACACTGGTTTTAGATGACTTTGAGAGCGTATCCTTAACCTATAGCCTTGCATAAAATATACTCTGCATTCAGCTTTAGCCAAGGCTCTTAAGTCCTGTGTTAAGGCTTATAAATGGCTACAGTTCAGCCTTGAAAATGTGAAATGAAGACTGGCTGGAGCAAATGAGGCATAGCTTAGCCCGTTTTAAAAAAGAGAGAATGTGTTGCATAGTGCCTAATGGAGTTCAGCAGTCTTTCTGTTTACTTCCCCACCCCTGCTTCTCAAGTTCTTGGGCATTTTCTCTTCATTCATCCCAATCCTGGAAAAAGGTTTATCAGGAGGCAATTATGCAGTCCATCTTGGGATCATGCAAGTAGTAATACGCTGAAGTCAGAGCTTCAGTGTGTGGTTCAGTCAGCAAGTGGTATAGATTGATTTTTGCTGTCTGTTCATGTAATTCTGATTTTTTTAAGCAGTGCTCCATTTTATAGAGTATAATATATAAGACCTTTTGTTTCTTCTCCTAGACATCTTCTCAAGTGAATTTCCTGACATATTCTTTCCTTATCTGCTCAGCTGACCTTTACTTTTATTCTTTCTTTAAATAGTTTTTCCTCTAGTCTGTGTTCTCTTCAGTTTCTTGAAATTCTGCTTTTTGGGGGTGGGTGGGGTGGAAGACATCAAAAATAGATCCTCCTTTTTGCTGCATTTGGCAAGCTTGCTGCTCTTTCTGTATTTGCTGAGTATTAGCATTTTCAGTCTCTCCTTCATTCTGTTAATACTTTCTCCTCCTTCCTCCTCCTGCATTTAAATAATTCTTCTCTAAAGCATATACTCTTTGAGGTCCTTTTTCTTTTGTTCACCTTCAGCATGGCTTCCCCTGGGGCCCCCAGGGGTGTAAAACAGCATTTGAGTGCTCCAGATTGCAGGGCTAGGAAACTAAAGTGGATTTTGCACTTGATGCCATGTATAGTCTGATGATACGAGTCTTAGATGCTACCACGTTATCTAAGATTCTGTAACCCTTTGCACATAGGTTCACAAAGATGTTTCAAGGAGTTGAACACATCTGGGTCCCTAAGCCAGCCAGGCTAGGTCCGCCAGCCGCTTTTTACAAATCTCAGCTTTAAATCGATACACGAAGTGCAAAGCAATGGAGATGCAAGCTGCGAGTTTCTAAATGGGTATTAAGCCCTCATCCTTGAGAAATACGTGTTGTACTGCTATTTTCTATGTATTACAGTCCTGCCATTAACATGATACAGTGCTGTTCATACCTATTACCTTGACTATATAAAGCAACTTCGGTAAGATTTCATATCCGTAATGCTGGCAGAGTGGTAACCCTAATCATATCTTAGTGTTTTCCTGTACTCTTGCCAAAGGATATTTTTCTTTCTATTAATTTTAAGAACATACTGAGCACTGGAGTCACTGCCTCTCAGTGACACAATCATTTACTTTCAAAGTGAAACAATGAAGACAGACAACTTGATTCTGTTGTTTTATGCAGCTCTGTACCAGCTTAGGTGTAGCATCTGGAATCAGTGTGACTAACAGATCCTGGTGCTTTGTGACAGAGTCAGCAACAGAATAAATTATAACATCCTCTCTAGTTCACTGATGGTAATTCCTTCTTACTGTCTGGTTCTTGGTAGTCGTGATGTTGCACTTCATGACTGTTGCCAAACCAGTCTTGAACTGTAACCTGGAAAATGCTCGGTCAATATCCATTTAGTTAAGTTTAGGATAACCTCTGTTATGTATGTTCTACCTTATTAGTGCTTCAGAGAGTAAAATATTAATTATTTTTGGCATGGGAGGCAAAAAAAGTGCTTGCTTTTGTAGCTAGTAATCTTTTTAGACAACTGGTTTTAAGTTCCTTTCACTATTTTGGACAGGTGTTGTGGTACGTTGGAGGCATACTACTACTGAATCTTCCACCAGTGACAAAAGGGCTTTAAATTTCTCAAGCTGTCATAGGTTGTTCCTGTTTAATTCAGTGGACTTGATAATGAGGTTTTTAAATATTTCTTTAATTGGATAGTGAGCTTCCATATTCTGTACTGACATTAGCCATCAGAAGGAGTTTCTATCACCTTCTTGAGACCTGGGTTTAATGTGAACTTAGTACGTCTTAAATTTGAAGAAGGGTGTGAAACTGATAGTCCTGTGAAATGGAGCACCTTCTAAAACTGCCATTGAAATGCTCACAGTTGGCCTGGGGTGAATTTAATAAATTCTGTCATTGCTGGTAGTTACTGTAGATTTATATTGTTAGAAATGTCTGTCCCTTTGTATTGAAGTGCCATATAAACCATGTGTTGTCAGCGTTTTTATATATATATATACACACATACACAAGATAAGTGTTTACAAACCTCAGGCTTTCAAATAAATAAAAACAAAACTAAAAAATCTTTAGCTTACTAGACTCTGCTCATCTTTACTACAACAATGCTGCAGTTCTTACGCTGCTAAATGTAAGACCTGCGGTTTTGTGTTGAATATGGTATTAGCTCAGGGAAGCCAATTCCCAACTAGAAATGCCTGATGGGTAACAGTATTGAAGTCCATTGTGATGCATGAGGCGCAAATCTGAGCAGAAGTTGACCTTAAAATTTATTCTAAATCCCTTTTATTATACATAAATACTCTCTGAGACTAAATCTCTGAATAGCTCATATTTGAGCATTAGTAGCAACTTGCAGCTCTTTCTACATCTACTGTCTGATTTTGGGGGGTTTTTTGTAATAAAAGGGCAGCTGTTGTGCTAAACTATTAGTGATGAGTGTAAACTTGTGTTGAGTGCTCTGCAGAGGCTTGTGGAATACTCTAAAATATCTTTAGCTTTTAATAGATGCATATATTTAAGTTTTAAATGTGCTGTATCCAGTGTTACTTTTTCAAATGTTTAACACAGATTTTGACATTTTAATGGACTGCTGTAGGTGTTCCAGTGAATATCTGCATGAGTTCTGATGGTTTATTTACTGCTATTGCTTCTAATGGAAATGTAAAACCATTTCTCTTCTGGGCAGTACATATTCCATTGCAAACACATCAACAAAATGTGAAACTCTCATAAAATTCAAAACCTGCAAGTATTCCAAAAGCAGTGAGTCATTGCTGCCTATTTTACATAGGCTTGTGTATTTATGGGACTTGTACACATACGGTAAAATGTAATACGGCAGGATAATGGTATTGTAGTAAAACACTATGGCAAAAAAGGCTAGTGAATTATAGTCTTCAATGAATCTTGTTTCTAGTTATAGAAAACAGAGTAAGATTACTGAATGCAAACAGCATGCATTTTATACAGTTAGTTATAGATCTTGGGTCTTGTGTCTGGAATATCAATATTTGCTTTACTTTTAAGGTACATTAGTTACAAATACAATAAATGTGTTTCATTTTTCACCGAAGACATTTCACTTTCAAGGCTGAGCTCGGGTATGTGCAGTATGTCTCAATGATTATTTATCACATCAAAGCTCTTCCTATAGACTGGTTTTACTTTTAAGCAAGCACTGCAGCCAACATGCACATTTTTAAAATCATAAAGTTATGGGAAGCTTTAAGAAATTTAATATTTAACTCAGACATGACAAAATTAGATGACATTGCATTTGGAACAGTGAAATAAATTCCTTTTGCTTTGTGAAGGAATTATGCAAATTCTTAACTCTTACCGTTGGTAATGAAAAGTAGGTTTCAACATTTCAGAACCCGTGACTGTTTCTCTGTAGCTGGTTGGTAGCACATATGCCGTTAACACTCTAAGGTCTCTAAAGCGCTCCCCCCTCTGCGGGAGGGAATGTCGTCTTACACTTCAGATCTTCAGCCTACTACTGAAGCGTTACTCCAAACTGTTAAAGAGGAGTATTGTTTCTGGAACAGAAATTGGTCATATTACAAATCCAAGTTTAACGGTAATTGCTCTAATGTCTCTAAACAGCTACATTCACCCTGAAATAATCCATGCTATATTATGATGGTTAGCAGGTCAGACTTCTAAGATATAAAGGTATTAAAATGATCAATAAGTTCTGAGGTGCTACACTTGCAGCAGGGCATATGTACCCTTCAGGTCATTTTGGTGAGAGCCGTCTGACAAATATACTATCTTAAATTTCTGGTTGGATTGGTATGTATACTCTGTGGTATTGCCGTTTATGAATGAAAAAAATACCCTATTCTAGAAGCAACATTTTAATGACAGTTCATATATATCATATCCCACAGCATCTTCTGGAGATGTTAAGAATTGCACAAATATCTAACTTAGGAGTGTTTTCCATGTGTAATTGTATATAAGATCAGTTTTGGCATAAAGTAGTAAAGAATTATAAAGTACAGGTATCACTTTGGAAGTCACTACACACATACGAATGCAAGAAACACTTCCAGAGTCAAGCCACATTGTGTGAATCCTTGAACAGATCATGTTTTTTCATAGACTTAATTGTCTAAGTCTGCCTTTGGAGAGTGAAGGTTTGTTAACTACAGCACCACTTGCAGACTGAGGACGAATTACTCATTTAGCTGGGGAAGATAGGTATTTCTTCCAGATATGTACATCATTACTACTTTTTTCCTGTTACTCCTCCAAGAATCCAAAGAAATTCAGATTTTTTTTTTTATTAGACACCATCCAACACTGTATGTATGGTGAAAAATGCCACAGATTAAAGCAGCAGTTACTAGGCTAGTGAAACTGAGTAGCTGCATGTGTGGACAAAGCAGTTTTGAACCCACTTAGAACATAAAATTCTATTGAAGAGTCCTTACAGATTTTAGAAGTATCAGATTGCCTTCCCTTTAATCTCCGTTTATCAGTTCTCAACATAACCTATGGAATGAAACAGAACAACCTCTAAATGTTGATTCTATTCTACTGAAACCATGCGGCAGCTTACTTGTAATTGCTCATTTAATTATTCTAGTAATTTCTTCTCCAATTTTATTTGCTCTGCGTTTTAAAATTCTGCCATTTCTCTCCGTTGCACACAAACACACACACAGACACAAATGTGCCCTGTGCAGTTCAGATTTTTAGCTGCTTTTAAGAGCAATTTCATCATTTTTGTTTTTCATACTTTATGCTGTTATAAT
Organism: Pygoscelis adeliae; assembly: GCF_000699105.1. Taxonomy (NCBI): domain Eukaryota; kingdom Metazoa; phylum Chordata; class Aves; order Sphenisciformes; family Spheniscidae; genus Pygoscelis; species Pygoscelis adeliae. The sequence continues at coordinate 995,217 of NW_008824285.1, read as the reverse complement.
GGATAATACATGACATGCTGGTCTGGACTGATTGTGTTCAGAACACGGCAATCTAATAATATGTAGGGCCTCTTTATTCTACAAAACATCTGCTCAATTAAAGCCTTTTTGTTCAAGCCTGTGACTGCTTCATAGAAGCATGGACAGCACAAAAACAATCAAGATTTAGTTTATTTTATATGCTGTTTCATCTTTGGTCAAATCTAGTATTCATGCCTTGCCCTTCATCACCTGTCTTCTTCGAGAGAAATGTCTGCTTCAGTATGATCTCTCTGTCTTTTTTCCTAAAGTACTTTATCTTCAATGCCTTGAACTTTTTTTTTTTTTAACTCAACCTAGATCATGGATTACTCAACCTGGATCATCGATTACAACAGCAGTTGTAATACACAGAGTACAGAGCCTGGAGTAATACTCTGTAGAGGTTCAAACAAAGAACAGGTTTCAAAGGCAAAAAAGGCTTGTGATGATCAGTGCTTGTAAGAACCACTTTAATGCTATTGCTCAATATGGTAAAATAAAAAGCCTTAAATTTCACAGTTATTCTGTGTAAGCGGGGAATAAAAAGGACATGGTTTTGCATAGAACTGGTAGTCTTTTAAATATGTTACAGGCATTTTAGTGGGTTTTGTTAGCTGTATACATTTCAGGGCAACACAACCAATTATACATAAATTGGGATATCTGGTTGTGCAACTTAAGTTAATGGTGAATTTATTTTTTTCTCTTTGCCTTGTTACAATCACATTTTTTTTTATTTTACTGCTAAACTATTTAACATCGAACTGGATGTATTTTGGATGCTCTTTTTTGGGCATTGGCAACTCTGAAATGTTATGGAGGCCCCATGTTGTCAATGCAATGCTTTTTTCCTAATGTTTGTCCTTGTTTCCAGTGCAGACAGCTGACGAGCAAACAAAGGTCCCTTTTAAACCGTACTTGAATGAGCAAACAAGGTCAGCCAGGTGTGCTGCATGAGTCACACGTAGCTGGCTGTTGAGCCTCCACATACAATGTGTTTTAAGACTTTGACTGTCTTATATTGTTTTAAACTGTAGCGTTAACAAAGTGACATGGGCAGATAAAATGCCTTTTGATTATTTGAGTCAAGAGGTATTTCTACATGGCTTCTTGTAGGGATGCCCTGAGCATTTTTCATGTATTCAGTGTTGCTGCCCATTCTTCAAGCTCATCATAAAAGACCTGCCAATCTCCATAGCCTCATAGACAAAATACCTTGCGTTATACGTGAGCAATCTCAGGGAGTCATAGATTGTATGAGATCTGCATAAAACTAACCTATTTATTTGGAGACTCTGTGTGTTAGATCAACACTTGTTCTCATTCTGTAACAGAGCTATCACCTAAATTTAGTTTTCACACCTGTGCCCAAGAGGTAGTCTGTTTGACTGGACCAGTCATTCATCACTGGTATGTCTACCGGCCAGAAGAAGTACCCAATGTACCAATGTTGTGGAAACCCTGCTTCTGATACGTGTTTGATTTATCTTGGAAATCAAGCTCAGAGGTATTTAGCATGGTTTGAACTCATGTACTTTACCATGAGTATGCAGAACTCCACCAAGTTGCAGTGGAGAGCTGTTCCTTTAACTAGAAGCCGCCACAGCTTTTTCATTCCCATTTAGACCAGCCACTAGAGAGAAGAGGAACACTTAGACTGTGTTTGTTGCCTTCTGCCATGCTAATACGCAGTTTGAGATTGTATTCCTCTCCATTATTCTACCACTGTGCTGTTTGAATGTGTTAAATCTGTCACTTCGTTTTTCACCTGTACCAATTATTGGAAACAATGGCATTTGTCAGCTCTCTTCTTGTCGTCTCAGTGATATCTCCAGGCGCCTCTTTTGCTGATTTTGTACATTTTGCAGCTATCGGAAGCATCTTACTTCCTGCACGTATACCCTTTATTTGAAAAAATCCTTGGATGTTCTCTCCAAAATGAGTACATGTGCTGGATTTCATGCAAGCAAGTGAACTGTGTACTGTGTTTTCCTCCAGTAGAAAAAAATGTTTGTTTTCCTTCTGGGATTTGACTTGTTCTGAGTAAATCAGTACACCCAGGAGCTACTGAGGTCATGAAATGCTGGAGCAAAACACTTCTGAATTAGATTGCTAAAATGAGGAGGGAAGAAAAGTGAAATAACTTTGTAGTTCTCCTGAATAGATAAGTCCTTTTTATAAAGATGTGTGCTTTGGGGCTTTTCTTTTTTTGATGTACTGTTTTGTAGTGGCATATACTTTTCTGGTACTATTTTCAGCAATATTCTTAATTTTGAATGCTTGAACATGAAAGGATAAGTTATAAGACTTTATCGTTATGTTTATAATTATAAATAATAAAGGTAATTGTGTGAAAGAGTCCTACAAGGATTTGAAAACTTCACTATGGTGTACGTTTTGACCAAACAAGATAGTTGGAGGCTTTATCGATACTGGCCTATTGTTCTGGTCAGCAGGAGGAATGACTGTTGGTGGTTATTTACTACTGCTGTGTTAGTGCCTAGAGGTCTTGTTTGTTTTTTCTGTCCCTGATTCCTGAAGGTTAGATCTTCAGCATGTTTGGCAATCTTCTCCCGATACTTATAACTTCATAATAAAATGAACCTGCTGTATTTCTCAGTCTGTGAAGAGCATATAGCACTTTTGCACAATACTTTCATGTGCAGCTGCTTTTATTCCCTTTTCAGTGGGATTCAAAGTTCTGAATTTGAATGCTGAAAGTGAAGGTTTGTGAGTAGAAGGATCAAATCTATTTGGTAGAAGGCTGTATTATCCTCTGATTTTTGATGTATTTATGTACTTTTACAAAGACCTGACAATGTCACGTGGACAACTAGAATTCAGAAATGTGGTATCTTTTGCTCGGGGAGTGGGCTGTTGTGAAAGGAAAAGATGCAAGGGTCGTTGGGAAAGAGAAGCACGGCAGAGCATTTCTCAAACCTTCCCCATTTTATGCATTCAGAAACAGGCAGGAGGGATATATGATGTCTTCAAAGCTACAGAGAAAACTTCTCTTAGATTTGGGTTTGTTTTTTTTCCTAGCCAAAGTTGTCAGGAACGTATGGTACAGTTTGTGCTGGAGCAAAAGAAGGAAGGTGCATGAAGAACTGCAGGGAGGATTGAGTGTGAGAAGGAACGATCCGCTAGGAGTCAGTTCTAGACTGAGTGCGGGTTCTGGGAGAGCGTTGCTGCTAACCAGGACACAGCTTGGCATGAGGTAAAACAGACTGCATTAGTGATTTTTGATCCTCTCACATCCGTGCCCATTTTGCTAAATTGCCCTCTCACAGTCAGAGCAAGAGCAGCTGGTTCGCTGTCAATTGTGACTAGCGCTCTAATCAAGAAGGGGAGAGGCGAGAGGGGAAGATGCAAGATGTCCTTGGAGTAAAGTGTTTCCGTATCTACTACACTTTAGTGCAGATTCAAATGTCATCTGCTAGAAGGCGAGTATCTTGTGATGAACCCATGTGCTCATATTGTTGGTTTTTTTTTCTTAGTCTGTTAATCGCCCTTGAAGCTGTTCTTGCTCTTCCTTTTTATTTTTGTGAGTTCTGTGCAACTGAATTTTCCTTTTATGTCTAAGGAAGCTCCTCTACCAACTGTCTCCCTCTCAAAATGAGGAGTCCCCAAATACATTGATCCTTTCTGATCAACCACTTGTCTTCTCCCACAAGCAAGGGAGATGTGTACATGTCCTTATGTTCAGTTTTTGCCAAGATTCTTATGATTTCCTTGTTCCTATCCAAATCTCAGTCTAATTGCATATTTCCAAACACGTCTTAGCTCTTGAATCCCATCACCAACACACACACTGAACATACTCCTAATGCAAATGGATTTTTACCTTTCTCTGTGTATAGAGATGTATATATGTGCGTATGTATGTAGTTACAATGCAGTTGGACTAACCTTGATGTATATCACAATGGGACCAAAGGAAAGCAGTACCATCTAATAATTATACGGTGTTTTATCCTACTGTAGTTACTGGGTGCTCCATTTAGACATACAAACATAAGCTTCTAAGAAGAAAATTTATCCTCTTATAGGTAGATTTCTTAACTTCACAGGAAGGGGAAAACTTACATCCTTTTAAAAAAAAAGATTATGCTCTTTCAGAGGTGAAAAGATTGTTGATAGGTTGAAATAGTCAACCCAGCCAACCAACCTGGTATGAGGAAACACCCACTACTAGATATCAATTTCAGGATCTTTAGTAACTTCAAAGTAGCAGTTATATTTGTTACTGCACTTTCTAGTTGTGTTTCTTTACAACATGTCTTTTATGTCTAACATAGCGAGGGTTCTCTTTATTCAGACTCTGCTGATGCAATATACTTGTGCTGGTCATTTTATAATCTGGAATAAATATCATTAGAGTACTGTGAAACCGAAATGTTGTAACATTAAAGGTTCAGGGAATGTTTTACCTCTCTGGACATAGATCAATGCCCTTGTTAATTGCAAACAATGTTATAAGAGAAAGCAGTAATTTGTGAATCTGGTGCTCAGCTGCATTTAGTATGCATCTAGTGACACAGCATAAATGTTACACATTTGTTAACTAACAATTGTATTTCTCTATAGAGTTTGAATTTAAATATTTTTTCCAGTGTGTAGAAAAAGATGATTCATTAACAGATCTAAAGGATGTTTCTGTTAGTAATCTCTCACAGTTACATTCTTGAGATTATTATACCTGAAGGCTGCTAACAAAAAAGAGCAACATTATGTATTAATGATTCACCATAACTCTTGAGAACAGTAAAATTATAGCCTTGTTTGCTGTAATGTACAGAACAGGAGTACAGAAGTTGCTGTGATAATCGAGATGAGGAGGCCACACAACCAACCAAATAATGAGAACTAACCAACTAATCTCAGGTATGATTACTGAAAGCAAATAATAGAGACTATAGTTCTAGGCAGGATCGTATTCACATTTACTAGTGTGCTATCTGAGCAATACTCCTGACATTCAGTTTTCAAAGACTTGGACCTTTCTTCTAAATTTTCTTGAGAGCAATAATCTGAAGCATGGATAGGGATACTGCTGGGTTTTGTAATGCCGTGCAGTGATGTTTGATCAGAAGCAGTTAGAAGTGCAAGAGAAGAGATCTCTTTATTTGTACTCTTTGTTTTCAATTACTGCAAGCTTTCTGTGATGATTTCCTTATCTCTAAGAATTTGGTATAAATGTGATACTGCCTATCAGGATGCCATGTTAGCAAAACACTGTAAATATAATTTCCAATGATCTTATCTAAAAATGTTTTCTCGGTGCCAACTGCACTTATAATTACTTTCCAAATGTCTGTGCATTGAAAAACAAATAAAACCTCGCTGGTGTGGCACCATGAACACCCTCCCTGGAGCCTTTAGCTGTTTGCTTCTTTCTAAGCGTCCTAATTCACAATACTGAGAAACATACAGTGTGCACTGCATACTTTTAAAACAAGATCTGTGGATTACTAGATATCCTTCGATTCTGAGTTTCTAGAAAAAGAAAAGCTCTAGATGAGTCTCATCTGTTCACCTATTTTTCTGAGCTTTTATAGTCAAGGGACTAGGCTTTGAGTTTCAACTAGATCCTTTATTTCCGCTTACCATAAAATAATTGAAGTCAAGTCATTTGTGTCCACTGCCCCACTGGAAAACTACCATATAAGCCTACATAATAACCTTTGGGTTTATTAATGCTGATTCATTCATAATTTTTGCATGCAGTATTCCAATTAACGTTAGATGCTTATTCCTCCAAAAATAGGAATAAAGATAAACTTACTTGGGATCCAATTAGATCTTTAACAATCAGACAATGTACCATTAGCAATGGCATATTTAGCAATGTATCTTTATAGCAATGTTTTAAAATAGCATGTCTGAGTCAACTCCTTGCCCACCTCTAGCATTATAAATTGACATATACGTACAGGCTGTCACCTTTCCCATTATACTTACTCAAAAGCATCTTTTAATTTCATTTTGACTCACCCCCTCCCGTGTTAGCCTTTCTCCCCTCCTCTGGATTTTTCAGCGATAGGAATTTTTGGTTGTGATTTTAAAGCACACAAACAAAAATGCTCATTGCAAACTGGACATAGCTCAGAGTATGAGCTATGGTATATAGAGTGCCTTGAGTGAATGTCATGTCTCTTGGCTTCCCTGGCTATTGGAGGTTTATGTAGCAAATATACGAGCTGCATGCCACATCAAGTGAAATAATAAAGAAAATGTGCATTAGCAGCATGCAGCACTTGAGTTTTCAGATGATCCCTCTTGCAACAACTGAGTGCATCTCTTCAAAGAGTGAAGTGAGCAACCTGGTCTGGTGGAAGGTGTCCCTGCCATGGCAGGGGGGTTGGAACAAGATGATCTTTAAGGTCCCTTCCAACCCAAACCATTCTGTGATTCTACGAAAGAGAAGATTCCTGTGCTGCTTTCCACAGTACAGCCAACAAAAGCCCAGGCTGATTTATGAGTTAGTCAGTGTGTCAGATTTATGTAATGAGATTATATATTCAATCTAATGAAGGGAAAATATGCTTACCAGAACAGTATGACAGTGCTGTGATTAAACGATTTGGTAACAGTATTCCCTCAGTGGATTAATTTGAAAAAATGCAGCAGGTACAGCTGACCTGCTTCTTGTGTGTTGCTAGCGATAGGCTCCTAGCAAGGAAGATTAATGTTTTTTGATTGTGTTGATAAAATAACTATGTGGTCCAAAAGGTAGATATGAATGGTTTGTATCCAGCAGACTGGCTTTTGTTTTTTATTAATCTCCCACAAGATTTATGCCGATGGAGGCTTCTCCTACTTATTTGTTTGAGTCTTAGGGTAGAAAGCAAAGTAAAGCTGTAACAAAGATATGCTGCCATCTTAATGCATCACTGTAATTGGAGCACCTGCCCTGCCTATACTCATCCATTCTAACTGTAACATCAAGGAAGATTTCTCCAGCTTAGACACACCTGAATTTTCAGAAACAGGAGTTTCATGCTAGATTTGAAAGGAATGTATCTTGCTCTCTTCCACTAAACATTATAGGTCACTGAAAAAGCCATTTTTAATAAGGCTTTTAAAGATGGGGGAATACAAGACCTAAATCAATGGTAAGGTGGAAAGAACTTTTCCTAGCCAGAGGCCTGAGCTGGTTAGTATTGGGGGGGGAATATTCATAAAAGCTAACGTTAGCCTAGCGATACAGTCTCCCTAGGCTTGCTCCTCTAGAGTCAGTGAAGAAGGTGTCAGAAGCCTGATATACCTGCTGTTAATCATGATGTGCAGGAGAATCTATTGCAAACATTTTCTATAAAAAGAAACTTTTTTGTAGAAAAGAAATCAACTTCAAATTGTTTTCTTCTCCAGTTAAAAAAAAAGCTTTCAGCTACAAATTAGATATTCTGAGTTTTAGAAGTTCTCAGCCTTTTTCTTCCTTCTTTTTTTTTAATGCAAAGTCAGATTCTAGAAGGGAAAATATGGTATTGCCTAGTTCTTTTGTATATGTAACAGTGTTATTTTTGTTCTTAGGGAGCTAAGAGCTCAAGTAGAGATGCCTTCTGTATTATTTATGTTGAATTAATTAAGTACCTTCATGGGCAACAGCAAAAATGGTATTGGAATCAACTTCAGGATAACATTCACTGTTCTGCAGTTGTCATTACAGCAGTGTAAGAAGAATTAAGATCCAAAGAGGTGTCTCTAAGAGACATATTTTAATGAATTTTTGTCAGTTTGGATAGCTTGGTTCTGTCAGGTCAAAATTTCATGTGCAAACTTTACTCCTCTCATTGAAAGTTGAGGAGGGGAGGAATGTTTAATTAAAAAACAGATGATGGATATGTCAAACAGGTATTATGGACACAGACGTAAAATGCACCTACATTCCAGATTATTTCTTGTTACCTTTTCTTTAAATGGCCTATGCATCAAGACTTCCGTCTCTTTTTCCCTTTCTGCCCCCCAACACGCTTTTTTTTGTCTTCTGTATCACAGGTATTTTCAACAGCTTCAGACTAAATGTGTTTTTTGGGTAACATTTATTACCAGATACAGGGTTCTGACCCTTGTGAAGTTAGAGCTAATGTTAGTAAAGACAAGACAATGTGCACCTTCAGCTACAGTAGGCAGACGTATGGAGGAAGAACAAATTTGAGAATAAAGAAATCAGAACAAAAAAATGCTTGAGAAATATATGAGCCACTGACAAAATGTAGGGTTACAAAACACTTCATCTCAGGTCATTGGTTTTAAATTAACATCTAGTCAGGTGTGGCCAAATATCTGAGAAATACTTACCATCATCGTCACTTGTAAACTTGCTGGTTGGTCACACTCCTTGGTGCACTACTTCAGGTTTTGTCTGGTTCACAAAAAGACAGCCTCTGCCTCACTGCAAGGGAACCGTAAGATATCAGAGAAGAGAGTTGTATTTAGTGTAGTTATCTGCAATCTCATGAGCAGCAATATACCTATTTATTCATTGCATTCTCTACCATACTTTCTAAACGCTAGTCTGTCGTACTTACGTTTAAAATATTGAGTCTGGGACTGACAAAAGAGTTTTATCCAAAAGATACAAATATTGGCTTGTTCTCTAAGAACGTAATGAACAGTGGTATTGGTTTAAAGGAAGGTTAAGGATGTGTTTACTACTTTCTCGATCTGAGAGAAAGAATATTTAAAATCTGTAAACTGACTATGCTATAAGAAACATTTGTGCTGCCATAAGTCAGGTGTTGACCTTTTCCATCTTAAAATCATGAAGCGTTTATCTTGCATCGAGAAAGCAATTGATTCTCTCTTCAAGAGGAGCTGACATTCTAACTATATTATCTTTGATATATATGTACTCTGGTTATTGACCACATGAGAAAGTCAGATGTTGTATTTAAAGGGCAGGATAGCATAATCTAAAAACAGGAGTACCAAGGTCTTTTGTCTTCTGACCTACAAAATTATCATGTGTGCCCACAAGAACTGAGTTGTATTGTTCCTTTTGGGTATTAAATCTCCTTATAGTCTCAAGCAAGATACACTAGAAAGAATAGAAAATTCAGTCATGGGCAGCCAGCTCTCAGTATGCTTAAATTAGATTGAGCAATTGATGAAGGACTCTTAGTGCATCAAATCATTTAAGGCCTGTAACTGATATCTGACCTGCTCTCATCTTTAAGGTTTAAATAATAAGTCTGGTATTAAAACCAAGCAAACAAAAAAGTAATTTCTATTACTGCAAGTAAGAATATTCTTTAGTCTTACAGGAGGTTTAACAGCTGTATAGCCTCCCTCTCAAATTTGGCAAGGGAGGAGTAATGCTTAGCCAGAAGAATGTTATTTCCTCATCTGGAGTTAGTCAGCTTTTCTCCTGGAATTACACGGATGATATCTGTGTAAAGTCCTAACACAGTGCCTGCCAAAGTGAAATAACATGCTCCCAGTGATATTGCCATCAGGCTCAAAAGCAGCTGAGATTTTGGGGCATGACATGCTGTTCCCACAGAAGCCACAACTATAACCCATAAAATGGGCAGAGTTTTAAGGGAACCGTAGCAACCTTTGCCAGAGCTTTCCTACCGACTCTAGCTCAGCTATGTTCCTGCCGCCATCAATATTCTCATGGGTATTTGCGAGTCCCCAGTGCGTCTGAATTTGCTATATGGCAACCAGAAGATGTATGTCTGTAGTATCTGTATGGATACATACATAAATAAGGCTGACACGCATACATTATTTATTTTGCACATACTAAGCACAGCGAGACTCAGCGATGTGAAGCTGACAGGCTGTTTTAACGTTGTACACAGTAGACAGAAATATGGCTGAGTTGGGATAAGCTTTATTTTTAAAGAAAAAGAGTTTGCTAACTCCCATCATAAACTACCTAGGATATGGTGTATTTAACTGATCTTACTTTGATAATGCTGTAAGCTGGTCTTTGATAATTGCTTTCTGTAATTGGAACAAATTTATGATTATGCTAATTCATCTGCTGCCACCCAATATGCAGTAGCTGAGTTAATCCATATCTGCCCCTGCATTTCTTTTGTAGATCATTACGTGATTAGCCTTTGTTAGAAATTGATGGGGGTATTTTAATTCTGAGCAGATTTAATTTCAGGGGAAAAAAATCAGATAACTTTATATACTTATGGCATATTATAGCAGTTTTTAAGTCTAGTTCAAGATAGAAACATTTAAGATCTTCAGACAGACTAATTCTTAAAAAGAACTATATTTCATTGCGTTACAAGCAACTGTATGACCTCCACTGATGATAAAGTGGGGGAAGTTAAATGCTAATGAGTTTTGAGTCTACTCTTCAGGCATTGCAAGCTGGCAATTCAGAACGCCGTGCCTCATTTCAGTACGGAGACATTGGAGGTTTCTTTGTTGCCTTTATTTTGCTTGATTGTTTTTTGTGTGTATTTGTGTGTGCACTGAATTTCTCCAAAGGTTGCATCACTGCAAGTAACAACAACCTTTTGTCATCGTGACTCCTTCATATTTATCAGTTTATTCTATAAATTCATCCCTTAGTTCTCCATCTTTGAAAGCATTTGTCTGCTGAGGCAAAGGCAGTGAATGAGTTTGAATGTCTGCTTTTTCTTCGAGGGAGGGGGAGGCTGGAATTAAAGATGAGTATTCACAGTGTCATCAAGCCTCCGGATATGCAAAAGGCAATGCATGCCCTCACTTTCAAATCAGCTTTGGATCGCACATCTCTCAACACTTTCATGTTTATGTTCTGTCTTTTTAATGTTCTCCCTTCACCGTGATCATCATTCTTTTAAATGCTTTGCATTAATGTAAATGTTTTTCATTCACCAAGCCTTGCGGTCCTAGACTCAGTGGATCAGTGTGCGCTCCCTCCTGGAAAAGTTGTCTATGAGAAAAATAGCCCGAAGTGCCAGTGTAACAGTAACAAGGACCCTGAACCCTCCTGTCGCCCCCTCACCACCCCGCAAAAGGCCCTGACCTGATGAGAGTCAAAATGCAAAATTTATATATATACTCGTGAAATAATGAACTCTAGTAATACTAGACATGTTTGTCATTTCTTTGAACATTACTACGTTTGTCATTACAGTGCACATAAAGTGAGTTTAATTCTGACTGCAGCCACTGAATTTCTGTCACTTGATTTATGCTAGTGCTGCTGTTCCATAATTTAAATTGCATTCCTAGTTTCTTTGCTGAAACCCCCTCTGATAATCAGTATTAAAGTTAACTGCAGAAGGGAAACTGAATAGTAAATGGATTACTTGATTGTTCCTCGTCTTACTCAGACCAAAGGGAAATGTAATACATTCATTAAGGGAAGAGTTCAGCATTACTGGATTTAGTAAGGCTGTTTGGTTACAGCTCCGGAGCTGTGCCTGGCCATCTGTGGTCAATACGGGTGAAAGTGTCAGCCGTGCCACTGAGCTTGGGGGGAATGAAAGGCAATGAGTATGAATGCTAGCCACGTGATTTCCTGGGATGCTTCTAGCAATGGAAATTAGAATGCCTAAGCTACTGGGTGTGTTAAGTTCATGACAAAGCATGATTGCATCTCCTAACAATACGAAGGAAAGCAAATTCAGGGAGTGAGACTTTTGGTGAAAAATCTCCTCAGGGTTTACCTGAATAAGTGTACCTGTGCCGGGCACTGCCTCCGTTGATGTCGTGGGACATACCTTAGAAACTCACTGCCTTGAAACTTCGCTCCAAATGTTTGTTCTGATGTGCACTGTAGCATACAAAGTCATGTGGTCCCAAAACTCGTTAAACTTTTGTGAAGGAGATTGTTTAAAAAATAAAAAAAGTTAAGATTGGAGAGGAAAAACAAAACAGCATTATGAGAGAGCTTTGTAAGAATGCAGAAATACACAGCTATGTCTTGAACGCTTAATGTAAGCTTTGAAGGCGGCATTCTGTCTTTGTTACCATTTTTGGTTAACTGCAGTTTGAGGAAAAGTATACAGAGCTAAAATCTTTTAACTACTTTCGGTATGAAATGTATAATGTACTTCATACTCAGGTAATGCCTCTTTTGACAGATGTGTAAAATAATCACTTTATTTAATTCCATAGTCACAATGTAGGATAACAGTGCCACAGACCTAGAATCTTCTCAAGGTAAGTTCCCAGCTGACTGCTGTGGTGCCGGGACATGAGAAGCTGTGGATGTGTCAGTCACACACCTTCTGTCCCCAGCTAAGCAAAATGACTGATGCTACTGGAAGGGGAACCTGCTGTCTGGCATGAAATCTAATTGGCTTTGATGGTCAGCTTTTGCAGATTTGTTTATAAACTGGAAAATCTACAAATTGCAGACCATCTGCGCGGAACAGTGTGCTAATGAATGCCTGTAGCTAGCAAATCCATAAGCTCATTACCACAAAGTTCCAAGTCTTTCCACAAGTTCCTAAACGAGGTTATTCATCGGAACTGAGATGAGAAGGGTATTTGACTTCAGGGTACAGCCATACTTCCTTCAGGTCTAGAAAAGCTATTAAAATAACACATTTATTGAGTCTTTTAACAGAATCTCTTGATTCTGGTTCTATTTTTAATTTTTCACTTCTGTAACAGCAGCTTACTATGCCTTAACTATTTTTTTTTAATGTTTCAAGTAGAGAAATGCCTTGCAGTTAATTCCTGGGTATACTCAGAGATATGTTGGTTGGTGAACTAGAGAAGATGTATTGAAATATATTATACACAGCATTTCACGGTATTTATGTACCTTGACAACAAATACTAATGGTCTCTGGTTTAAGAATGTTTATGTAAATTGGGAATCCATTATGATGGCTTAGCTCTTCCACTGTGTGTGATGTCAAGCGATTTCATCCTGTTTCTCTCTCAAAAAAAGTGGAATTAATAATACTTATTACATGTCATCACAATCTATTAGGAAGCTTAACTGATCATTGTCCAATTGTTTGAACATGTAAAGCACTGTATATTGAGAGCGGTATTTTTAAATATTTCTTATTCTCTCTCGGTTGAGATTTTCTTGAATTTTCTTTGGGTAAAAATCTGCGTTTCTAAGTTACTAGCCCACGCCGCCTTCCTCTGAGGTTTGGGGGGGGTGGGGGGTGGAGAAGTGGCAATCATTAGCTGACTTTCACTTGGACTGGTCATCTCCATTGGTCATGTTTCTCTTTCTGCTACTTGAGTCAAAAGAGGTTTTTCCCTATGAGATTAATGAGGTCATTAGCCCAAGGCATCAAGCGCCTTCGTCTGGCTTTACAGGTTTACAGACTTTTCCCCCTGTTTTTTCATTCTCTTAGGGAAGCCAAAAGGGCTCTCCTAAATAGGACAATAATTGAATAAATGAATAGTTACAATAAAAACAAAATACACCATATAGATTCAAGAACAAATACAGAGGAAATAATAAGATGCAATTATTTAAGAAAATTATTTCTGGTTCAAGCTTTAATACTTAATGGTGAAGAGAACCAGGAGGTAAATGAAATATATTCAACTAGAATGATCCAGTATTTTTTATCATCAATTCTTGATTCCTTGGATTAAATATTAAAGCCTCCTAACTACCTAATACCACAAGGAAAAGTGTGATTAATTGTTCTCCTCCTTTTTTTTTTCCTATCCTCTTCTTCCTCATCTCTCCTTCCTCTTCTCCCAGTAGAACAAAAATAACGTTTCCCTTATAATCCACACCCTTGCAACTCTGAACGAGCTCTTTGCCCTTTTTTTTTTCCTGTTCTTTTATTACTTGTTATTTTATTATGTTCTAATATTTCATTTGGTGTGCCACTGTTAATAGAAATAGTTCCTTTTCTGAATTTGTGAATGTCTACCTTTTTGGGAATCCCACCCAAGCTTCGTTTTTATCTTAATGTTCATAATAAAGACCGCAATGACATTTATTAATGAAATCACTGAAATACAATTTTGCAGATTTCCTGCTTCCATCTTTTCTTTTCCTGCTTCATGTTCTTCTCTGCTCCATCCCTCCCCAGGTGGAATGGCTAAAGAATGAGGAGCCCATAGATTCCAACCTGGATGAGAACATTGACACCAGAGCAGACCACAACCTCATCATTCGACAGGCACGTCTGTCTGACTCTGGGAACTATACCTGCATGGCTGCCAACATTGTTGCCAAGAGAAGGAGCATGTCTGCGACAGTTGTGGTGTATGGTCAGTGAAAACGTGATAATTATGGAAAAACTTAATGTGTGTGCTTTTATTGCTGGAGTACTTTATATTTTTAACATACAACTGGTTCTAAATCAAATGGCTAACCTCCTTCCTGTTATGAAGAATTTCAGTTCTGTTGCTCAAGGCTGTGAGATCATGCCTGCTTTTAGAGTGGTTAGAATTATGAGGTTTTTGTTTGTGATGGATTCCCAGAAGTTATGTCAATAATAACAATCCTTGCCCCAGATATTGAGAAGATCCAATTATAAGCTAAACCACATAAATAAGCCTTGCCTGTATCGGGAAGCCCTGAAGCACATGCCTAAGGAGGTACATAAAGGGCTGCCTTAATTGGATCTGTGGTACTGCAGTGTCCAAGCACTGACTAGTGAATCTAGATGTTAACAGCAAAGGACGAAAGAGCAGAACCATTGCTTTATTACCATCTTCTGCTGCTTGCCATGATTATTACTGCATGTGACATTTTATTGGTGGAGGCAGAGCATTTCTAAATCACTCTTTTTAAAATAAAGACGTCTTGTTTGATTTAAGCAAAGCATATTCTATGAGAATTGAGGTGCCTGCTTTTACGTCCTTCCCAGACTCTCTCAGTCATTGCACTTCTTAGCATATTGCTCTTCCAAAACAAACATTTGTGTTCTTTGGCACGATGGCCTTTATGTAGTTGTGTACTGACAGGTAGCAATGCTCCTACTTCAGCCTGGAATTTACCTGTAGAATGTAAAAACAAAATTCTGCCTTTGAATGAAATGATCTGATCAGATTTGTTACTTGAGGTCTCTTAGCACACATACCGCAACCTCAAACGTGTTTGTGTTTTGCAGTTAATGGAGGCTGGTCATCGTGGACTGAGTGGTCAAACTGCAATGCACGGTGTGGTCGGGGCTGGCAGAAGCGATCACGGACCTGTACCAACCCTGCTCCGCTCAACGGAGGTGCATTTTGTGAAGGAATGTCAGTGCAGAAAATTACCTGCACTTCTCTTTGCCCTGGTGAGATATACACAGTCTACTAAGGAATAACTTTGGATGTCACATTTATGGGAGAGCTCTTTCAGTCTGAAACGCCAGGTAGACAGTTGTGCTTTGAAGAGCCCACTGAGGTCAAAAAGGAAATTGGAAATACTTGCATCCTTGTTTAGACTACAGCTCAGAGCCTTGTGCAGGGTCTGAGCAGTAGTCACAAGCACCTGTGGCCTGATCTGCCAGGTTTGTCAGTGCTTTAACTTACACTGCAGCTAACTAAATAATAACAAAACAGCCACTGGTTCAATATGAAAAATCACCTAAGTGGGTGGGGGCATAGGGAAAGGGGAGGTGAAGTTAGTAACGCTAGAAACACAGAAACCTAAGCTGAGAACTTCACTTAAAAGTATTATTTAGCTTGCGAAAGTTTGCTTTGAAGTATATTAACCTTTTGAAATTGAGCTTGCTGTTACATCCCTGGACACTGTACATGTCCTCATTTGTTCACCTGAAACCTCCCTTATCTGATCTTGGAATTGGTGTTTCACATATACAGCTAAAGAAAGTCACTAGGATTGTATACATGTATGTTTTAAGAGACTATGTTTGCCTGTGGTCACAGCATAACTTGTGTGGATTCTGGCAAATCTCTCTTCTAGCTTTTATGAGTTTTTAGATACAACATGTCCTGAACTGGGATTTAAAGAACTTAATGTTACTTATATGTGTCTCTGTGTTCATGTGACTGTTCTTCAGTCTGATTTATGCATGAAAAAGAAAGGGAACTGTGAAAACCCTTCTCATTTGGGACAGGGTCAGAGACAGCTATAAATCAGTCAGCAAAGCAACATATTGATCCATTGTCTTGCTCCGGGCATTAGCCAGAAGTCTACAAGGCCAGCTATGCTCTTTTTGTAAATGTCAGCATCATTTCTCTGGTAGGAAAATGTGTGGCCTCTCTACATCAGCCTGTTTTAAGGTAGAATTTATATTGAAACATTAGAAGCTAATAGCTAGGTGGCAAAGGAAATGTTTCCTCCTGCAGTTTTAACTGACTATATTTACAGAATGTTATATACTGGTGCTATTTTAAAAGCTTCCATATTGCACGCTTGAGGTGGTACATTCTAATGATGGATTTTAACTTCACATCTGATAAAACTATATTTATTTCTCCTGAGAATTATACTTTGTTTTACTTGCTGTGACCTGAGGAGAGATATGAATCAAGTATTCTTGGTAGGGACCTCTTAACTACACCAGTTTGATATGCGGTGATGATGCATGTTTTTTCTTCCTCCCCATTCAGTGGATGGAAACTGGGAGGTGTGGAGTGAGTGGTCTGTGTGCAGTCCGGAATGCGAGCATTTGAGAGTTCGGGAATGTATTGCGCCACCTCCAAGAAACGGAGGGAAGTACTGCGAGGGCTTGAGTCAAGAGTCGGAGAATTGCACTGAAGGGCTTTGCATTCAAGGTGAGTAACAATTAGCACTGAACTGGATTTAGGAGGTATGGCCTAAAATTTATACTGTAATCCAGGTAATGTAGTGTATCTGCCACACCCCCATGTCAGTAGAACTCTTCTGGTTGAAATATTACTGTGAAAAAATAGATTGTTTTCAGAGGGTTGCATATGTGAAGTTTGAAATCCACAGTGGTCTCTGAGTCACTGGATTTGTGTAGCACATACTTTAGCTATTAATTATCAGATGATTCTAAAAATCCAAATAAAGGTTTTTTTGCAATGTGTAATTATGACCACCTGCTACACCATATTTCATGGAATGTACTACTTAGCCTTCTACCTTCTCTTGCAAGTAAATTGGCAAAGCACCAACACGAATACTCTTGGTGCAAGAGCTGTTTAAGGTCAAAGTTTACTGCATTTGTTGCCTTTAACACAGAAGTTAAGTAAAGGCAAATATACTCTGTGGTGAGTTCTCTGTGAAAGGATTTGCCCTTCATAAATGTCTGGAAAGCATCTGGCATTTGGTAGTTGCTACTATCAACAAACAACTAGGAGCCAAGAAGATCAGCCCTGCAGCTGTAGCGTTGCAGAACACCCGGGGACAGCTGCCTAGTGTCAAAACAAAGAAGAAATTCATGGGTTTATTCCTACACTGAACACTGCTCCCTGTCCGTGAAGCGATACTGTCACCTCATCGCTTTCTAGCAATGAAATGGCAGCCACGGGAGCAATCAGGAATGCTAGGGCTGAAAGATGTAAACTTAAGTCTACTTTTTCTTTAGTTTTATATTTAAATAGTCCTCTTTCTTTGTTTCTATGGTACTGCATTACCCTTCCTTCTTGATTTTTTGCATATGTGTGTTCATGTTACACCTAGCAGTCATTTTCTTCTTCCACCATGATGCACACAACAGAAGGAATATGGCTATAAATCGTAAGCCTTGTGCTTCTAACCATCACATACGTGCTTACAGTAGTGTAAGTGCCTATGGCCTTCCCCCATGTGCACCCTCCTAATGCTGGTTGGCAGTTTTAGAGAGAGAAACAGCCACTGTGCCCAACCAGTTCTTCAATGAAGTACATACGGTGAGATGAAGAAAATAATTTTCTAAACAAAATTTTTTGCCCTGAGATTTTAATAATTTCTCAATGGCAGATAGCATCCTGTATGTTTTTTCAGGCTTCAGAAATACGTATACCTCAGCTGATACTTTAAATAAGATGTTGTTTGGGTTTGGAGGGAGGGAATACCCAGCAGTCTTGCTTTATGTCTCTGACTACTCAAAGTTTCCAGGGTTACAGAACAGCTCTCCAGCTCCATGGTGTCAGGCAGACAAGCTTCGGTGTTTAAAAAGACATAAATGAAATGTAGATTTTTTTTTTCCTTCCCCATGTTTTAAAGACTAACTAGTGAGAATTTGTGAGCACTGCAATTCATTCAGCTTTTGAGGCCCAACGTGGTGATCACATGATGTCTTCTGAGGTCTTTCTCCTTCCTATACATTAAATGAATGCCCTTCCCTGCAGATAGCTTGATAAATCCAGAATCCATTCAAGTGTGCAGATTACCATATCCATTGGAAGACTGTCAGAAGGATGCACTGAAAGGGGCGTGAAAAGATGCAGCTGTGGTCTGCACAGTTATTGTTTGTGACAGTCACGAGTTGACTTGCCATCTAGTTGGCGCCCTCTATGGTTTTCACCAGAGTTAATAAAAGGTGGCCCTACTCAGGTCATTGCTTCTAAGGAAAGCCTTAACAACACTGCAGCGTGGTACAGATGACCTGTCCTACCTTGAGAATAATACCCTTTCATATTGTGTAGTCACGTGTCAGTCCTGTGTGTCATCTTCCATGCTGCACTTACGCTTTAGAGGTAGGGGAACAAATATGGTATTATGCTTACTTTGGTAGTCTGAAAGGAGCATGTGGCCTGGGGAAGAGCTGCGGTTATTAAGCACTGAGAGTCATGAGGCATTTTACTTGATGGTGATGGCTTCATTCCATGGGGGAAATAGAATCACAGAATAGTTTGGGTTGGAAGGGATCTTTAAAGCTCATCTAGCCCAACCCCCTGCCCTGGGCAGGGACATCTTCAACTAGATCAGGTTGCTCAGGGCCCCGTCCAACCTGACCTGGAATGTTTCCGGGGATGGGGCATCCACCACCTCTCTGGGCAACCTGTGCCAGTGCTTCACCACCCTCAGCGTAAAAAATTTCTTCCTTATATCTAGTCTAAATCTACCCCCCTTTAGTTTAAAGCCATTAAAATCACTGAAACTCCTGGAGCCCTTGTAGCACAGTTGGTTTTCAGGTACAGACTGGGCCTCTGAGCATTGTTGTATCAACAAGGTATGGTATCACATGGGCTTTTGTTGGTAGCTTCTCCAGCTGTTAATTTCTCTGTTCTTAGCCTCTCTCTCTCTCTCTGAGGAGTTCATCCAGACACTGTCTACAGGCAGGTTTTAGAATGTCCCTGTCGTGCTCTGGTCAGTGGTGAATTATCACTTTAATATCAGTGCAAGTCCTCCTCAGATGTCACAGAAGTGCAAAAGGTTGGTGCTGTGCTTGCCAGCTGTCTTCTGAGGACTACATCTGACGTTTACTGCTAATGCCAGGAGTGCATTTTCACGAACTAATCTAGGATAAAGCCCTCGGAAGCTTTTTGTACGAACAAAGGTTTCATATACCGGTGAAATGAAATCTCTTTATCCATGTTACTGCACATAGAGGAAAAGGGACTGGGTGTTTGGAGTTCTGTTCACAGACACGTTACCAGTGCAATGTTTGATTTTTTTCTTTTTCTTTTTAAATGTGTCTATGTTCCTTAGAAGACGACTGTTTTTCATAGTAAGAAATATAAAAGCTGCCTTGTAAAATTCTCACAGGTGAACTCTGTACATGTTGTGTGCCTCTATTGAAAACATGCTTTGTAAGTGACTGCTTTCTCTTAATGAGCAACCTTTAGCCCCAGGTTAGCAGTGCTGAACTCTGAACAAGGCATTCAGGTTCTAAATCTGTATGGCCTTATGGCCTGCAGCTTTAGTGAGAAGCTGGTGTGCAGGTTCCTCTGACAGAAAGAGAAAGGGGCTAGGATGTCAGCTGGTCCAAACAGTTCACTTAATCTCAGAGGGGGTATGAGACAGGGAAGGGGTTGGCTTTTTCCAGCAGACACAAATGTAGTAGTTTTGGCTGTGGAAAATAAAGCAGATTGCCTTCTGAAAGGTCCTGCAAAGGAACATCACTAGGAGTTGAAAGCAAAAAACTTGAGGCTGTAAGGAGCCAGTTGCCAATTCACCTTCCTTCTGAGAAAGGAATGGAAAAAGCCCCCAGACATCCCATGATAGTTGTATCACTGACTAGCTATACGCATATAATGCGGCTAGAGTATTTATTTTTTTCTGTTATTAAATGTAATGCCTATAAAAGATGTCATATTGACAACCCTGGAGACATAGGTTCTCTGTTTATCCATAGAATAGATTACAATAAAGTATAGCTTTCCCTGCGATTGCTTTACTTAAGCTCCTCTGTTAATGTGCCCTATTAAGAACTCCAATAGCAAGCGTTGAAAGAAAGCCCTTATCACCAAATTATTTGATAGATGGCTATTGGAAGATTTACAACATGGCAACTAACTT
Source organism: Pygoscelis adeliae (assembly GCF_000699105.1). Classification (NCBI taxonomy): domain Eukaryota; kingdom Metazoa; phylum Chordata; class Aves; order Sphenisciformes; family Spheniscidae; genus Pygoscelis; species Pygoscelis adeliae. Next base: position 974,942 of record NW_008824285.1, on the reverse strand, counting down.
AGTTATAATAATTATCTGATAGTATTATTAGTATTAATGTTGTTGTTGTCTGTCATATGCTTTGTATAAAATCAAGTTCTTTGGATCAGGTACTGTCCCTCTGCTTTATGTTTGTACAGCCACTGGGGCAAAGAATATTATTATTAATGAACCACTAATTTACCTGGCTAATGGCACTGCAGTAAAAAGGAAAAATGCCCCAACAAGTTGAAATCAACTAGCATAGGATTTCATCATTGCCTTTTCAGGAGAATTTTATTTTTTTTCTTTGCCATGACATTTAGAATCACTTTATAGATGCAATTTTAAGAAAATGTAACTATTTTGCACAACCATGTGCAAACAGAAGTGAAGTAAACAGTGTATGTCTGAAAACAAGTGTCTGGAATAGCAAAAGCTTTCTCTTTCAGAAGCAAATCACTTTTCTACACATGGGACTTAAAATGTTCTTAATAGACTTAAAATGTTCTTACTACATTTATGCGTAAAGAACTTCTTTAAAATAAATAAATGGATCGTTACAGGTAAAAAGATACAAAAAACATTTTTTAAAATATAAGTAAATTTTGTACAGATTTAATCAACTTAGTGTCAGCTGTGAAACAAAGTCTGTAAGATATAACTTCGATGTTGAAAATGAACTATCAAAATCATTTTACAAAGGATAATGGGGTTAAGTAATAAAAAACAAATTTTCTGATTGAATTGAAAAGCTGTTTAAAATCTAAGCCTACTAGGGATGCATATGTTGACATCAAAGCAATACTATTTAAAATTAACAAAATTAAATTCTCAGCTTTTTTTGGGGGGGTGGGGGTGGGGAGGAAATCTGCTGCTGCTGGATTTTCCATGGAGAAATCTCACTGGGTGAAGTATTTCTATTCCTTTGATAAGGTGAGATGGCAGTTAAAAGCTGTGAACTAACAATACTCTAAAATTAATTCAAAGGCAAATAAAACGGAAGATTTCTCTCTGCTGCACACACCAGCAATTTTTCACCTAATATTTGGATCAGAAACTGATCTCCAGGTATTTTGTGGGAAAAAAAATCTACTCCAGTGTAATTTGGAGTCGAGTGTGTTGTCAGGATTATCCTTCAGCTATAACAGCAGTTCACTGGAACTGAGTAGGCTAAGTAGTAAAAGAGGAAGCTAAGGCCTGCTGGTCTAGAAGGTGTTACCGTTAGGTGACGAGTGGAGCTGGGATCAGCCCTGGCCTACGTGTTCTTCGTGTTTTAACTGAGCTTGTCTCCTCCTTTTGCTGTGATGGGTAGCACCAGGGGAGTGTGTGTTGGTTCTGAAGGTTGAATTTCCATGTGCATTCAAATAGACTGAAGTATTAAGTGTCTCTTGTTTCTTTCATCTCGGAGTGTGATCCTATTACTCCTTTATGGGTCGTGCTGTGTGTATATACTTGTGTCAAATTATTTTTAGGACTGTAATTGCTTTCTCAGCTAATAGGAATTGATGCAATTACCCTATTTTTTAAAATCTTTTTCCCCTGTTCATCTTCCAATATGTGCCTTTTCTGCTCTGCTTTTCATCCCATGGGAAATTGTCAAGGAAACGCAGTACTGTGCTACAGAAAACTAACCTCTTGGAGGTTATTTATCAGGCACAACTTGCTAAGTGTGTTCCTTTCATAAGGCAAAAATAGAAATGAAACATTGTTTTCGTTAACAAATAAGAACTTAAATGAAAGTAAGGGTGAGAACGTAAGATGCCAGGAAAGCGTAGGCCTGATTCTGAACTGGCGGAAGAAATACTAATCCCTGGCATGAATTTTCAAACTTGGAGCCAGTAAATGAAATGGTGATACAACAGGGTCTACTCTCAGGGTCTTTATTCAGTCCCTGACAGGAGAGGTTGGGAACCACACAAAGATGACACCCTTTCATTCACAGGAACGTCCTTTTTCTTGCTTTGGTTTTTGATTTTGTGGATGGATCCAGGTTGTCCAGTCCTTAACTGAGGAGCAACTGAAAGTGCTTTTCTTCCAGAGAATTTCTTCTAGGACTTGTAACAATTGAATAGATATAAACTTATATGCAGAAGAAAGGTGGAATTATTTTTGGTTTTGATATATATGAAAGATTGCCAGGCCTGCCAAGTTGGGAGAAAAAGAGAGATTGACTCAATCTGAATGCAAAGGTCGCTTTCACTCAAGATAGTCCTAATAAAACTTCCTAGTTTCTTGCATATTTGTTCTTTCATTGTTTATTCCCTACCAGTATTCTCAGTAGTATACTTTTCCATGGTGGATTTGTCTCTATCTTGCAGAGGTGAAAGCTTTTTCTTTGCTCAATAAAAGAGAGGGTTTTGTAGAGTTTTTTGTTTTACTTTTATCTATTTGCTTTAAAGTTATTTTTTATAACTTCAAAAACTATTGATTTCTTTTCCCAGTGCTCAAAAAAGAAACAAACAAGTAGGCCATAAACAGATGAACTACAAACATGTTTTTACTAATGCGTCATAAATCACAAATAATATTGTTTTCCATTTTTCAACCAGCCATGATACTGAATATTGCAAGAGGCTTCTGGATCTAGCAATCTCACCAGTTTATATGGCAAACACATTTCAATTCCATTGCTGTTTTCTGTAGATAGCAGTGTACGTCAGCAGCACAACAATGTTTGTTTCCATTGCAAAGCTGAAGTCTGACACTATTCATTTGGTGTTTACGTACATCATTTCCTAGCAAAAATAAAAACAACCCCAAGAAGAAAAAAAACCCCACACCTAGCTTTTTGGCAAAGCCAAAATCCAAGAATCTTTTGGGTTAAGTATTATTAAACCGATCATTTTCACAAATAGTCAAAATAATAGAAGGCGCCTCGTAATTCATTTGCTTACATTATCATAGTGATAAAACAATAAGCTGAACATCTTGTACCTTGATGTGGTTTCCATTAAGACTAATACTTCCCACTGTAGATCATCAGACTGCAGTAACAGTGACTGTGCTGATAACCGACCTGTAGAGGTAACCAGTACCAGACCCTTCATACACAAAGAAATCCAAAATCAGGGAACAGCTCAGTCAAAGGGAATTTCCTTATGTCGCGAAGCACCTACAAAATGGATGTAGTCTTATCTGCTTAAGGATTTACGTCCCGCATTTCATTCTGTCTATTAGATTAGCCTAATTCTGCTGAACTGCTGGCCTCTGTCAAATTTTATAGAAGTAAGCAAGCTATATGTTGTGTTTTGTTGTTTTCTTCAGACACCCTATCAACAAAAGGTATTGGAATAGGCAGACTGCCCAAGGAACTAAGGGGTGGCAGAACTGATCTTGAGACTGTGTTTATAGAGCATGCAGAGGGCAGCCTTGAGACAGTCCTGGCAACCCCACACAGAACGTGAATTCTGAGCAGGGTCTTGGAAATTGCGGACGCTTTCCCTCCGGACTGCTGCGCTGGGACCGGCGTGCCCGGTGGGTTGCTTTGCTGCCGTGTGCACCTACAGAGTCTGCACTCGTGCGGTCCAGGTGCCGCACAAGCCCGAGTCTCCCGTTTTCTAAAGATTACTTTTTCAGGTATTAGGTTATAAAGGATAACTCAAACGCTTATTACGAGGGAGACAGAGAAGCCTCACTTTTGAGAGATGCACTATGGTATAAAACCTATTTTCTAATATATTTGCATATGTATGGTAGCACATTGATTCTGTATGTTCTTTAGAAACACATATAGATGTCATTATTGGTGTATATTTAGATATATAAATGTGAATATATTGTACATTTTGATATTTTATAATTTTTTTAAATGTCCATCACTAACCTTTCCACATATCAAACACACACAAAAAAAATTAATTCTTAACTGACTTTCTTTGCCAAGTGATCTGCCTTAAAAGTATTGAACTTCCTTATTGCTGAGATGTGTAATATTCTAAATAAAAGCATCCAATAAAGCTAACAAATACTTGAATTAACCAACTGAGAAATTACTGCAAAGAAACATCCTGAAAGAGATTTAGGGGGGGGAGAAAAAAAAGATGAAGGGGAAAATATGGACAACATAAAATATTCATATTGTCAGCAAACAAGGAGAAAATGTTTCATTTATAGAGCTAGACAGAAGCGATATAGGAAATAGATATGCTCCATGTAAATTTATTAAGTGCAACTCTCTCTCTCTCTCTCTCTCAGATAAAAAACCTCTTCATGAAATAAAATCCCAAAGTAAGTTATTTTTTTTCTCTTGTAAATATGATTTTTCTCATCTTCTCTGCCAGTCTGTTTTATTTGTCTAGGAGCTAAATAAAACTGAAGGTTATATGAAAGGCTTTCACATTTACTGACAGCATCTTCTCGGCAACTTTGTGATCATAGGTTTTAGACTAAAAATAGAAAAGTGACCGTTCTTTAGTAATTTGTGTCTGATTGGGAGCCCTTTCTACAGGGCTGCTTGTCTTGAAATTGATCTCTTGAGGACTTGTAATTAGAAAAAAAGAAATTAATATAGGATTTTGGTTTTCTTGGTTCAAATCTGGTTCTGCTACTGGCTCTGTCTGATCTTGTTCCGCTTACTTTGGCCTTGATTTATCAGCAGGTAAAGGGTGTTGATATGCTTTACCCTGTGAAGAGTATATAGATATCATTTATATACTGCTTGGGGGGGGACTTCTATCCTGTACTCTTTGTTTCTTTGTCTTCCCTTGATTTCAGTGGAATTTTAGTTTAGAACAGCACTTTGGAGTGAACTGACTAACTGACAAGATTTCATTAAAAAAAAAAAAAGAAAAAAAAAAAGACACAATTTCATCAAAAGCACAATTTCCATGAGGCCTGTCTGTTTTAAAGTGAAGACATTGCTTTTTTTTTCTTCCATAAACTGTACACAAAGTTTTGAGGATTTTTGACTGCTTAATTTTCAACAAAAAAATTGTCTTTAAATTTTGACAAATATATTTATAAACACATTTTTGGCTTAATTCCTTTGAAGGACTTAAAACAAGAATTAACCTGTACTTTGAGAAGTAACGCATGCAATTATTTATATGTTCTTTGAAGACAGATTCTTCTATTATGTATTACAAAATACGTAGGTTTTAAGTCTGAGTATTCCTCCAGGATATTGGGGCATAGGGTGATCAGATTATTTGAAGTTTTATGGAACTTGGGCTCTAAATCATTAGGAAAACATTTGGAAATCCTAACCTGAACTATATTTCCTTTGAGCTCACATGCTGTAGACTGCAACGTCAAAACATTCTGCAGCAAAATTTCTTGCTGGCTTGAACAGAGCCTGTTTGGTTATCAGATCCCAGAGTACTCCTCTGTCTGATAAAACAAGAGTTTTAAAGGAACTGGTCAAGTTCAAATCTGTGTTATCCACAGATAACTTCATAACTATTTACAAAGGAACAGAACTAAATTGCAGCAAAAAAGTGATGCAATAAAAATAAATAATTATAGAGGAGCACAGTTATTGTCCAAGATGGCTACAAATCTTGGTGAGTGAATCTTGGTTTGGCTTTTTAAAAGCTCTCAGTTTTTAATATGGTGTAGTTATGTAGGGTGCCTGACAGCCACCCAGCTTCACCCATTAAACGGTTCTGAATACGTAGAAAGCCTGTGTGAGAATATTTCTCCTTTACGTTTCCAGTTCTTAAGTATTTCTAAGGGTACACAAAATCAAATTTAGGTAGCTCAAAAATGTGCTGTGGTTGCCTTGGCTGCTTAAGCCTTTTTAATTTTTTGTCTTTGTCTCACTGGAATCGTCTCCTAACTGGTCACATACAATTGGACTCTGTCATAACTTAGCTCCGGCAATTGATATGTTTTTGTTTGTTTATCTGCGCAGTTCCCATTTAATTAGAGGATCTTGAAAGAATATCAGTCAAATCACTTTATTTTCTGATTTATTAAAAAAGTAACTTTAATGGAATTGATTTTAGCATATAAGATACCTAGGAGAATTAAAGGGTTTCTTTATAGCTGTGGGGTTAGAAACATGTAATACAGCTTGTTGCTATTCAGTGAAACAGGAACTTAGTTTAAGACTGCATGAATCATCATTGATGCAAAATCAAAGTCAATTATGAAGATAATTGAGAAACAACCTGTTCTACGAAATAAGCTCTTACGTGATTCTCCGACTTTTGATCTTTGTTCTCAAAGACTGGCTATATGACGAAATGGACTTCAAGTTGCTAAGGGGTCCCAAAAGTGAGAGTGACGGAAAACTGGGGGAGGATGGGAAAAATCTTTCAGATCTCCTAGCAAACTCTAATAGTAGATGGGAGAAACGTATGCCCTGCATAGCTCCTGGAAAGCACTTATTGTAAATGAGATAATTTAATCAATTACGTTTCCTAATGTACTAAACCAAATGTTTCATTTTCTGCTCCTGCACATCTTAAATTATCTTCAGGTGCTTTATGAAACTTAATCATAGTTAATAGAAACTTCATTACCATCAAATGTGCTTTCAATAAATGTTGTGTAACAGTGTCAGGAGGTGGAGTGAAATATAGGCTACAATTACCACAAACATGTATCTTGTAACTGAAATGTATAAAAATCGTAGTGCTTTACGAGAGTCCCTATCTCCTCTGAGCTGGGAGGATGCAGTTCATTAAATAGTAATTGGTTGACTATAAATGTCTTCTTTTTCAGTTTGTTTGTTTTTCACTTTGTTCCCTTCTGGGAAAAAATAAAGGCAGAAAATTACCCCATTCCCCAAATTTGCCATGCTTTTCTTTTTTCTTTAATTTCTAGTCTCCAATGGAAAAGGAATTATCCATAAGAAAAGATAGAAAGGGGAAGAGATTAAAATTACTTTAAAAACCCAGTATTTGTTTCTAAAGAAATACTAACGTCCTAAATAAAAATGGAAGTCCCCTTTCTTAATCAGTTGTGTTCCATAGGAACAATTCAAAGGAATATCATGTCATTCTTGTTTTACTCTTTTAAGATAAACGGTTATGGGAACACTTGAATAACTCATCCAGGTCTTCTATGAAACAGAACAATGGCCATTTTATTAAAGATAAGGAAATTCAGAAAGAATAACTGTAAGAGTTTTTAATCATATAATTTATACAAAAGTGTCAAATTCAAGTTCTAGGGATACTTAAAAGCATTCACTGAAAACAAAATTCTTCTCTCATGAAAAATTTTGCTTGAGTAGAACTGTTCTTATTTTTTTAAATTCTGTATTCTTGCTCTCATCTTTAACCCCCCATGTCCAACAGTCTTGTGCAGTTATAAAAGTATAAAACTTAAATTATCTGATGTCTGAATTGATTGAAAAGAAGCAGCTAAACTATTTAAATAGATTTAGAGTAATAAATTACAGTTACTCACAGGTGAGAGCTTGAGGTGTGTTTTATATTCTGGTTTTGATGGTGAAAGATCAGCTCTTACATTTGCTACCTGTTGCCATTATGGTGGCAGTAATTCTTTACCGACAGGTTATTTCTGCATGTTTCAGACTTTGTAATTTATTATCTCAAGAAGGTAGATGAGCTAATTCAGATTTTCAGCACTTTTCTGTTTTCAAGTAACGATCAAAATGGAAGACTTAAAGATGGTTTATGGTGAAATAACTACCAGCTCACTAGGTTCTCTAGGAAGGAGAAGAACCTGCTTGCTGTTAGGTTTCTTCTACCGCTG
>NW_008824285.1:908971-967304 GCF_000699105.1 Pygoscelis adeliae | reverse complement strand
TCTTGGCTTACTTGTTGTACTAATTACCCACAAAAAATAAGTCAACAATAGAGTTTCATAATTAATTCTCTGTAACAACAAAATAGCTTGGGAACAGAAAATTGGAAGAAATAGAAATGTAATTAGTTTCTGTACTCTTCTTTCTGCACCTGATACTAGAGAATGAAATGGAAGTAAACCAGTATGCGATTAAGGCATTGGATTGGGATTCAGGTAGTCTTGGTTTGATTTGACGTATTTCCAGTCTTCCTTTGTGACCCTGTATTTTTGCATTTACTTCTTCCATCTGGCACAGGAGAACGTGGGCATCTCCCATTGTTAGTCTAATACATCTACATTGTCAGCTAACAGGTTACTTTCTAGAATTCCTAACTCTGAAATGAAAATGCTTAAAATTCTCTTTACAACATTTTTCAAGGGAGCATCTCATGGAAAAAAATGGGAAAAAAAGGCCTCAGAAAAAAAATCTTTTTCTCTAGTAATTTATTTAGTAGAACTGTGTGGCAATTGTTATGTTCTAAGAAGTTGGATAAGAGCTACTTACAATTTTATTCAGTTGTGATTATTTGTCATGACATACCACAGAAGATGGATTTCTTCTGAAAAGCTGATATTTGCATGGAAACTTTGTGGTTCCCCCACCCCCTTCTCAGCAAGTTCTAAACATGTTAAAAACTGAAACCCTTTTCAGTATGATGTTATTTGAAAATTCAACAGCTGCAGAAGTATTTTCTGGGCTAAATGGTGGTCCTAGTAAAACTGATTTCAAAACATTTATTTTGGGATGAATGGGATGTTGGAATGTTGTTTCTGGGGTTGACTGGGAACAGTTTGAGAATGGAAACAGGATGGAATTTTTTTTTATTAAAGAAGTTTGAGCCAAACAGTTTATTTTACTTTTGATTCAACTGCCCAACTAAAAAATCGGTTACATTGCCTTATTCACAGCAAATCTCCATGTGCTCCAGCCCACTTAAAGCAGAGTTTACGTACTCGGTTTCCTTGCTGCGGCAAGTCATTTGGCATTTCACTGATGTTAGAGAACAGTCGGTTCTCGGCAGTTGCGTTTGGCAGCTGATGTGCCTTCCCAGGAAGTTCAGCTGCTTGTATTGTTAGTTGTCAGGCGTTTAGTTTACATAAGAAACTGGCGAGCCAGGAAAATTAGCTTTTCTGATGCTGCCCATAGGTACTCATTTCTTTCATCTCAATGGTCTTAAGTTTCACGTTCATTTTAAAAACTCAGCTAAAATAAAGTTATCTGACTTTCTGCAGAAAAACATATGCACAATAGAAGCCTCCTCCCAAATACTAATTAAGTAATTTCAGTAATTGGCTATTTATTAAATGCTGAATTTAACTTCCTACCCTATTTTCTGTACATTGCAGTTGATTTACTGATATTGAGTAGTCTGGATTTCCTAGTTACTTTTTGTCACTGTCATTTGTTATAAATAAATGCACTTTCTGTACCAAGTGCTTCTCACTTGACAGCAGAAGCACCGCATAGGAGGATAACAGATGATGTATAGGGTGAATACCTGATTATCTCTTCCTCTAAGCTGGAGTTTGGCATTAAGGAACTATCTAAGGACCCACTAAGTGTACTTGCCAAGTAATTTAATTTCATGGTACGTGGTCCCAAATCCCAGAAGATCGAGAATAGCGGGACTGGATAATTCAATTACATAATATTGCAGGTTTCATTTGGATTCATTCTTTTAAAGCAATTAATTCTTCTCTGCTGTAAAAGTTTGAAGTCTTAGAAAACTTGGTTGTAAGCTTAATGCATGGGTGTGATCACGGGGAAGGCTTGGTTTCCAACCTGTTTTTAAAGACTGAGATGCTTGCAGGAATCCAAGATGATATGTGGGATCTCCTCAGCCCCTCTCTGAGCTGTGAGAGGATGGACTGTTCCTTCTTATACTAAAACTCACACAGAAAATAAAGGAGGGGGGAAGGGGAAATCTTCACTAAGAATTTTCAGGGGATTCATGACCTCCTGGATTAGCTCCACAATTCAAACCTGAAACTTGCATGTCCCTGGAAGCTAGCAATAGATGAGACTCATGCTGATACCTGAAGCAGCCCTCCCTAGCTGCAGTTGTTCCACATCCTCCCTTTAAGGGCTGCATTACCATACCTTAATGATCTCCACTGGGCTGGAATGGGAAACAATAGCATGCCTCAGCAAGGAGCCCAAGCTAGCAATGTGTGCTGATGAGAGTGAAGGGTGTTTAGTGGTAAGCGCTCTGCTTCTGACTGTTATGAGTCCAAGTCTCCCATTTTAAAAAAACCTGTAAAGACCATGATGCAATCCCTAAAACAATGTAAGCTCACCTATATGGAGTGATGCATCAGGAAATTTGCTCATGCTTTCAAATGCTTGCTTTTCAGTGTTCCTTTGTGCTCCGCTATCCTGCTGTGATCTGCTCCACATTTATGTCTCAAGCTTTACCGCTCTGGCCTCCTATAATCCCCTTTGCTCACGACCAGCCAGCGCCAGTCAGAATGTTTTCATGAGTGCTGCTGACTTGGTACCCACTTTTTCTCCTTTCAGATATTGAGACTGCCAGTGACATTGCCTTGTACTCCGGCCTGGGAGCAGCAGTCATTGCTGTAGCTGTGCTGGTGGTTGGCGTTACCCTTTACAGACGGAGTCAGAGTGAGTACGGCGTGGATGTGATTGATTCATCTGCACTGACAGGAGGCTTCCAGACATTTAATTTTAAAACAGTCAGACAAGGTTAGTGTTGTGATTTCATTTTCTTCTCTCCAGAGCTCCTACTGCAAAGAGATACTGAGCTCATACTCAATGACTGGCTGTGGGAGGGCATTCCAGCTTATTGCTGAGCAGATGTGTTGAAAGCCAGGGAAGGGCAGCTGCAGTACAAGGACCAGGATCTGGTGGTTAGAACCGTCTCTTACTGTCTCTGCTACTGATCTGTCATGGCAACTAGACAAATACATCATCTTTCTTGACCACACTCTAAGTGCTTTAGAAATACTGTCACTAGCTTCTACACTGACATTTGTGACTTACAAAAAGCCCAAACCAACCAAAACAAATAAACCAAACCTAAACAAACCCAGAAAGCATGTCTGTAGTTCCTTCCTATTCAGTTACAGATCTTCTATTTTCTTTACTCCAATAAAAGTGATTAGTTTTCTACTGTTAATTTGAGAAACCCAACTTTATTTTTATAAGCTGCTGTTAGCATGCAAACATCCACATTCTGAGGTCTGTGGGAGAGATGTGTGTAAATGTGTATTGATTAAAAAAAAACAAACAAACTTCAGAAAGCTACCAATACAATGAAACATGGAAGAAATATTTACTTTTACTAAAAGCAGCACTCAGATGTTTTCTGGAATATTATTTCCTTTGGACAGAAAGCTGGGGAGGAATACAAGTGGTGATTACTTTAAAATAGTATGTTTCTTTAATTCCGTACTGACATTCTAAAATGGAGACCTGCCTTATTGTGGGTGGGTGGGTGTGAAAGTATCCCCATGTCTCTTCTCTCTTCGGAAGAGTGAAATATGTTGCAGAGTTTGGGGCTTTTTTGTGGTGGTGTTTTTACAGTTACTTTATTTTCTGGACATTCCTCACCAAGTGTAAATTGCAAGAAACTGGAAAACGGGCTTGGTAGACAAGGATGTTTGAAGGATGTTTACTCATTAATTTAAAATTCCAAGCCTTTAATTAGCGTCATGTAATTCTCAATGACTGTCTCAAATAGTAACTTTCTCCTTTGCTCAGTTTGCCACTGAAGCCTTGTTTTGAGTCTGGGGAATTGTTTGTTTGACTTAATGTTTCAGAAACATTAGTTCTGGACACTCTGAAAATATCTGAGTGCACCAATTTCTCTTATGCCAGGATGCTGTTAGTTCAGTTTCATTTACTTTGGGTTCTCTGTCTGTGGGTTTTTAAATAAGAGCATTTGTAAACTAAACAATTCTGCTGAAAAAAAGGCCAGTTCTCTGTTCAGTTTGCTGAGAAAAAGAGCACAGTACTGACATACGGACAATGGATTAGAGTGATCCAAATTTTATTCTTTGGAGAAATGTATTTATAACGTTAGCACCCCAACCTGCAGCCCCTTAAAGTGATCAGATTTTCAAGGATGCAATACAGATAATTTCCAGAAAATCAGTTACTTTAAAAACTTCTATTTATTAGAAACAAACCAACCAAAAACCCCCACAAAAACAAACAAACAAAAAGACCAGACCAGCTAAAGGATTCAGGCCCTAAATCTATCCATGCCTTCTCTTTTTTCCAGAGTGTTTTCTGAGCTAAAATGCTCCTAAATTAATAACTGTAGTATTTTTCCCTGTATTACTCTTGTCCCACTTTCTTTTCAACCCAGTTTCCCTCAGGCATGAAGCTATTGTTTCGTGTAAGCTCACGGGAAAGGTCTGCAGGAAGATGTGTTTTCACCCAATGGGTTTTAATTTAAAGGAAAAAAAAAAGAAAGAAAAAAGGCATACACACAAACCTGAATCCAAAACAAGAAGGAAGTTCCGTCTTAGATTTGTGCACTCTGGAGTTGCCCGAAGTGCGGAAAACATAGTGATCCAAGTACCTGTTAGATCTATTGCATCATTTCATCTGTTTTTTAACATTACCTTATGTGATTTTGAGCTCTGAGCATATCAGGAAGGAAGAGCAAGTCAAAAAGGAAATGGTGGAGAGGTCAGAAAGAGGTTTCAAATTTAACGTCTTAATACAGTAACTAACTCCCTGATCTGCTTCATTCTACCAGGTAACTCCCTGCTTTTGAACTCATCCATGCAGCCTGACTTGACAGTGAGCAGAACGTACAGTGGACCAATCTGCCTGCAGGATCCCATGGACAAGGAGCTAATGACAGAGTCTTCACTGTTCAACCCATTGTCAGACATCAAAGTCAAAGTTCAGAGTTCATTCATGGTGTCCCTAGGGGTGACAGAGAGGGCTGAATATCATGGAAAGGCACATTCTGGAACTTTTCCTCATGGGAATAATAGAGCTTTTGGTACAATACAGGCTAGAAATAAGGCTACATATATTCAGAACCTGTCTTCTATTTCAACAAGAAGTGAGCTGAAGACAACTGCCATTTTTGGACACCTGGGTGGCCGTTTAGTGGTTCCAAACACAGGTGGGTAGATCCTTTCTCATTAAAACCATATAAAATAATTTCAGATTAAGCTTTTCTTGCCTGATGTCATGTTCTGTAACTAAATGAAAAAAAGGAAAGAAAAGAAAAAGTAGGGGCTCCCTTAATGCAGATTTTGGGAAGTAGAGCATGTTGCCCACACAGGAGATGACTGATCAGAACAAAGCTTGGGATGAGTAGTAAAGAGGCATTATGTCTGTTTGAACTGTTATAAATTACTGCTTCGCTTGATGTCTTCAGCATGAAAGTCCTATTGATCAAAGCTGTTGCTTACTTGGATCCTGATCCAAAAGAAGGGCTCCCCAGGAAGGCGGTCGATATTGGATCAGCATCTTATATAACGGGGTCATATTCAAAGCAGAATCTACATGCATCAACATCTGACTGCGTTAACATTGTCAGGCTTCATTACATTACTGTAGTCTGCAGTATCTAACAAACAGATGTCTCTGGAGAATAGCTTCCACTCTCAGTGAAAACTCTAGTGTGGCTTTCGTTAGCATTTACTCCTGACTTTCTGGTTTTCTCTTTCTTTTAGCTTAATAGCTTGACAGATTTCCACAGTGGGGCACTTCAAAGTCAACTGGCATTTCAAGATTGGGCTATGCACTGAAACATCACAGTAGAGATGCTCAATTTGCATTGTTTAAGAAGTAGAATTTGTTTTGTGACTTCGAGTTTTGAGAGACGTATTTTAGACTTAAGAAATTGTTAAATTAGCTGAAAACATAAAGGCACCCAATCAGAATCAAATAAAGGGTGTTAAAATCATAGTCTTGCAGTATGTTGCACTACATCACTATGCTCGTATCATGCTGAATAGAATTCCTTATGTTGGATGCTTTCTTTTTCAAAATGGCAAATGTAGCAGAAATAGCCAGCTACCACCATTGCTAGCGAAGAAGATCTCTTCCAAACTCTATTCACTTGAAATTCAACTTTGATTTCGTTTGACTAGTGTGTCCAGGCTTATCTCTTAGTATCTAGTTGAACTGAATGCTTTAGAGCATTTATCCTTCATGTTTCATAAAACGGGTACTTTAAAGGGTACCATAAAAAATGTGGTCTGTATTTAGAGAAGATTGATAACAGTATATAATTCAGGGATATAATATTTCATGTACAGTCACGCACAACACATGGAATGTGTTCATTTCTTCACAGATTATGTTCAGGAATGAATATTACAAAGGCAGAGGCACTAAGTCAATTAAGCCATAAATGAAGAAGTCCCTCATACTATAAATTTAGCTATTTATATAATGATAGTCCCGTCAATTAGATTATTTAAATACCTATTTGGTCCGCTTGCAATTTATGTACTTCCTTCTGCCTGTTTATGTAAGATCAAATTTGCTAGCCAGTTGTAAATTATAGTGCAGTCACGTTACTACTTAGCTGAGGTTCTGCATTGTGTGACATACGCAAAGTAAAATCTAGTCTTCCTGTATTGAGCATGCTATACAACAGTTTAATTTCACTGGTACCCGGTGGAAAACATCCTTGTTAAATTCTAATTTATACTAGTGGAGTAAAAGGAAAATCATATCACATGGATTCACTAGTTGTTATGTATATGAACAAAAAGGTATGGTGATTTCCATGCAAATTCAGATTAATTTGGTTAGGCAGTCTCTCCATTATGAGATTCCTTGTGATCCTAGAATTATTAGATTTTATTTCAAAGTCAGAAAGGGGCAAAGAGGTTTCAAGAAAAGTTTAAACCATGATCATGTCTTGTAAAACATGGAGCTATGCAGATGACAAGATGTGTACCACTAAGAGGCATTTTGGCAAATAAGAGTGAGTCAACAAATGATGAAAATCTTTCATAACTGGCTTGCCCTTACTGCCTTTCAGAAGCTGGCAAAGGCTAACTTAAAAGTTACCGAAGGCACACGTGCTTTTGACTCTATTATTTAAGGGAAAAAAAAAAACAATTAAATAGGGAACGCAAAAGAGACTGTTCTGTTGCTGCATCAGATAAAAGACTGTATCAGGGTAACAAGACCATCAAAACGACTGGGATTACAAACCACTCTTGCTGGAAGCCTTAAGGAAACAGCTGATGGTACCTTTTGTTTCCATAAATGATTCCTTTTTGTATAAGTGGTGAAGTAGACAGAGTCTGCCTGTACCCAAGGATGAAGAGAAACCTTCAGTCACATCTAGACTATGAATCCAGTGTCATTTAGTGACACAAAACAATGGGAAGTCAACTATTTAAAAGCTCTGTTGTTGGATCATATTAATAATGTATTTTCCTTTACATTTATTATCCAATCTGATAATGTTGTAGTCAGAATGACTATTTCAGAGGAGCGTTCTTCTGCTCTAGTAGGCGGCCTTTCTAGGTCTTGTAAATCAGAGGCAAATTGTGCATTGTTCTTTACGTCCAGTGCCTTTCCCAAAGATCAGTTCTGCCTTTGCTCTTTTGTAGGAGTCAGTTTGTTGATACCACATGGAGCTATTCCTGAAGAGAGCTCGTGGGAAATCTCTCTTTCCATCACTCAAAAGGAGCCCAGGTAAGAAACACATAAAAAAACTCACGCACATCCAGAATCTGTGGAACTATCTCATTTAATGCATTTCTTGTCAACACTGTCTAAAGGAATGGAATGTGCAAAAGTCACTCCCTCTTCCCTGTTGCTGGTGTGACCACACTGTTGTGACATATGCTGTATCTGTATAAATGACAGCAAAAATGATCTTTGTGTGATGCTTCTGTGAAATCACATGGAATTATTGCAAATGGATGTGATACCTTGATGAGACTGATGTATGATAAGTGCTGAATTCGAGTCGGTGATTCTATCATTTTTGATTTGCAGGCTTATGGCATGCAAGTCTACTAACAGCACAGGTGCTTTCATTAATTACTTGTTATAGAACCTTTGGGTCCATAGACTCTTGTGCGGACAACAGGTTAAAATTCACTATCCAGGTCATCAGTCTGAATGACCCTGTTGTATGTAGGTACTGAATTGTTGTTACTTCATGACAGATGTTTGGTAGCCTAGATGATGTGAATAAGTGAACGCTCAGGACCATTTCTTAAATTACTTTGTTTTATAAATCACCATTAAAATCTGTTCCCCAGCTGGATTTGCCAGCACCAGCTGATGAACAGTAGAAATTAAGCTGCACTTTGATTTTTCAGTGTTGCATCTGGTGGGACAAGAAGGTGATGTTTGAAATACTGGTGGTCTTTCATAAATAGACAAGTTAGTTCTCTGAGGTTCTCAAGGTTTCAGCTCTGTCATATTTATTTCAAAGACAAGAAGGAAAAAAAGGAAAACAAACAGAAGAACTATGGTTTTGGCAAATGCGGGTCGTTGGGGTTTTTTTAATGTTGCTGCACCATGTATGTTGCAAATGTCTGTCGTACAAAAGAAACCTAGCTCATTTCTAGATGCTTTTAAAACTTTTAAAATGTTCTGTTAGATGCATGGCACTAAATTCTGTTGCAGCTGCACATGTGGGCGTTTTCATCAATTCCACTGCAATCACTTCAATTGCCTTCATTCTGCATTAGAAAGACAATGGAATTTGGCCCAAAGTCCCTTGCTTTAGAATGGATCTTCCCCTTTATTTTTATGAATAAACATGGCCAGAGAAACAGATGGTTTTAGCAGATTTTGATAGCTGTTCCCATAAAAAGATTTCCTAGCAGCTTTAATTTTCACACAACATGGATTATAAAGAATCAAAGTGCTCTGCGCTCTCTTTGAGCCTGACAGACCACACATCAGCAGAACCCAAGTTTAGTTCAGTTTGCTTGCTTGGTTCACTCGCTTTCAGCTAGAAACTGATCAAACCCTACAAGAGAGTAAAATTACAAAACTGGTATGTAATTGAGTGTAATTCAGGAAATGAAGAAAGTTTGTTTAGTCTAAGTGTAGCATTCTCACTAGACTAATACCTGGATTCAGAGGGAAGGTAAAGCTTATGAAATGCTAGCCATAGTGTTGAACTGTTGAGATTGGTAGAACATATTGTCATTTTTAGACCTACGGTTGTTTTTTTCTTCCTTAAGACCATTTTTTTGTTTGTGGTGGTTTTTTTTCATGAGGTAAAAGTTTGCATTATTTAGTTTCTAAGATAAGTTTATTGTAAAGTGAAAACTTCAGAGAACTACTACATTTGGTTCTTGGCAAGTTCCCTGTAAATTTAAGGGATGTGAGAGATACCAGGGTTTGCCCTACTCTCTTTAACAGCTGAGGTGAAAAGTGCTAGAAGAGCTTAGGGTAAAAAGTGCAACCATTCATTAACTAAACAATGTGTCTAGTTGCCAGACTGCCACTGGAGTGGTCCACAGTGGCAGTACTGGGTCAGGATGCTTCAAGTTGCACATGAAGAACTAAAATGCATTTCAAGTTAAGCCTTAAACATCTTGTCTGAAATTCCAGTAGTAGAAGAATGGGAGAGAAAAACAGGAGTTTGATCTCAAGTTACTGTCTAGACACTAAGCAATACTTAAGATACCTCTCAAATTACTACACCTTTTAGTATTATTAATGACTAGTCGTGCTGTCTACTGTCAGCATGAAACCTCCACCTATTACTGTAAATGCTTTTCCCAATTCCTCTCCCCATGCAAGCATTTGAGTTTGAACAATACGTTAGAAACTTCTCTTATCAGTTTGTTTTGCTCCCATTTCCTGCCTGTGTTTTCCAGGAATTTGTGTCCTTTTGCAGGTAAAATACAGGTAAATATACCCTGTCACTTAGCTTCTTGGTGAGGTATAACTCAGGAAAGCCTGCCACCGTCATTCTGGCTTACATACTTTGTTCAGGTATATTACCCCCCATCCCCGGTTTAAGGAACCTTGATGTTACCCTTAAAAGATTAAGTGTCAGCAAACGTAGAACATTCAAAAATCTTGGGCTCAGCCTTTGACTTGTGCACTACACTCTGGTATGTATCATTTAAGGCTTTGTTTTCATTACCACTAAGTACCACCCACCTTCTTCACTTACTGTTTACAATGGGTTTTCTTTATTTTGTGACTCTGTCAAATCTAAGTAGAGTCAGTCAAGTGCCTGGATGAGACCTCAGGAATATACTCGTACTGCAGGCAGCAGAAATGGCAATTTACATCTCTTCTACAGTGCTGTTCACCTTGGCATCCCTCCCCTTTTCTGTGCTAGATACTGCTGCAGGTAGGCCTCTACGACTAAACAAAACTTCTCACCTCCTGCTGTCACTAAAGGTATGTAATGATGGTTTTAAAGAAAAAAAATCATTAAAGCCAGAGTCTTTTCCCCATTTAAACCCAGAGGAACATCTAGGTACCAGACATCAACTTCTATAGTAGTAAGGTATTCTGTGTCCTTAAACTGTCACGTGCTACTCTTCCACACTTCTGAACAACCCTGTTTCAGCAGTGGACAAAGCGATCTCTCTACTGCCCTTCTCTGGAGGATAAATAACTACTAAATCTTTTGAGATTGTCAGATGAAAAGTGACAGGGATAATCAAATTTTATTTAATTGAAATAAGCGACTGAAAAGCACTCTACAGTCCCCCCTTTTGAGTCATTGCCAGAAGTCAGCTGCTGCATCTTGTGTGCACCTCTGCAAGTACAAGACCATGTCTTCATCCAGTGAAAAGTGTCAGAGATACTTTAAACTTGCTGAGGAACTGGTATGTGCAGATTCTGCAACAGGGCTTGTTAATTCTGTCATACAGCTTTGTTCCACTGAGGCTTTTCAGTTACATTTTCTGATTTTTTTTTTCTCCTTGCTCTAATCTAAACTTCTCTTGAATTGATTTCTTCTATTTTTGATGTTGAATCTTTCTGCTGCTCCTAATTCTGCGTGAGGCTGGCAAATTGTAGTTCAGTAAGTGCACTGACAGAATTTATTGGTCCTACCTTCAAATCCAGTCTTACAAGTTGCAGTGAGGCACTCCAAACAATATTTTTGCAAAAAAAAAAGTTCTTAAATAACTTTCTTAGCTTTCTCAAACTACACTTCCATAATTTACATTCCAAACAGAGCTAAGTGAATAATCTGTAGTGTATACTTTAATTGATGAATTTAAGGATAATTTCAGGAGACGTTGGTCCCGGTGAAGAGTGGTTCACTGGTTAAGCCTCACTTTGAGTGCTTGTGAGAGAGACAGTTTTTAGACGTAGTAGTCAAGGGCAGGTTTATACAACTGAAGACAGGAGAGTTGGTTATAGTGCTTTACAGCAGTTATTTCTCTTACCTCCCTCACCTTAAATATACATTCAGCTAAAAGCACTGAAAAATTGGTGGGTATACCTGAGGAGACGTGGAAAGACGAAAATAACTGCATATACAGTAAATATTTACTTACAATAACTTACAGCCAAACGATTGCTGGAATTTTCCTTTAGGAACTGAAAGACACAGAGCTGCCTATAAATCCTGAAGCCTAGAAATATTTTTCAAAACTTAAAGTGAAATCTGGTTTTTTTTTTTTCTCCTCTGATATCTGAACTCCTTCATGAAAACTTTCATAGTGTATTCCCATCTGCTGCCACAGGTTTTTGATCATTTTCAATGAAAGATTAAGATATGTAAAAGGAAGGAAGAAAAAAAAACCCCAGCTGTTTTATCTGCAACGGTCCTGCAGAAATGAATTAAAATAGGTTAATTAAAAACAAGCAGCAAATTTTGCCTACAGTTTTCCTTTTTTGTGGGCAGAAGCAGAGGCAGCAAACCAAACCGAAGATTATCACAGGGAGATTTTTCCTTCCTTCTTCTTTAAAGTGAAATTCTATAAAGTGAGACAAAAGCAAACATTCCCCCCCCCCCAAATACTGTATTTTTCTTCACGTAGTTGAGACAAGATTGATGTATCTTTCACCCATCTGAACTGAGTGGAATAAACCAGACTTTTCTAGCAGCTGCAGATTGCGCTGACATGTAGGGAGCCTTCTCCTTTATTGCCCGTGGGCTCCCGTGTTCTGAGGGTGGGAGGAAATGCCAGCAGTTCAGAATTAGTACCCGATTTATATATGTGTGTGGAAGGATAGAGAGAAGTACTAAACCACACTGCAGCACTGCTATATAAGCATGTGGTCTGTCGTGCAGACATCCCTAAAATGTAGATGATGGTTCATCTGGACAGGCACAATGCTTGGATGTGGAGGAAGGGTAAAATAGTGGATTAGAGAAAGAGGATAGATTTTCTTTACTTCACAAGTTGAAGATGTATCACCATTAAAAATGAAGTCGCGCAAGTTGTATGGTAATCAGTGGAATTTAATTTAATACAAAAGTTAACCAGATCAGTAGATGCACACAAGAAGGAAGTCCTGTGGTGTTCTTGCAGAGATGTGAACTCACCATAATAGGTACCTTATGCATCTTAAATATGTGTGAGAGAACAAGGATCGTATCGTTCAGATTTAGATTATCTAGGACTAGCAGGTTAGCTGTCACTTCTATTCCAATCTTCATTTAGCTATTGAAGTAGGTTGGTATGAGACATACATTAAAAGACACAGAGGAACAGAGATGATATGGGATCTGATAGAGCTGTGCTGAATTCACTGTCACTTTGGGGGGGGGGAAATCCCTGTCTGTGCACTACAGATACTGTGATGAGATTATCAGCTGGTTTTGCTGTAAATTGATACAGTCCTCTGGGGAATGAGAAACTCATTGTATCCTAAACAGAAATCAAATTCAGGTTTGAAAATTCTTTAGTGTCTCATGTAACTGAACAAATCAGTGATGGAACTGGTGGTCCCTCCAAAAAGATGCCAAACCATAAAGTCTTAGGGACGCATATATGGTTTCACTGCACAGATCCTCTAGGATGCTTCTTGCAGCTAGAATTTCCTAAAGAACCACTGAAGGACTACTTACAGAGAAAAATAGCTAAGCTCAACCTTCAAACACCATACACATGCTTTGATGCTGGCAGAAAGTACAGGTTATTGATGTTTGTGAAAGAAACAACAAAGCTATTGATTCTGGCCCAAGTGAGAATTAGAGTGAATGTCTCTTGCCTCCCTGCATAATTCTGACTTCGTACTTAAGCCAGAAAGACTAAGCAGAGCTACATTGGAACAGAGATCACTATCTGCTGGTTTGTTCCCTGAACCAGAACACCTCAAGATGCATCACTGAAGTTAGTTACAGGCTGCAGGGAATTACAGCTAGCGAGTGGTTCTGTGCAGTTAGAAATTGTCACTTGGTTAACAGAACTGGGATGCGTAAGTCTCAGCACTGTTGGCTGGGAGATCTTCTTGCTAGCTGTATCCAGCCAAGAATCAGCCAGAGCCTGTAGGTAACTTACATGGAAGGACTCCTCACCCCTAGGCCATTGTTAACATCCCCCCATCCTGAATTCTCCCCACCAAGGAGGCAGGTCAGGTATATTTCTTCAAGAAAAGCAAAACAATATTTCAGTAGATATGACAGCAGCTCTGTGTGGACGATAGCACCGAAATACTTTAGGATTCTACTAGAGACTGCATGTCCGTTCACAACAGGCTGTTCTTGAACCCCGCATGCTCATCACGGAAGAGCTTGCACAAGGTCTAGTGTGTGGCTATCGTCTTTAAAATGCTAGTGCTCCACAACCACCTGCTGCCAGCGTACGTGCTTGAAGAGGCTTTAGAAGTGAAAAATAAAGAAAAAATACATACTGCAATCCAATTAGATTGTTACAAAAGAGAGAAATGTTTGCCAGCTGTGGCAGAGTAACTAGTCTTACTGGGGTCTAGAAATAAGATGAGAACAGCTGGAAGAAAATCACTAGAAGCACTGACACCTTTTACATCGTGTGATGCTTCAGCTTTGAGCTTTCCTTTTTATAGAGGGAGCATAATAGTCTGACTAAAAAAAATTTAAAACTGTAAGAAAAAGAGATGTTGGAGAGAGGCAGGCTGAAAAGCAGCAAAGTATGATTATTATATGCTGAGCCCTATGAGGAGTAGATGTTCTTGAATGCAGTGAAAGGTTTGATAGTCCAGTCAGAAAGGGCTGATAATCCAATCATCTCATGATAGAACCTACTGACAGGGTGGGAGGATGAGAGGCATGGGCAAGTATTTGGGATCCTGGGTTCTGGTCCCAGTTATGTTACTGATTCACTTTGAAGCAGTAAGCAAATTTGTTGCAGTTCTCTTACATGCCTTTAATGCATGTAGAGGTCTATAAAATATCCTGTGTGAAAACCATATCAAAGAGAAAAATGTCAGTCTGCAATTATTCAGGTAATACAGTGTCCTTGTTGAATGCGGTCTGTATTCCATACTTAAATAACAAGGTTAACTGAGCTATAAGGGAAGGCAGAATCTGCCCTGAAATATTTGTGTTTTTCCTGGTGGCCATTTTTTTCTATTTCTCCTTTCTCACAAACTTTTTCTCCTACGCTGCACTCTACACACTGTCATTTTCATAGTATGTTTCCAATACCGTACCAATTGCAATGCAAGAAAAGATGAGAATAGCTGAAGTGATTCTTAATTAAGATGACCATTTAGTCACCTACAGTGTAAACAAATTATTTTTCTTTACGTGTGCCAGTATAAACTGTAAAGATTTGGGTCCCTGAATATATAGAAACCTTCACACCACATTCTTCCATCAAACAAAGTTGGGAGTTCTACAAGTATATTAAGTGTGTTTGGTTAGTATCATACAAGAAATTCTTAGAAACTGTGAATATGCCTCTACATTCTAAATATTAGAAAAAAGCATAACTGAGATGCAGTGATTATGAAAATACTGTAAAATAATGGTTTTCAGAGATTTCAACCGTACAGTCAAAATAAGAGTGGGAAGGTTAGAGTGGAAAAATAGAAGGAGAAAAGAAAACTGAGAGGACTGAGAAGACCAGGTCTCATGTCGCTACTCCCCGTTTTCTTTGTCTTTTTTTTTTGGTAGGAATTTAGCAGAAATGTGAAGGTTCAATGGTGATTGAACACATTTGGAAGCACAATATGAAAAATGGAATGTATTTCTGATGCGCCCAACACCTATATATAGTATTCACACACTGGCGTTTGCATAGTCAGAATGAAACAAGTCAGTCTTAGCCAGACTTAAACATATTTTGTAATTATATAATTAGAAAAATCAAAGCTTCATAAATGTATGCATTTACATGCAATGTGGTACATGAATGGGACAAATAACATACCTTTATTTTCCAAAGGCAAAATTTTCTCATCTCACAAAAGCAACCCACAGCAATAGAATCCATTTCAGCTGTAAACTGCCAGCTCAATGGGTATAGAGTTTAAATATCATGCTGTTCCTTTTTTAAATTGATTTTTTTTAAACCATGAATTTATTTTGCTGGTTTTCCATCACGTTCATTTGTATGAGTATTGGTGCAAAGGGGAGGGAAAAAACAGTATTTCAGTGTCTG
The DNA here is from genome assembly GCF_000699105.1 of Pygoscelis adeliae. Taxonomy (NCBI): domain Eukaryota; kingdom Metazoa; phylum Chordata; class Aves; order Sphenisciformes; family Spheniscidae; genus Pygoscelis; species Pygoscelis adeliae. The sequence goes on along the minus strand of NW_008824285.1, from coordinate 951,782 downwards.
TAGCAGTCTGAAAGCAAATATTTTTGCCATCCGAGGAGTGCACTGCAATGAGAAATCCAGGCTCAAGGCACAGATGTGTTCTTTACCAGACAGTCTTCACTTCCCAGGTATCACGGTTCATTTAGGAGCCTGTTATGCCATTAGGTTCTCTGTTGCAGATGCTTATGGTAAGCCACTGACAGAGTAAATATTGAAAGGCAAATATTAAATTCTTCTCTGAAACTGATTGCGTCCAGAAAAAAATGGACACTTAGCATTGTTTCCTCTTCACTTCCTTGCTTCTCCAGTTAACCTTCACAGTATTCCAACATGGAATTTTAATGGAGCAGTGCTTTGGGATGGAATGTGCACCTTGGTACCACCACACCTGCAACTCAGGGCCTCTGCACAGCAGAAAGTGACAAGAACATCTAGCATTTGTAGCACCATTTGCTGCTTCTTTAGGCTAGGCTGACAGACGCACAATCAGCTGCTTTGGCAGCTGACATGAACGGGGCTTTGAGCGGCACTAGACCTCTCCTTGAGGGACTAGCCCCTCCCCATAAAATTCTCTCAGTATTCTGGCTTCAGGTACAAATGTCCCTCTAGCAGCAGTTTCTAAACCGAAACTGAAACTCTAAATGCAAGAAACCTCTTTACGAGTACTTTGTAGAGCGCAGAATATTGTGGGGTGAAATTCCTGATGTTTCTTTCCAGTGTAGTATTTTTAGAAAACACGTTTTTTACATTTTTGCTCAGCAGTAGTGACTATTTGTCTTTCTTTTACTGGAAAATTTAGACACCTTTGATTTTGATGGATTTGAGGGGACAGATCTTGTTACTGATTTGTTTTACCTTGCAGCAATGGGAATATTAAACACTTGCATTTGGTAATGTTTCCCTTTCCCGCCTTGCCTAATAAATGGCTCAGAACTGCATGCGAGTCTTAATACCGTGTCAGTTATTACACAGAAAGACTCTTGCTACTTGCAACAAGTGTGAGAGTTCATCTAATTAACTGATTTCAGTTCATTTGGCATTAAATAATTCCCAGAACTCCCATATGTTTGTCCAATATGTTCTACAAGGGGAATGATTCTCTAAAAGCAATTAAATAGCTCCTTTCAGACTAGCTTGTCATTGGTCATTCACACACATCCCTGCTATTGCTCTCTCCATGATGTATGCAGTCAGCAATTACACCGAGTGACCCTGGAAGTCTGCCAGTGGCTGTGACCAGAGCCTGCACTATTTCAGTGACTCTGGCTTTTTCAGTTTTTTTTATTTTTTTTAATTTTTTTTAAAATGAGGTGGGTGGGAGGGCACTTGGTAGACTACAATCGTAGTCTCCCAGTCGTCTTTCACATCAACTTTGCTAGGCTGCTACCAGGACTCTCCTACCACTATTGATGTTATTTCTTTTTGTATCTTGTATATTTGTATTTTGTTTCATTCTTGATGCTTGAAAAATTTGAGCTATTTTTGATGGGAATCATCACCAGTAGCATAACTAAAACTCTGGATTCACATCTCCTTAGGGTTTTGTGCTGAAAACAAAATAACCTATATTTTGCTCCCATTACTGAAGATGAATTGTCAAGCTTTGTACTGGAGGTAACTAACTTCAGCAAAATTCCACCACCACCTCCCTACCCTCCCCGTATTTTATGCATTTGTCAGCAGCAGCCAGGATGTGTTTTGAGAGGGAGAGAGGATAGAAATGCACCAACCAAGTTAAATAACTAAGGTTTGACTCGCTCTCTGGAAATACGCTTTTGTTACCCCCTTCCTGCAGCTGCATCAAAACAGAGATAAGGAAGTAGAACACACGAGTCTCTGCCTGAGGTACAGCAGAGAGGAATCATATGAACTAACATACTGAAAAATAAATATGTATAAATTTGGCTTGAGGGTTTCTAGTAATTCTGAGACATTTTTCTTCGTAAGTAACTGGATGATTTCTTAAATTAGCTGGAAAGAGAAGTGATTTGCGGTAACTGCTGGAAGGTTTTATTTTTAAGGAAATCAAATAACCGTTTGTAAAGGGTAGCAGGGGTTGGTGTTAAGTGATGGTATTTTGTGCAAAAGCAGTGTTTTCCTAGCAATGAAGGAGTTGTGAAAAATTGTTTGTTATTCGTAGGCATAAGCAGAAGCAAGTAGTTTTTTGCTTGAACTGCTTGCTTAGAATAGTCATTCTGGTATCAGTTCAACAAAACACACCATCTATCTCATGTGTCTCTAAACGTGGTAAGACTACTGCCATTGCTGAGATGCTTTGCTGCAGCAAGGCCTGCAGCACTGCCTGCTTTGTGCTCCCTGCTCTTCCCCCCCTTACACACCCACTGTTCAAGAGGAACATGGCAGCTACAGTAGAGGCTGTGTTTGTGCTTTGATTTTTTTTTTTAGCCTAAGAATCCTACAAACACTTAGAAGCACTGAGGCTTAGGGAGCATTTATTATTATGACACTTGAAACAGCAAAATTGGCCTTTTTTTGTTAGCATGTTGTGTCTTCTTTTTTCTCACTCCAGACTTCATCTCACAGATACTTGTACATGTAGTCCTTAGTAAGGGATGCCACTGAAGTTGTTGGAACTTTTCAAGTCTTTAGCAAGAATGGTATTTTTAACTGCGTTTTCAGAGTACCTGCTATTACAGTTATACCAAGAATGCTACCCCCAGGTGATGTTAGATGGATATGCAAAGTCAATTTGCAGGATTGGAATCTGATTGCTTTAAGTGCAGGGCTACACATAAGTGTGCCTACATGAGAGCTACATTCACTTAAATGTATTAGCCAAGCTGGCTTGGGTAACTTAGAATTCAACAGTATAGCCATGAAGCATTGGGCGCAGCATAGGCAGTATGGGATGGTTTGGTTGTTGCCATGCTGCTATTGCAAAGCTCTAAGGGCAATGTTGTTGTTAGCTTGTGACATGGCAGTAGAAGTATATCCTAATTTTCAAGCAGGGATTTTCCTCTTATTTATATCTTCATATTATTATATCATCTTATTTATATCTTAGTTGAGGTTCTTCCCCTTATTTTTATCTTGGAAACACCATTTGCTTTAATTTTAAGCGTGAAGTACATGTCCAGTAATGCAGAAGCCAGAAATTAGGATCATGCAACCCAGATGAAGTATTACAGTGTAAAAAAAACCAAAACAGAACAACCCCCCCCCCCGCAAACCCCAACAGGACAAGATGTTTCAATTGCTAGCTTTAATGTCTAAGAAGTAAGTCTCATCCACTTTGTCACTGGCTCTGCAAAGGTGTTTATTGCAAGAGGTAAGGAAAGCACATTTATGTGGGACAGGATTAAATTTAGGTTTGAATGAAAGAGAAGATTCTTGTCAGATACTTCATCTTTGTAACTTAGCAAGCAGTTAATCTAACCAAACATAGGTGATTACATTCAGATTAGATGAATCGCCAGACTTCAGTTGTGCTGATGGGATCTCCCTTGACTGCAATGGAGCCCATGTGCACATATCAACCTTGGAGAGTTCTAAATTTAAGCAAAGAAGTTCTGTCCCTGATGTCTGCTATAAGATACCTAGCTTGTTCATTCTGCAGAATATAAATGTGTTTTCAAACCAGGGAGATCACACTCAATCTGGAAAAATTTATGAGACACTGTTTTTAAACCATAATTTGTTTTATCTTCACTACTGTGAAAATAGGGTCGATGACAGTCTTTGAAGGCAGAATTAGATGGTAATACTACCAGCTGGTGCATAAAGCAAGGCTTACTTGCACAGAGTAATTTTAGTGTTGTATTTGGTTTAAGCAAATTGAAATGTATTTTAAAGACCAGAATCCTAAACTAACCAGCCAACGATTTGAGTAGATGTGGCCTAATAGTTTTGTTTCATCTCCAGCTACTGCTTCTACATGAAAATTAGCACAGTAATTGGCTTGCTTATCGTTTTCTGTAACAGATGAATGTACTTAGATTTTAACTAAAATATTTTAAAATTTGCAGTTAAAGTAGATTTTACTCCTTATTAAAAAGAGCCTGACAGACGTTATTGTCTTTCCCCCCCCCCACAAAGCCTACAGCCAGAAGGCACAGATGTTTCTTCTAGGACCAGAAGTAACTTGTGGGCCCTCAGATTTGTCTGTTAGTACTCCGTTTGCCTTGACGATACCACACTGCGCAGAAGTAAATTCAGAGCACTGGAATATTCACTTGAAAAAAAGGACACAGCAAGGAAAATGGGAGGTAAGTTTAGACTTTCGCTCCCAGCTAAAAGGCTGTACTAACGATGGAAACATGATTACTCTTATTCATGCAGGCGCAGGTCAAAGATTACATAAGTGATAGAAACAGTCATCGGAAAGAAACAAAAAAAAAAAAAAAAAGATTTTGCGTTTTGTTAAGAAGCAGCTAAACTATTCTCAACTATGTTACCAAGATGTGCAAGAAAGGGTCAACTTTATGATCTAGCCCATGTGACATGAGAAAGTATTCATTTTCTCAGATCACTTAATAATGGAGCCAGTAGCCATTTATTTTTAAAAACATTGTTTTGCTAGATCATGGCTACCAAAGAGACTCATGTCAGAACAGATCGTTAGATCCACGCAAGAATTTATCATGACATAAAGAAAGTTATGGAACTGGTTAAAAATATACACTTCAATTTTTTTTAACATAGACGGATCCTCCTGATTTAAAAATCTTGTCTCTTTGTACATGTCACTTTAATGGGCATTCAGTGATCACCCTGTGCTCATAACTTCTGAACAATTAGTGTACATTAAATGAAATATTTTGCTTTTTTACCTGCAAGCGTATTTTCTAATCCTGATTTACTGGGGAAATTAAGCTTTGTGCATTTGTGACATCGGCATTTAATCATTTGTGTCTGTCCACCTGCACTTTTAAGCCCACTGGCCATGTTCGACTGAAACTGCTTGGTAGGCAGCAGTCTCAAACATAGTAAACTTTCTGCATCATCTGGGGAGACAGTCTACTAATACTACTCCTGAAGGGATAGCTAAAGCATGAACCGAACTGTTGTTCAACATTACAGAAATCCACACAGGATGGAAAGGTTCTGAATTTCCCAGCTATAAAAGTGTTTGTTGTACATGTTATTAGAACCACAGAACTTGGTAACTAGACACAAATCCATAGTCAATCAGGTTTTATTGCACTGCTGCTACTGGAACTATTTGGTTCATTGCATAGTGAGGGAAAAAACCAGTAGTTAAAACATTCACGGATACCATAACTCACTATCCTTTTCCTCCTCTAAACCACTATGTAGTTTGTTGCTCTCGTTTAAAGCATTTCAAGTTCAGCTTAGTTTTCCTACTTCAGATGCACTTAATACTCAGTCAGCTCCATCAGTGTTGGTTACAAACACCCTGGAATTAATGAGGAGCGTAACACCAGACTGTAGACTGCTCAAATACCTCATCTAATGATGCTGTAATGCAGAACTAAGCATGAAAGGCAAAAGAGTGGGATAGGTAGTTTTTTGATGAAGGTAAACATAACTGTAATGGATGTTCTGAAAGGAAGTCAAATACCAACTATTGTTCAAGGTTTGCTTATTGACTTTAATCTTCAAAGTAATTTCTTAACTTGTTATTGGGAAAAAAATTAGCTAGAAAGTCAAGAGCACTTGAAAAAAGATGCTAAAATTGCTTACGCATCATCATTACTATTATATGCTGTACACATTGAATTCTGCACAATTTATTGCCATAAATCCTACTGCTGACTCAGGGCTAAACTGGGAGTATTTCTCATATAGGTATCTTCTCCCCTTCCCTGAGGTCAGCATGAGTAAAGAGTGTGCAGACTGGCTCTCAGAAGTACTTTACATTCCAGTTGAATAAAAATAAACAAATAATGTCATAACTCCTATTGTCCTGAATTTCATTTTGCAGGAAGTGATGTCTGTGGAAGAGGAAACTACTTCTTGCTACTGCCTGTTGGATCCTTATGCCTGTCACATTCTCTTAAACAGCTTTGGAACTTATGCTCTTATTGGAGAACCGATCTCTGACTGTGCCGTTCGACAGCTGAAAGTAGCGGTTTTTGGCTGCCTGTCTTGCAATTCTCTGGATTACAATCTGAGAGTATATTGTATGGATAACACACCTTGTGCATTTCAGGTAAATGGTTTCACTTTGTTAATTTGGTTTTAGTTATTTTTCCATAGAATACTAACATTCCTTTATTCCTGGGGGTAGTCCCTGTGCAACAGCAATAGTCCACAACTCAAACAAATGAGAATACTGGGTTTTTTTTTATGCCACAGCTGCATGACTTATTCCAAGTCCCTTAATTTCTCTGCACTGTTGTTTCACTTGTGGATTTACGCTGCAAGAGCTTTAGGACAGCCAAACTGTCTTTTCATTTTTTGCCAGGCAGATGGAAACCCACTCTGCCCACATTCTAGACTAACCAAAAATCTCACAGCCATGGTTAACACAGCACAAAGCTACAGCTGATAAGCAAAGAGTGTTAGGTTGGGCTCAGTGCCTTGGCTACGACATGGGCACAGGCAGCGCTTGCTCGCATCTGGAGCCGAGTGCTACTCCGCTACAAGCAGAAAATGTAAGTCGTTATCATTTGATGTATAGTATTTATCACGCTCATTACCCTTACGCTGTCATTAGTCAGTTCAGGATTTCCTCTCCTTTTTACAATTTGAGCAAGAACAAAGAGATTGCCTCACCATCTTTTTAAACAAAAATTAAATTATAATTGTGCATTTCCCCTTTAAAAAAAAAAATATCACAAAACAATCCCCAGGTACTGACTAAAATTAGCATGATTTTTCTCCATGGAATTCCAAGACAAAACAATGAAATTCACTGGCTTTTGCAGCCTTAGTAAACTCAGAAGCCTTAACAAAATGGTTTTCTTTTGGGAACTGAAATGAAGACAGTTGTGACAGATGAATTTTTGCTTCCTTTTCCTATTGTACAGAATAGAAACATGAATCTTAATGAAGCATGCACTAATGTCTGTGTGCTTCTAATAAAAGCAAAGCCACTGAAAGGATTGTAAGAAGACTTACAAAAGCTTTCTAATTATACCCTTTATAACACTTACACAATTCGTGGGTTACCAGTATTTTCCTGGATGAGTCTGCTGAAATTCAGAGGGCCCAAATTCCTTCTTAGGCATTTGTGAACAGATACAAGTAGCTTTGAGTCCTACATTCAGTTAATATAAACGTGTGTTGTCTGATGCCTTTAGTGACTCTGCATCAGTTATGCCCTGCCTGTATGCATTTAGTATTGTGCAGCACATTTATAAAAATGTACAAAAATCTTCGGAACTTTTAAAGATAGAGAAAAAAACTCCCACAAAATTGTGCAACACAACTACGAAAGAGGCCCACAAGAGGGAAATGAGATTAATCTAATTCAGAGCAACCGTTTATTTTTTTTACACTCCTTCATTACAGCATGGTGCAGTCTCTTTCAGTGATTCATTCATGCTGAATTTTACCTTCAGTATATTAAATTAAAAAAAACCACAAAAGTCCTCACCCATAGCAGCCTGATTTGACTGTACCATCTTGTTTCTCAAATTATTGTCACATTCAGCAAAACGATGAAGGAGACTGACTTTTTTTTTCATAATGCACATTAAAATAAGTAAGATTTTAAAGTTACTTGTTGCTTTTCTGTAGAAAATTGTTAGAAGAATAATTACCAGTTTTCCACATTCACATAAATTAGAACAGGGTGTTTGTACATAATGAGACGACTGTATATTTATGAAATTATACTTCCCTTAAAAGTATGCTGCATCAGCTTCATGCTAGTGTTGTAAATATTAAGTGGTGAACATGGAAAATACAGATATTTTTGGATAAAGTGTTGGAGTCGGGCTTACCAAGTATTGTTTGACACTGTTATCCTTTACAGTGCAGTCCTATATGGGATACAAAGTTCCTTGATTTTGTCCTGGTGTGAAAACTTACCTTAATTTTCTAACAGGTGACTTTGCCCTTTATGCAATTCCTATTGTGTTGGGAAACTCTTGGCTCTCAAAAGACAAAAGAACCAAGTCCTTTGTATTTTGCCATAATCCTGCTGACGCTTGTGGAATTAAGGGCCATTATGCATTATTAAAGGTAGAGCAGTATTTCTACAACTATGGTACATTTTAAAAAAACGCAACACATTCAGGGAATTTTGAAAATAGTTCTGAAATAAGCTAGTCCCTTTGCCATTGAAAATCAAAAGCTAAAGTTTCCCTTTTTATTCCTTCTTTCATATAAACCCAGCCATCAAGAGTTAAAACAAACTGAATGCCTGTAAATTGGTTTAGAATAGAAATCCATTATTATGGTTTTAGAAAGCTCTAGCAGTCATATTTTCAGAAGGTCACAATGATTCCAGTAGTTCTTCCAACAATAACTTTACTACTGACAAGCACTAAACCTCTTCACTGTACACAGATTTTATATAATTTATGAGGATAAAAAAGGTAATTTTGAAAGACTGCTTGCTAGCTGATTTTTAAACACTCCTGCAAGCTTTCCCTCCTCACTAGTATTTTTACTGTAACAGTACAGGAATAAATGTTGCGTAAGTACAGGCAGGGGTGATTTTTTTTTTTTACTATTATGTTTTAAATTCACAGGATTATATAAAAATTTAGGTTGGAACAGACCTCTAGAGGGCTGTAGTGCAAATTCCTGCTCAAAGTCAGCCCTTCCAAGATTGCTCAGGGTCTTGGCCCAGTAATTCTGGAAATGTCCAAGAGAGGAGAAAAGAAACTGAAGCATTTTGTCTAATGTGTACGCTTGCTGTGTTTCTTTCAGTGCTCTTTAAAGTCCTGAGAGTACTTCCTCACCAAAACTCCTATTGACTTAATCTGTAACTGAGTAGACTATTCACCAAGCATGCCTTATGTTGTCTATTGTCCTTTTAGTCTGTTAAGTAAATATCTCGGTCAGCTTTGTATGTCAGGTCTTAAAGGAATACTAGACACAACCTGTAGGAGCTTTTTATTCAAAAGCTTAATTAAAATACCACGGATAGTTGTGTTATTCCAGAACAGAAGAGGGACTAACCTACGATGATGTCACAGTTTAACCAGTTTCCATTTTCCTCTTTGGAGGGAAATAGCTTTACCTGGAAATGGGCTTGACATAGTCTTGCTTCCCGAAAACTGGCTGGCTTTGACTTGAAACCCCAAAATGTGAAGACAGCCACTACTGTGTTGCAATACCCTTAAAGATTCCTTCTGAAGTACTGCGCTCCTAGTCTGAAGGTGTGCGGGTATTGATACTGAGGTAGCCAACAAGAAAATTCAGTGTCACAAGTACCATCATTACGTACACGGAAATAGAGCTGACAATGCTTAACCATCCTTTTAACACCGGTGGTGAAATATAAATGTCAATGCCCATCATCTGGCCCATGAGAGAAATACTCCACTGCTGTACCCTGGTAATGCTGTAGGTGAACTAGGCACCTTTCATAAAGATGAATGTTCATTAGATTTGGTATTCGTTCCTAATACTCTACCGTTGCAGGAAGTGGTTTCGGATGAAAGACTCCAAGGAGGACAATTACTGGAGGAACCAAAACTTTTGCATTTCAAAGGGAATACCTTCAGCCTTCAGATATCTGTCCTTGATATCCCTCCTTTCCTTTGGAGAATTAAACCATTTACTGCATGTCAGGTACCTGTCAATTTTATTTGTTTACATTTGCATTCAGAGGAAGTGAGAATTTTCACTGGTATAGGCATAACCCAAGTAAGACAATGGTCCCTTTTATTTTTGGAAGGTGTGGTTTTAATCTCTTGAGCATGCAACAAAAATGCATTGCCTTATGATTTTGACAAACACAGATTTCATATATAACAGAATGCTTTGCATTTTTCATTTTACAAAAATGCAGGCTTGTACTTTTCCTCATTTCAATTACCTCCAACGGAAGGCCTGTATTCTTGTTAAAATTTATCACTCGTGAAGATGTTTCTTGTATCTTTGTCATTCCAATTTCGATATAACTATGAATATATGGCTGAAAATTACATTTAAATGTCATGAGTTCAAATTACAGCACATATATACTAAGAATGAGAACTGAGGAAAAGCAAATTCTATTTCTGTACTACATTAATTAAAGACGCTGTTGAAGACAGGAAAGTAAAAATCAAAACAAAAGAATTTCTAAGTATATTGGTTACTGGAAATTATAAGCGATGTGCTGGCACATGCAGTGGGCTGGTCTTTTAAAATACAGAACTTACTTAGACTATATAATCTCCCTTTTCCCAGACGCATATAGACAGTTATCTATCATTCAGTATTTTGGCAAAAAAATTGTTTTAAATGGATTGCCATGTTCTCCAAAACACGAGTGTAACGGGCTCTGAAACTTAGAGCCCATTGCTGATGGGCTGATCTATATCCAGATAAATTCTTATATCTGATCTACATCCAGATAAATTCTTACATCATTAAGAATATAAGGATAATTTATGCTACAACTTAAGAACTGAAAGAAACTGCATCATTTTCAGCTTCGTACGAAGAACTGCTTGCTTTTAAGTGTTTTGTTTATTCTACTCACTTAATTGCATTTTAAAAGACAAACCAATCAGTATTAGGATGCCCCACTACTATATCAAATACCTATCAAAACTAGTACCTTCCTGAGCGGTAAAAAAAATCATGGGAGTTTTAATACAACAAATTGAGTTTTGCCTCACACCATACTATAAACACAGCTCCGTACTTCGATTAATTTGTCTCTTGATCCCTTGTCCAATTCTGGAGACTAAATCTGCATGACAGACTAAAATTCAACCTCAAAGTGCCATTTAGAAAGAGTCTTTTTTCTGAAAACTGCTTTCTAATAACTGTTCGATAGATCTGAACTAAATATATGTAGCATTATCTTATGTCGATCTCTTCTGACTGCTTTAGAAGGCAGACAAAACACCTTCCACAGGCCCATCATGCAGAATGTGTATTAGTTAAATGTCCAGTGTACAGGAGAAAAAAAATCAGGAAAGTTTTAACTGAACTTGTCTTGCCATGGTGACTGCTTAAAAACACCACCTTACCGTGGTGAAAAATTTCCTAGACTTTTCTTGCAGCAAAGCAACTTCTTTAAATAGCTCTAGTAATAGAATATAAAACTGTTCAGAGATGAACACTTTCAATCCCTTATACTGGACACAGTAGAAATTACTGTTCATATTGTTTGCTAAGACTGTTGCAGAAAGGCATTGCAACTACATAAGGAGGAATAGACCCTAAGAACCCAAATAACACTGTGGTATGATAAATTAGAAAAATGGCCTGCAGAAAACACCACTTACTGTGCTGTCTGCAAACAACTTTGCTGATGACCAGAGTAAGAGGTTTTGCTACTCTAGCCTCCATGTTTCTTTGTAATTAAGAATTCAGGGAGGATTATTTCTGCCTGATAATTTCTGTAAAGTTGTTATTTCTTTGGGGCATTACTTCCTTTGCTGGTTGTGAGTCTCAGGTGCATGCAAAGTTCTGAGAGTGACTCAGAGGCCTCAAAATACTTTGTGTGCGGTTTTTTTAACTTCTGTGAAAAAATATATTGCTTACGGTATATTAAACTCAGGTATTTTTGTTCTCTGTTGGCAAGTAATAGCCTAGAGTTTCCAGTCAAAACTGAACGGCAGGGTGCTGTTAAAACAAGACATGATAGCCAATGCAAATTTCTCTGTACTAATCTTCATGCATTGCAAGGATATCACTTTGCTGAATCTAATGCAAGTCGCACAGTCCAAAGTAGCTATTAAATTTATTGCTGCAAGATAAAAACAAAAAATAAAAAGTTGGATGAGGGAGTCATAACCCACAGAAGGATGCATAAGTGCTGTGCTTGCTTTAATGGCAGACCTGCTGAAGATGTTGATCCTAGCAGGCACATTACCCATTCTCTCAGCAGCCACTCAGTTAGAAAGAAGCATGTGCAAAACCTCTGCTGACAGAATGGTCTGACACACTGCTGATACTGAAGCCAAATAAATATTTACATTTTATAATTGAGTATAGTTTGGGTGACTTGGACAGCTGAGAAATACAGTAATTGTTTCTAACAGAAACTGCAGAACAACTTACACTGGCTTTGTATTTCCCCCTCAGTGAAATGTTTTGTGAAATGTCCCAACTCTGTTGACAGCTCTGATTTGGTTCCAGCCTCTTTCTTTATATATGAAAGAATCTGTTTCTTCAAGTGGAGTTTCTTCCACTGTTTGCTCGCTTTCTCTCCTACATACCTCACTTTAAAAACAAGCTGGCTGTTGTGGTTGTCAAGATCAACTGAAAAGAGCCTATTCCATAATTGTCTGTTTGGTCCACCAAACAAAACCAACTATCATCAGATAGTACGATGAGGAAAGATTTATGTTAATGATTTCTCAGATAGATAAGTAAAGATCCTGCTGCAAGGCTTGAACAGATGAATAAATCATCATGTAAAACTGTGGCATCAAAGCAGTTAATGGCAGGTGGTAGAGTTTCTCTAGACTATGCTAAGTGCATTTCTTTGTCCTGGCCACCCTGCAGGAGAGATGCTGAGTGCTTGTCCACCGTGTTCACAAGTAACGAGGGGGAACCCTCAAAAACCGGTTGGGTGTTAGAGCAGGAAGAGGCTGTGACAAGCATGTTAAGAAGTCAGACAGGCACCTTTGGGGGTTAAGAGCAGCTGTCTTCCTAGCATCTTGTGTCTCTTGCAGGATCCAGTGTCTGTCTGTAGCTATGAGATGATTTACATTCCCTCTGTCTGCTAGGAACTTAATTATAAAGGCAGAATAAAACTGAAAGCATTTCTGGAATGCTTTAAACACTTATCGTTCCACCAAGCTTTGCCCCCCCCCCCTCCATTATGTTTCACATAATTCTTTTCAGCTGAGTGATTTTTCCACTCTGAATGAAAGCAGAGATGATTACTCTGGAAAAATCTAATTACAGTGCTCCACTTCTAATATTTTGCTAATGTTTTCTTTATCGCTGTTGGTATCTTGCTACTGCTACCAACTCAGGACCTAAACGCAGAGCTTGTCATTATCACTTAGTGCATCATTACAGATAGCCTGAGACACTCTTAAGAAGCAGTAAACTGTGTATCAGCTATGAGTACAACGATATTCTCCTTAGTTTTAGTCTTGACTGTACTTCAAAGTATAGGGTGAGGCTGATCTTTGAAGCTGTACATTCTCAGATTACCAGCGCATAGCTAATTTCTTCAGGGACATAGAAAAGATCGCAACCTAAGTCCAATAAAAATTGCTTATAGGAAGGCAAGAATGAAGAAATGCGTGTTTTCTGAGCTGTAATCTTTCAGGTGAGCTTCCATATATAAACTGATCATAAGAGTTAAATGCATGGTTTACTTGATTTAAACAGCTAATTATGACAAGCGACTAGCTGGTACGTCACCCAGTTATAACTATCAGTAGTAAATACTGAAGGAATTATAGCTGCCTATAGGCAGCACATTTTATGTCCTTGTCGGTGTCACTTATTAACCCTTTATAAAGCTCTGAAAAATGCAAGCAGAATGCATGCCCAGATTAAATTTGCATATAGTAATTACTGTATTTTCTTTGAAGGATCAGCTTCACATGCCATTCAAGTCAATTCTAAAATTTAAAAATAGTACATGAAAAAGGGACAGAATAATCTGAAAATTCGTAATTCTCCTCTAGAAAAACTAATGTAAAAATCTTTAAACTAGTTTTCTTGTGTTGGAATAATTGCTCATTGAAGCTGTTTAATGCTGTCCTATAATTATATGGATGAATGCTAAGATATAGTAGAATGAAATATTAATATCAGTCTTTTCTTCCCTTTTACATTATTCTCCAGGTTGCCGATTCTACAGTATTTTCCAATATTTTGAAATTAATACAGAACATATTTTGTTTAATTGTTTTTAGTATTTACATGCCTTCACGGCTACAACGTACAACACCATAGTGGGTTTATAGCTGATGTTAGTTTGAAAATGGGGAAAAAAAAACCCAAACATGTTCTGAAAGCATAAAGAGAGGAGACCAGTAACAGAACTTTGGTATTTAGAAAGTAATCATAAAACAGAAGTTAGCTGCCCCCTATGTACTTCTCCTGTCTATTTCCATACGTTTTTAGGAACTCAAAGCAACCAGAGATGCCAGAAATCTCTGATGATTTAATTGCTGCAGTTGTCTATATAGCATTTGATGAGGGCATTCATCCCATAAACTGTCCCTGGCTGAAGTAGAGGAGTCACTGAAAGTAGTCACAGAATATAACAGGATGAAACTAAGAAGTAAAACTGAGACTGACCAATGATGTGCAGTGGGCTGCACGTGACTACCCAGGCAGGTGGGTGTTTTTAAATTTGGATGGACCATAAATATAGAAAATATGCTGTCATGCTCTATGCTGCATTAACTTACAGAGGAAGTGCAGTTCTTGATGGGAAGTTCCTTTTTTTGGATTCTGTAGTACAAGGTGATGGCAAGGAGACACAGATTAGAGTAAGAGTTCTGATCCCTGCCTAGGAGGAGTAAGCGAAGTGCATCTTTCCTAAGTTTCATTTCAGATGGGAGTCTCTCATCATTTGTGTCACTGAATGAAATCTAAGCTTTCACTAAATGTAAAATCTGAGTATTTATCAATTGAATCGTCATTTAGTAGTTTTGTCCTAGTCTGACTTTGCAGGGACGTTAGTAAGAAAGCAGTTGCAGAGAAAAATAATGGATTTTTTTTTCCCCTATTTTGCGACTGTCACAACTTCTCTCTCTCTTCCTCACGCCTGCCTCCCCGTTCTTGTGGGATACATTTCTCTCGCAGGAAGTCCCATTCTCTCGCGTGTGGAGCAGCAGCCAGAAGCCGCTGCACTGTGCCTTTTCACTGGAGCGCTACACTCCTGCGACTACACAGCTGTCCTGCAAGATCTGTGTCCGACAAGTCAAGGGTCATGAGCAAATCCTACAGATCCAGACATCCATTCTAGAGGTGAAGTGTTCTCTCTCCTTTTTCCTTTGTAAGGTTGCTGTGTAGTATGAGACATGATCCCTCCCCATTTTTGTCCTTTCTATCTCTGTGTAGTTTCTTATGCCCTGTTCAAAACTGTAACAAGTATATAAAGCCTTAAAGATTCCATTTCCAGCAGAAATCAAAGTACAGAGATTTTACAACACTAAAAATAATTTATATTTGAGTTGGTGGCAATAGTTTTCTTGCAAAAAGTTTTTTAATAGCTTGCAGAGCACTGAGAGTTGAAAATAGGTGGATTGCTGTCTGCTGTTAGGCCACTGGCTATTCACTTACTAGAGCATTTTTGCGTACGCAGAATGTCTTGCAAGGACTGTAACTTTGCTCACAGGTGAAAGAAATCAAACAGGTAGTCAAGCACCCTGGTGATGTGTCCTACAGCAATGAAAACATCGGCTGCTTTTTTTAGATTATTGCGCATCTTTGTTGATTAATCCAGATTAATACTTCTGGATTAATGATATATGCCCTTTGCTAAATACACTATGCAGAGAATGCAACAACTAAGTACGAAAACCACAAACAACATTCTGTATAAAAACATCCTCAGAATCCAGCTAAGCGTTTTTCCAGTTCTTTATTGTTTTCATAAAAAAGGTCTGTCATTCTGTATATACCTCAATACAATGTTGCTGCCACCTTTTTTTTGGTCTCTTTTTCCAAAGGACCTATCTGTCTGCAAGTCCCTAGAGCATGTTACAATTCTGTCTTCAAATGGATTTGCTAGTATGGAAGGCCTTTCTCATGCCTATCTCAAAAAGTGATTGAAGAGTGAGGATAATTTAACTGTAAAATAAATATATAAAAAACAACTGAATACTTGAATTGCTCATTGCTTTACAATTCCCTGAACTAACCAGGTAGCAGTAGCTTATCTCACATGTGCAGGGTATGAAAATCTACTATTGTTCTGCATATTTAATTGAAACAGTCAGACCATGCGATATATCTACAGCACTGCTATTACTTTGCATGGATGACTTTTGGGATGTGTCATAAATGTTATATGAAGAGACTATAGCATCATTGTTATTTAATATTTATGATGCATTGCACTGAAATGAATAATGCATGGAAATGTGACTTATTACACAAGACTGGTATAATTTCATAGGAAAAGAATGGGCCAGATCTACAAAAGGACCTGGATTCCAAAGAGATTTTTAACATGGAAAAACTGAGGTACTTACAGAATTCAGGTGTTTTTAAAAAAAAAAAAAAATCACAAATGAGGGATTTATGTGTCCATATTTTAGGCTTAAGGAATTGAAGATTTAGAAACCCATATGCTTTTGTGGCATTCCATCTACCAATCCCTGCTCTATTGGACTTAATCTGTAACACAAAAATAAACAAAAAGAGGAACCTTGTAGAAGGAAAATGACACTATTTTAAATGTTTTTATACATAGGTACTTGTGATGTTCTAGAAGTTCCTTCACAAATCAGAAAAATACCTCTTAGCTAGTTAATTTTCTGTTGTCAATTCTACAAACTACAGCTGGAATCTCAGGCTCAGGTTTGATTCTTTCTTCCTCCAAAAGCAGATTTGATACACCAATAGGTATATGTAGGCAGGCTCACTGCAGGCAGACCCCTGCATAACAAGGCAGCAAAAAGTGTACAGAACTGTCTGCACTCACAGCTATTCTCATTCTGAAGAGGCTACGCAGAAATCCTGTCTCAGTTCCCCATTTCTAAACAGAGTGGAGTGTTACGATACAACTCTTGGTGTTACTCTGTTACTATGCTACAGAGAGCCACTTACAGACCCGAGGCAGACAGAAAGCCTGATGCCCTAACTAAATGCTTTGCTTTTATATTCTGTGTAGAATGAAAGAGAAACCATCGCTTTCTTTGCACATGATGACAGCAACTTCCCTGCACAGATGGGTCCAAAAGCATTCAAAATCCCTTACTCTATTAGACAACGAATCTGTGCAACATTTGACACACCCAATGCCAAAGGCAAAGACTGGCAGATGTTAGCACAAAAAACCTGCATTAACAGGTAACGGAAGGCAATTTTAAAAGGTGAACATTTACATATGCAATGGCAATAACTTGCTGCTCTTATGGGTTTGTTTGTTTGTTTGCTGGTATTAAAGATGTGTGCATAGTAATTAACATACTTACTCTCAAGGATAAGCTGTAGTTTGTACATTCTTTTATATACGAGTAGCTGCTGATTAACCGCTCTCTCCTCTGAATAAACCCGTGTGCCCTGTCCTACCTGATGGTTGCTTCTAAGGTCAGTTTCTTTGTTCTGGACTTGACCTGTTCTTTGTACACCCACAGGAGTGGGGTCTTGGTAAGGTATGTAACACTGTGGAAGGATTTTGGCTCTGTTGTGTACTACAAAAGCCGTGGTTTAAAGGACCTAGGAGGTTGCGCGTTCTCTCAAAAAAAATCAGATGGCCTGTTGCCTTGGCTTCTATCTACGTATTTCATATTCCAAAATGAATTATACACTTTGCAGATTTTTTTTTTTTTTTTTTTTTAAGGAAAAGGCATATTTAAAAAAGAAAGCCATGATCTACTGTTAGGAGTAATAATATTATGATTATTAAAACTGAAAGATGCAGTAAAAACTAATTTACTACTTATTTTGCTTTTTCCTCTTGGCTAAATTAAATTGGTAGAGACAGTTCACTCACAGAAATATTTTCTCATTGTCACAAACACCATAAATACATTCCCAAGAGGCTAGAGGAATACTTAAATCAAGCAAAATAAATTTTCATTGACTTCTTGCTTTGCATGGCAATCTCAATAAACCACATGTGAACCAAAGAAAAAAGTAATCTGTAGTGAGAGAGTCAGAAAATTCTGCTTTACTTATCAGCGTTTGCTGCCTATTGTCAGGCACTTTAATCTCCCCTGGGTTCTGTTCCTCATGTGTAGAGGAAGCTGGAGGAGATGTCTTTCTTGGGAAACTGAGAGATGGTGTACTAAGGAGGTTACGCTGACTTGTGTAAGACCAAATTTATGATAGCCCTTTAACTTTTGATTCTGTGTTGGAGACACCTGGTAGGGTCTTTGCAATATCTATTTTTATAAAATCGAATTCATAGATAGAAAAAGGAAGTTTTTGAGCAGTTTAAACAACCCAAAATGTAGTTATAAAACCAGATGGTAGAGCATAAATACTTGACTTCATAGATTTCCATGTATCTGCTGTATAACATAATCCATTAGTGACATCATAGTATTTCCCCCATCTATTTCAAAATACAGGCCACTGCCATCCTAGCAGTTCTGTTGAAGTCAGGGTGTTACTTGACAAGAGTAACAGTCTGGCTTTAGCTCCTCAGTTGGGACAGTAATCTGTTCTTTCAATGCACTGAAACTATTCATATTGTTGCTACAAGGAACTTCTTCAAAGCTGGAATTGTACTACACGTGCACAAACTGTTCACTGTATGTTAACTTTCGATCACCAATAGAGATGAATGTACTGAGGAAAGGTAATAGCAAAGCTTGAGGAAAAAAAAAATGGTATCTGCCAGTTTTTTACTGATGGGTAACAGTCCAAAAATGGTCAGTAGCAAATATTTAATTATCATGGAGTTGGTTTAAAAACCCAAGCAATAGCATTCAAGTCCAAATTTCCTTTTCTGTGCTACAGGCTTATCTGTTTCTTCCTGTATTTATAGATATGTATCTATATGTAATACAAATGCTATAAATAACATTTATGCTTGTGAATGTGAAGTTAATGTATTTATTCAGATGATTATGTCCAAAGCCCATAAATAGAAGGGGTTATAGGGTAATGTGTTTAAGATAAACACTTGGTTTTACCAAATTCTTTGCAAATATCTCCTCTGCAAAGTCCTAAAACCTACATATTAATAAAATATAAATTTACAAATTAAAAGATGTCATATCTTCACATCATCACAAGCATCAATTTAAGTTATATAATTCCTGTCCCTGATGAATACTGCTAAGTTTACTAATGACGCTTTCCAGAACTGACTTATTTTCAAAATGATATAGGATGGTACTGCTGGCCAGCATTTATGTACCTCAGAATATAAAAGTCCCGTGTTCATTCTACCTCTGCTAAACTGAGCAAGTGACATTTGAAGAATAAATACACCAGTGTGTGTCCTCTTGAGGGTTGCCTCCTCTGTCTCATCTAGGTCTTGCTGAAGGTTTTTTGTTTCTTAAACCCATCCGTAGTGCTAGGCACAACAGAGGGCACGTTCACATTAATGGCAGCTACAGTATATACTGTTCCTCATCCTTTTTGTCTCACCTTTTTCTCCCCTCCTTTTAGGAATCTCTCCTATTTTGCTACACAAAGCAGTCCATCTGCTGTCATTCTGGACCTCTGGGAAGCCCGACATCAGCACGATGGTGACCTTGACTCCCTAGCCTGTGCCCTGGAAGAAATAGGAAGGACGCACTCCAAAATCTCAGACATAACAGAAACTGAGATTGAAGAGCCTGACTTCAACTACAGCAGACAAAACGGACTTTAGTCACTTTTTTCCACTCAAGAACTGATGGCCAGCTTTGACTATTACACTAGAGAATCTCTTTGGCAGGGAGGAAATAAGGGTTTCTGCGCACTGTGTGTATGGAAACAGACACTCATTTCCATAATGCAGTTTTCTGCTGGAGGAGCAGAAGAAGCCCTATTAAAAATCATCTCAGTAGTAAGGAAAACACAAGCTTCTCCCTGTCCTCTCTCGTTTAAAATTCATGTTTTAATGTCAAAAACAAAACTACACATCTATCATTCCTGGGGCAGGAAGGAGTGAGATACAGAGCCATAAAAGGTAAATATTATGACATGATGTATTTAGGAAACAGTAATGCTAATATAATGCCTAGTGAAAATCAGCAAACATGATATTGACTATTTAGAGCCACTAGAGGTTACTCCTAGTTTAAAGGTTTGTCGTCTTGGGGCCTTGACTCCCCTTTGTCCTGCATCTCTAACTTACCACACTTAAAGAGCGGGTTTAAAACGTCATTTGATAGCATCATGTTGTCACTTGGTATCTGCTACAGAAAAACTGAAAATCTGGCCTTATCCTGTTCAGATGTTTGAGGAATTAGAAGATCTCATAACTATTTAATTAGTATCATGTATATTCCAAACAACTGATTTTAAAAATTCAATCACAATGAATGTACATTTGCTGCAGAGCTTTCCTGCCTATTCTGTTAACAAAATACCAGAACAAAACCCTTCTCTGTGAAATCAGTGTGTGTGAGAAAAATTTTCTAAAGTTCTCAGTCTGCAAACTTTCAGTTAGTCAAAGAATGTTTCTTTGGGGGGGTGGATTTAAATAACCAAATAAAACGCAGGAAATTGCCAGCCCTATTTTAGCAAGTTTACACATTTTTTTATTACTTCATGTTCTGGGGCTAAACTAAAAAGTAAAGGTGAAGTCAACCAGCACAGCTTAATTTTGGTTTAGTTTCAGGTTGAAACAATAAACCCCACATGGTACTGCCAAAAATTGGCTTGATTTCATTGTACAATTTGGAAATTTTAGGGAATATAAAGCTGGCTGTGTTACACTTGGTTTAGTTACAAACATACTGCATTTACCACCAAAACCAGAATCTAACTAGAGAATTCTCCTCATTGTTTATCCATTTAATAAATACAAAAATAATTTATTACTTCAAATGAACCAAAAAGAGAGCTGTCACTGTGAGTGAGTGTCCTTAGCGGAACTGGTACCGAGCCAAACTTAACCATTATTTTTACTCATATATTCTTTAAAATTAGCCAAGGTGCTCGTTAGCTCTGGTCGTAGGCTATCAGTTTTGGTGATAGGAACACAAGTCTTTAGGAGCTTTATGGAAATGCAAGAAATTGAAAACAAGCATTCTGGTGGGTTTTTTTTACCCCTGTATTTGGCTGAGAGCAGCATGATAGGCCACAGGGTAGGTACTTAGTGCGCAAATCTATCATAATCTGAAACTATTTCTTTACCCAGGATTCCAGTTCTGAAAAGTGTGATGAACAACTCTTGATGTAAGACTTTGCTTGAGCTTGCTGATCTGAAATTGCAAATTTCATTGCTTTCCCAGCTCAGCAGGCTGGAACTGTGTTAGACTTATAAATGCTTAGACTTCCCCAAACATTTTCTGCACTTTAGTACTTCATGCAGCCTGACATGAGAGTTCTTGTTTGCAATGGGAATTCATAATGGCTGCAAGCATATTTAAGACTGAGACAAAAATACCAGCTTATTTGGCAGCAAGCTGTCACTGTTTTCAGCAGCACATGGTTCTATCTGTGTTTGAATTGTATTTCTAGTGACTTCCAGTCCTCCTCCTCAGAAACCTGTTCTTCATTGGACAAAATGTCATGAATTAAAAAAAATAGGGAATGGCATCCACAGAAAAGCGGTGGAGTTTTAGTGAGCTGCTGTTGTCTGGGAAACCAGCTACAGTCACTCTCCAGCAGTTAATTTGTTCTCAGCTTCTCAGATGCAGTTTTAATTTTCAAAATAGCTTAGGTTAGCTACCACAACAAAGACCTAAGTACTGCCCTGCAGGTGCTGTATCATATTCATGTCATTCCAAAGAGCTGTATGTATTTTCTCCTCTTGTTTTCCAAATATATGCGAGCTACACACATAGCTTTTTCTCAGGAAATGCACAATGTTTACTTTCAAGACTTGGGTAGCTTTGAAAAACCTCTATGTACAGCGACACCCAACTCTGCCTACTGAATGCCCGGAAAAGCCTAGAGAGGGAAACCAGAAGGTGTCTAGACTGACTTCCTCCAAAGCACATCTAAAAGGGCCTTCAGACTGAAGGGATCTGGGTTGTACATCAAAATCCAATGAAGTCTAGTGTCTGAATTAATGTACTGAAAAGGAATAAATGTCAAAGTTTCTTACAATGCCAGAAAAGAAACCGTTCAGTTTGAGGCCTAAGGTAAGATTTTAATTTTACATTGCTCAATAGAGTATTGTTAACCTTACTTTGGTTAGCCTTGCTAAAGCAGCTTCTTTGTTACTGATCTTACTGTAGTGAATCTGAATCAAGATCTCTGACTTTCTCTAACCTATTATTGTTTTGATGCTCTCGTATTGTTTAAGTGGACTAGAAATGGCACAATACTACTTATTTACTATTCTCCCATTGGAATGGGGTTTGAAACAGTAACCAAACCGCTAGCCTACATTTCTAATGCGAGCTTATCTAGCTGTACACCCGAGTCTTAGAAGAACTGCCATACTATGGCCGGTGAAAATCCATTTAGTCTTGTATGGTATCTCTAATAGTGACCAGGATTGAAAGTTTAGGGAAACAATGTAAGAAACATGCCCTGTACTAAAGGACTTCCTCAGCAGGGGGTTGCAGCTGGACCACTGTGTCTAAGAATCACTGATACTGTCCTTCCACAAATTGACCCCTTTTGAACCCACTGAAACACTTGGCCTTCATGATCAACATCCAGGAGGAACAAATGCCACAATCTTCTTTTGCATTTTTTTAAACAGCCCTTCCTTTCCAAGCTTTCCTTTTGTTCAACACGTGCTGCCTAACAATTGCACAGGGCTCCCCTAGTTCTATGTAGTAAGGAATACCGAGTAACTGTTACCAAACCACCTTGTCCATATTATGCATTCTTTTACAGGCTTCTCTCACATTTCATTTCTGTTGTCTAGACTGAAAAACCCTGGTTTATTCTACTTCTTTGAACATCCTTGCTGCTATTCTCTGTATCATCTCTAGTTCTGTATCTTCTTGGAGATGGAGTGGCCAATAACCTGCTGTTCAACAGGAATGTAGGCTGAATCACGGAGTTCCTCCATTTCCTCAATTTCTTGCTGTTCCCACATTCAGTATCAATCACAGAGGATTAAGATCTTACTATTAGCATAAAGCCACAAGAAACGCCTGCGAGAGAGTGCAGGATGCCTGAGAATACAGTAACTGACTTTACTATGCAAATTACTCAAGCTAATACATCCTGAACATCCAGAAAATAAAACCTGTGAGGAAAAACTGTAGCTGAAAAGAAAGACTGAGGGTGACAGAGATGTCTTCAAAATCATTTAAAAAAAAAAATCATAAAAAGGAAATTATTTGTTCTCCATGATAATGATGAATAGTGGTAAGCAGTAACTAGACAACAAGAAGTTAAGTTAGACTTTTGAGTGGAAAAATAGGCTACATTTTTTTTCTATTCCCTTTCCCCCTGCTGCATCTGTTGATTACCTGACATGTCTGTTTTCAGATGCTCTCTTTCTGTTGTTTTGTGTTGGCATCATGGGATGATATTAATAGCACTTAGCACTTTTACTTACAGAGGCTTATGCCAGTTCTCCTCCCTTTTTTATGCACAGTCCCAGTTTTAGAGAAGGAGAAATTAGAACGGTTTTTAGGTAAATGCTTCTCCTACCATATAAATGAGGCAGCAACATGGATTTTGTTTCCATTAATAAACAGCTAAACAATACAAGTAAAGATGTTAAATGTTTGCTTCCTATTTTCCACAGTAGAAAGTAGCTGACTTTTGCCAGCTCCCCCACAAGCCTGATGTAAGTATGCTTTGCAATACAGTATTCTCTCAGAACGATAATTCAGAATTTGTATGCAAATGCTATATAAATAGATATGTTGAACATTATTAGCAATCTTAAAACTCCAGAATCACATTTTTAACATCCTATGTTAAAAAGACTTTTTTGAAATCTGTATACATATATATATATGATTTGATCCAAAACACAGATGTAAAGGAGCATCTGAAGCAGGATTAGAGGCCAGAAATTTATTCCTTTCCTCTATTTTATAAATTGTGACTTTTGAAAAATAATTCTAAAAATCTCTTCACAAAATAGAAAGTAAAAGAAAGAGAAATGTAATGTTACACACTTAAGATTCCATCTAACTGCCCTGAGTGTGAGATGGTGAAATAGCCATTTTGGATTTTACATCACCAAAGAATCTGCTCTAGTATATTTTCATCTTCCTAAGCACTTTTCCCAGATATTTCTGTGCTGTGAGTCATATAGGACTAATAGTTGCATTTTAAAAATGACTTACAATTTTGTCACCAAAATGGTGCACATCAGAGCTCCGCCAGACTGCAGCATCGTAAAGCTAATTTACAGTTTCTACCACACTGCTTTTGCAGTCTTACTAGTTTACATTAAAATCCTTTAAGCCACAAGGAAAGGAACCCTGCTCAGTAGATTTAAATTCAAACTTCATTTACCAGTGCAAGTCCCATAAAACCAAGATGTACTCCCACAAAAATTTTATTGGGCTTTTTGTAATAGATGAAAAGATATCGACACAAGTCTCTTAAAATACAGGGAACTATTTTTGTTGTTATTTTTATCTCTGGCAACAGCTGGTCTCCTCCTCTATGGGCCTGCGCACAGCTTGCTTTCAGCAGGTTGAGAGAGAAGCTTATTCAGCATAAATCACTAAAACAGGGATCATGTAGGACTACATGGTATTAACATCATCCTAAAGGTCCATTCTTTTTTTTCACTTGAAAGATAGTGCTAAATGAGGGTTTTAAAACATTCAGTAACTGATCAATTCCAGATAATATTTTCCACTACAAAAAATATAGCTTATGCATACAGTGAAGCTAAAACAAGTGAGGAACTGTTGTAGAGTTCTGTTCATGATTTGGATTTTTCCCCCCCCCCAGTCTATTTCTGCCTATAAAACACAGATTTAAGCAAAGGGCTGCATTATTTCTTGGATGGTAATTAACTGAGTGGAAAACAGGAAATTATTTCTAAGTCCTTAACAACTATGAATGATCTGAAGATTTGTATTTCTAGACTTTCTTTTACTAATTTGAATTATACCTAGGAAGTTCTCCCACTTTTTACACAGCAGTGTAAATGGTTAACATCCTTCACTGAGAACCTTCTTCATGTTAAACCTGCTGAAGAGTGTTTTCTATGGGTTGTTCGTTTGTGGTATATGCTTTCGTAAAATTACTCCCTTGACACTATTCCTGCTTCAGAAGAGGCTGGCGGTTTTTCCGCAGCAGCATATAAAATGGCACACATATCCTTTTCTTGGATATATAATGATTGTCTCGTTAAAACTGTCTAGTTAAAATTACTTAAAACTTAAAGGATTCCTGAGCAAGTACAGTAACTAAAAATACTAGGTATATAACACACAATACCTGTAGCGACAAATAAAACTCAATATGCCGGCAAAAGATCATGAGTCATTTTCTAGCAACGCACAGTCTAGCTCTTTTCTCTCATTGCCAATACTAGCATAAATGGTAGCAAAAATCTCCTTTCCAACATGGATAAAAATAAATAAATCACTCTTAAGATTAAAGAATCACTTAGAGAATCATTTGATAGTAACAGCGTCTGCAATGCAGAAAACAAAACTGATGTTCTGCTCATTGCTGCAAGTAAAAGAAAAATCTGTCAATATCCATGTTCACTGTTCTGTCCAAAAATAAAATAAATGTCTAGGAATTTGCCACTATATTTTTTGTATTAGAGGTGAATAGTACAGATTCTACTAGTGTTTCTTGTCTGGGGCTTGGGTGGGTAGGGGTGTATTGTAATTTTCAAGCTATTGCAAAAGTTGTATTGAATACTGGTTTGTGCTTGACAAGGGAATCCAGGTGAGCCAGGATTCAATGGGTAGCCTCCTTGCCTTGCTGTCACAGGGTAACTAGAGCTGAAGTCACTTGTGAAAATTTAGCTAAGGGATAGGGAGATTAGATGACCCATCCCTGATCTGTAGTGTAATGTACTGTAATCTGATGAGATTAGACACTCACCTACTGTAGACCGTGGTGTTGTCAGCAGCTACTTAGTTTGTCTGCCCCTGGTGTGATAACCTTGGTTGAGAATGTACTTCTGCAGATTTAAGATGTCAAACCCCTGTGTTATCTGGTCTCTGTATATAAATCTTATTGTCTAATCCCAAAAGGAAATGTGTAGCACAAAATGAAGTTAAAGGTGTTCTGCACCAAGCCTGGTTAAAGTTTTTTCTGATACAGCAGGAGGGGGAAGACATGGATCTAACAGCAAGTGTATTTGCTACAGAGAACAAGAATGTTTCCTAACAAATCCTCACTTAGAACTGACTGAAGCTTTGTATTTGCAGTTTAAAAAAATGTAAGACCTGGTATTGCCCATACTGGAATTTGGAATATTAACCTTATGGTGATGATATCTTTTCAAGCAATTCCTTCAGTTCTCCCCCATTTGTGCACTGAAGTTGGAGGGGGACGGAGGACTATTTTTACATGAAGCTGTAGACTTTTGCATTCTTTCCACTTTCAATCTAAAGACCAGATACCATTACTGAACCTCACAAAGTTCCCTGATGCACCAGTAAGCAGTACACACACACACACACACACACATATGCGCCTCATTGGGGATGTGGCATATAAATACTCTGGTATATATTTGGGAACAGCAAACTGACATCATGTAACTTGTGACTTGCGAGATGTAGTGCCTCCTCCCACCTCTTAATCAAATTCATGCCCACTGTGATTCTGCTGATCTCAGTTTATACATGGGTACAAAAACGTTAAGTGTACATCTTCTGTTAATTTGGATGAGATAAAATGTGATGCTGGTCAGTCTGGTGAGACTTAAAACAGTGTTATGCATGACTAAAGCTAACTGAAAAATTTCCATTGCATTTTCAACTTTCAAAAACTTTTGACCAGCCTTTTGGTGAAAAGGAGAGGGGGAACTTCAACATAATCAAATATAAAATAAATAATAATTTTTAAAAAGAAAAAAAACCCACCCACAACTATTCCCCTAGAGAGACCTGTTTTCTCTCCTGCTCCTTTATTTTTGCAATGAATAGGTTCTGAAAATGTTGGTTCTTGCTCATTTGACTGAGCATTCTTCCCTCCCCCCGCTTCTCCCCACGCTTTCAGTGTGTTTAGAACTGAAAAAAGAGCAGAGGTTTGAATGCTTTCTTTAGTATGAAGCTGAAGGAGTAGGGAAGAGAGACAGAAGAACGTTAAATAAAAAGCATGGCCTTGGCTTCATACCACACTTTCTGTGCCTTGTTCTATCGATGTAAATTCTGAATGTTGTACAGTAAAATACTTGGGAAAGACTCCTTGGAAAAGGCTGCACTGGCTTCTTTTTTCAGCACGTGTACATATATAAATATATATACATATATATTTGGTAATGCCAAACAGCTGTGTTATATTGTACTGAAAAAGTAATAATGGACAGTTTGGATGTTTTATGTAGAGTTTGCAAAAATTGTATGGCTATAGCCTTTTGAAGATAAATGTACAGACGTAAATTACTGCATATCAGTTATTTATGAATAAAGAGTCTTTTACTGACATCTTAGATTACTGTATGAGTGGCACATTAATTTCCGTGATAAAACAAGATGTTCTGGTATGAGTGCTTTGGGATGCTTCACTGGTTTTATAGTGAGCCTTGTGTGGGAGTTTATGCTGGAAAACTGTGTACTGGACACCTTTTTCCAGAAAGCCTCCAAAATCTACAGGAATAGGACCAGAACTGAAGTTTACCCTTTACTGACAACACTGAAACAATTCAAGAGTATCATCCTGCTTTCATACTAGTCTGAACTACAACCCAAAAAATGCCAATTACATTCTACCTAAAATGGGATTTAAGGTATTTCACTAAAATGCCTTATTTATTTGTCTGAACATATGTAAAAGCCCTACTCCAGGATTAGGACATCTTTGTCCTTTGCACTGCAAACCCAACATCTATTATTCTGCTTTTTGCAAAATGGAAGATGCAAAACCTCTCTGTGTGTGTATATATACTGACAATTCTCTCTAAAATGCAGACAGCTCCATTGCTACATTAAAGAGGTGGTTGTACCTTGAATGCTGTATCACTGGAAACAAAGCCATGAGTTCTGTTCCGTTTACCATGTGAATTTTGATTTGTAATACCCTTTACTGAGACGCACCAGATAAGAATTCATTGTCTTGATTAATCTTCCCCATACAGATGAGCTCATAACCTTAGATCCCACTTAAAAGAACAGAACTACCCTGTCAGCAAATAGAGCACTCAGTCCCGCAATCAGAAAGCCTCTGATTACTAAGTAGCTATCACCAATACATTGCAACTTGACAAGGAAGGTGGCGAGTGAATACAAGAATCGTCTGTGCTTACCTTCTTCATATGCACAGACACCTGCCTATCACCAGTGTGGGGAGAAGACACTGGGAATGATGGGCCCCTTGGATTAAGCCAGTGCAACACCGCGGGTTTTGGGTTTGTTTTTTGTTTTTAATAATTTAGCTAGTCAGCCTTACTTCACTGTCTTAGGAATAGCGATACATACCCCCTTAAAGTCCTTACCATAGCCATCCTAGCCAGATGGTGTCTTCACATAAACAAAGACTAAAGGGTGAGACAAAACCTTCATCTTTCTGCTCGACATAGTACATAGCCCTTTTCTGGATGGATTTGATCTACACTCCAGCTACCACTGTGTCACATTAACACATACAATTAAGCATCAACTACAAATATGTTAGCCTGACAAAATAAGAATCTGGGTATGGCACTCACCTTAAGTGAGATGTTATAAAATGTATTATTAATACATACATAGTAGGGGATGCTAGGACAAGCCATTATAAATCAAGATATCCTCCAAACATTTTATTACATACATTTAAGTTATCATCATCCAAGATATCATACACCATATAATGTAATGGCCACCCTCTATAATAAATAGGACTATCATGTTAACTGCCTTTGACAAGTATTGTAAAATTATTCATGATTAATTATGTTTGCAGAGAAATAACGTATGTTATTGTAAGAAGTTCATTGCATCATGATTTAATGAACAGCCACTTAGAAATTATACTGCAAGTAGAGTCTGCTGTCAGATTATTTCGAACCAGAATGATGGTCTCCATTGAACACAGAAGCAGGGTGGCATTCTCGTTATTTACGTGCCGCATTCCTTCACACATGCATAGCTCCCCAGTCCACATCTAATGCCCTGCTGCACTCAGGTACATCAGAAACGGAGGCAGTACCCAAAAATACAAGGGCATTTTGCATTAATAAAATGAATTTGCTTTTTTACTCTGATTATAAAATTGCTATAATAAGATACAGCTCCTTTGCTCTTGGTGGACAAACTACATTGCTTTCCTTCCTTCACAAAGTTTGATTATTTGAGAACCAGATTATCACTTTGTAAAAAGTCCCAGCTCCCCTCCTATCATCCTCTTCTGGTATTACACAGTCATCTGACCATGTATTAGTCACCTCTTTTTCTAGCCAAACTGGCATCAGTAGTACACTTCAATAAAAACCTCCTCACTATGTGTCTTCTGACATACACAAATACCAAAACCCTAACAACTGGAATGCAGGCTTCACCATTTTTAATCCACATTGCTTCCAAGTATACAGCCCTGTACTGTAACTTGTCAATGAAGTCATGAAGCATGACCACTGGATAATTCAGAAAAAGGTGTGGCTAAGATTAAACGACTGCCCCCTTCCTTAGTTCTGAAAATCAAACACACACACACCCATTTATTTCACCCTTTATTTATTGTAAGCATGCCTAAAACACAGCCATTACTAAAGTGACTGGAGACTACTGGTTCTCTTCCCAACTCTGTACTCAGCGTCACGGTGACCAGACAAGCTTCCCTCTGCCCACCTTCTTCTCCTCTGTTTTATCCATCTTGCCTGTATAGGGCTACAGTACAAAGCACAAGGGAGCACTGAGCCTGGCAGAGCCCTTAAGCTTTAAAAAAATACACCTTTGCATTAGCACAAAGGACTACTTAGGACATTGTGCAACTGCAAGTACTCCCCTGCCCCTCCAACCTGTTTCCTCCCTTGCCGTAGCTTCTTGACAAACTCTGAGATTAGCAAAGAACTTCGATATTACTGTTACCATATTGAGCCTAATTCGTTTTCTTTCAAACAGTCAGCTACCTAACCCACTATTAGTTATCTTCTCCCTGCCAGAGTCAGGAGGTAATCTTTACTGATGCAATTAAAATTATAATTACTCTCATTCCCCTCATCCTGTACATACTTTGAAGAATTAAAGCTTATTAAAACATGTGCTGTTCATAGATACCTGTTTTGAACACAGGTAGAATGTCAGTTCACAAGCTCAAGTATAATAAAGCATTGATCTGTCTTTGAAGATAGTGAAAGCTGGGTGACACTGCTGGAAGAAGAAAGAACCTAAAACTGAGAGAAGGTGGAGATCTACACTGTAATGCAAACAACTAATAAATGTTATTTAATACAGTGAGGGTCCCATCTCTTCTGATTAGTAAAGTAATTTTGGTCTCAGAAATCAAATAGTCTGGCTTAGAATGAGTTTTATAACGCACTGCAGAGAGATGTGCTTTGAGGACATTCGGTCAAAAACATGTAGCTCAAGTTCAAATGGGGAAGACCAAGAAGACAGGAATTTATATAGCCACTGTACATACAAAACTTTCCTAATTCTGAAACTACTTAACAGATGAGATTTAGACAGAATGTCCACCTAAAGAAGAATTCAAGATCACAGTATCTAGCCAAAACTATTGGATTGGTCTAAAACCTGGTCTTCTAAGAACTGCTTCTCCAAGTCCACAAAGCAGGCTGTCACACTCCATTAAGAACTACTGCTTAACTCTACTGTCCTCCGTTCACTGCATTCATTTACTAAGAAAAGCATAACAAAGAAATGCTACTTCCTTCTGCAGAGAGAGCCAGTCATGAAGGGGGGGAGTCAATGTTGTTTTACCAGCCTAATGCCCATGTTTCTGCTACTGACAAAAGTGTGAAAGATGTTACAGGAAGGCGAGCCATTCTGAAAATGCAAAAAACTAAGGGAATATTTTCAACACAAAGGAAGGACCAAAACTCACCTATCGGAGTGAGTTTGCATATCAGAGATTATTATGTAAAATAGATTCAATTTTCAAACTATTCTGAAAGATTGCATTTAACAAAGTATCACTTCAAAAGCTTTTTCTTCTACTTCAAGCCTAAACATACCAGCAATAATTAACTGACACCACTTAAATGAGACCTTGAAAGTCAAAAAAGAAAGCAGCTGTTCAGTCCCAAAAATTCACCTGCAATTGAATTATTGTAGCATTATGAAGTTTAATGTAATTGCAAAATTACATCATTTCCTGTAACTTTTAACATCCTCCTACAGACTAAAGGCTTTTTGTGAAGCAAATATCTAGTAAAATAAGCATCTTGTCATTTAATGTATGATAGCCCACCTAGAGTGCTAACATGCTTCAGTGCAACATACAATGCATACCACTGTCTCATTTTCAGTCCTGTTCTATCTTCACAGAATTTACAGGGAATAATTACAGAATCTGTGAGGAATAATGAAGCAATGAGCTGCCTTCACAGCCACAGTCATGGCTGGTCACTTGAGCAGGTCACAGACTTGTTCAGTGACATCAGATTTCCCCAGGCCCTGTTGTACAGACCAGAAGATTCTGTTACAGCATGTTCCCAACAGCTGTTAACGCAGCTAATACAGAATACATGGTAGGAAGGATGGCTTTGGTTGGTAGATAGAGAAAAGATAAGGAGAGAAATGGATTCTCTCCCTGCATGTGTTTATTTTTTGTTTTGTTTTAAGGCCATTTGGTTGCTTACTCAAATCCTCGAACCCTTCTGTTGTGACAGGAGGCAACACTGGAGAGAACTACTCCTGGTTACAAACACCACAGACTAATTTAAACTAAACTGAATAAATCCCAATCTGTCCTCTGCTAAGGAGGTTTGTGATTTTTTGCGGGTTTTTTTTCTCTTCTACTTGTGAGACATTGGTTTGATTTTATGTAGTTAGTATTCCAATATTTCCCACAGCTTCAAGGCTATTTTCCCTTTTTTTGTTTTTGCTCATTTGCTCTTTTTTTCCCTGTCAGCTTTATTTACTAAATAACAGCAGCCACTAGCAGATTCAAACCTCAAGTAGCGGTCAATGCCTAAAGTCCTACAAAAAGCTTTGTTAGTAAAGAAAACCAACAACCAACAAACAACCCTGAGCAAGCCCAATCACTGACGTGTTGCTACATTTTGCAGAGATGACCGATGTTTGCAATTACCCAGCAATTTGACATCCTAGCATTTCGCATGGTTGAAGCATCTGTAATGCTATGTTTCTTCCCTGAACAGGAAGGAAAGAAAATATTACTATAGACTTTTACCCATTTTAATTAAAACTTTCATAATGCACTTGGAAGCACTACCCTCCCAGAAACCCAGGAGAGCTGTTCAGAGGGCTGTAGGGTCTCTGTCACTGTGCATCACCTCTAAAGAAAAGATCTGCTGGCTAGGAATTGTTACAATCAACTTCACACTTACTGTGGCATCAAGACTATCTGCCCTGAAGTAACTTCGTTTTGTTTGTCCAGCGTGGGAGAACCTCTCACAAGTGTTAGAAAATCAGACAGGGTTTATAAAAGATGCAGCCCCACCACTATCACATTGCCAAGTCCTACTCTGACACCAAAAGCCGTGCTGAAAATGTTCAGCATATTGGTTAGCTTTTGATCAAGATACTCTGTCCTCTCAAAGGAGAAAGTACTACATGGTGAAGCACGAACTCTGCTACAATGAGTTGTTTGACTCCTATCCTTGATTTCAAAATTTGTGATTGATAATATAAAGAAAACAGCTCTCCTCTACGGTCTCCGCACCTCGCTTCAAAGCACACCATGTAATATCTTACAGATCAAAGAGGAGGAACCTAGAGGGCCGATCAGATGGCACATCTCGAGCGCTTTGAATTGCTGCATTCTCTGCTGTTTTCTTTAGTGGAGAATTGCTGAAAGATGTCTTTACTGAATACAGTATTTCACTGGTGGCTGCAGAGTGCCAAACTCCAATGTTTAATTCCCCAGTGGAACAGTATTATCCTGCTAGCCTAGAAAAGTAGAATGACCTTGCTTACAGTAGTAAAACCTACTGGAAAAGAGAAAATATGAGAAAAACAACACTAACACACTCAACCGGAACTCAGGACAGCTGGGTGTAGTTCTGTGCTACATTTCGTGTGTGACACCAGCTATCTGATTTTGGGGTCCTCAGATTTCTCTCTCTAAACTGAGTACAGCAATACTTCCAACTCCTCTACCTTCCAAAAGACAAAAAAACCCTATTATCTCTTAGTATTTTAACTCTTCAGAGCACGGACAATCTTTCTTATACAGTGGCTAGTACCTCTGTAACCGTAATATAATTATTAGGTTGTTATTTACCAACACTGCTATGCCAGGCACACTGTAAAAACTATGCGCTATTTTTCTTAGAGGGCTAAGGCGGCTGAAAAAACCAATATGGCTAAGACAGTGTTTTGTGATTGCATTTGTAAGATAGGACCACATGACAACTGCCTGTATAGTGTGGTAGTGAGTTATGTATTATAATAGGTAAAACACATTATTAGTGTGGCTATTTTAAATAATAATAATAGTAATAATAATAATAATAAATCATTAGCTCTTAAAAATGCCTTCCAATGAATCCAGAGTTCAAAATAAGCTTTAAAGCAGGCCCTTTAAAAAGTTCAGTTCCTTATATCAGAAATATTAAAAGTGTTTTATTTTGAATCATCTCGTAGTAAAGCAGATTTTGCTGTGAATGAGGGCTCTTAGTTCTTAATCATGCCTGCTACAAGGATAATTTTTCTACAGAATTAATGAGAAGGGTAGGTGAAGAGTAACTACTGAAATCAATGCAAGAGCTAAGAAATTCTCATGATGGAAAAAAGTAACACTGGCTTTCTGGGAGTATATAAAAATAAAACATTGTCATTTACCAAAGTCTTTTAGTCTCACTGTACCACTGTAGAGAGAGCCTAAGTTTTGTTCTGCCTGCAGACACAGACGTTTCTGTACTGGGTTGATTTTAGAGGCAGAAACATCACACTAATAAGGAGAGAGACTACACTGGGTATATATGTGTACGCACACACATACCACCCCTCCAGTCTTGCCTTGGTAAGCAGATAAGTCTTCTGCCAAAAATCCCTGGGATATGCAGGATGACAGTATTTTCCTCCCTCTTTAGTGGGATAGCCAGCTCATTAAATCTTAACATGAAGGTTATTTTATTATGAAGTGACAGATCTAAAGATTTACTTCCCCATTCTTCACCTGCCTTCTCCCTCCTGCTTATTCCTTTGTATTTGTTAATGGCCTTTCTCTTGTTATATAATCCTGTCAAGAGTGTAAAAATATCTCTCAGGACTGCTCATTTGGTCTAAATCATTCAGCCTGTACTGGTGACAAGAGAAAGTGTACATGCCACAGCTGATGCAGAGAAGGAGTTCTGTCCTATACTCCAGTAATTGTCACTGCATGATAAGAAAGTGTAAGATTTAATAAGGTCATAAAATAGAATGGCATGAGCTGATGTGATAGGTATTTTTTTCATTAACATTCAGAAAATCTGGATTCAGTGGGACAATAAATTACAGCAATTGAGCAGAAATGACCCATTTGATTATTCATCACTTTCCAGCAAACCAGTGAAAGCAGCAGGGCTGGGAGCACCTCTACCATCACAACAGCAAAAGTAACTATCTTTGGTAGCGTTAAAACCATTATTCCCTATGCCACCAAGCTGCCTCTGGTGATTTCAAGAACTAGAATCATACTCTAAAGTAGTAAGAAAACTGAGTCTTTGCAACTAGTTTAGTTTTGAATGTAATGAATGTAGTGAAACCAAGTATTTCTATAAAACATGATGTGCATCCGCTTTAAAGTGCTGAGTACTGACTATTGATTGTCAGGTTATGGCAAGTTTCCAACGCAGATGCCTAAATCAACACTAGGGTAAAATAAAAATAATTTAAAAAGTAAAATAAAGGTACTTAAGTGGATTTTTCCTTTCACCCATTTCCAACTCAATAATACAGTCCCCTCAAAGACTTCCATGTACCAGTGCTGGAGGTTGCAAGACTGGAGTTAAAAAATCTTAGCCAGAGTGAAAAAGAAGCTGAAGGACTGAAGACAGATGCACAGAAATTCCTAAGCAGAGACACCTAAATCTATTATAGTTCATTACTACCTTTCCTGCCAGCTGTTCAGATTCCTCTGCTGACCACACCTGTCATGTTTATCCAAAGTCCTCTGTGTGTTTGCTCTGTGTGGTGTCGCTCAGCTCCCTTTTCCCCTGATTCTGGTGCAATATATTCTATTTCAGCAGCTGGCACTTACATTGTACATAGGCACGATGCTTGCATCCACACTCCAAAAAAAACCCCAAAACACAAACCCCACCATTTAGAAAAGTTAAGGCAGAATGAGTCAAGGATCACCCCTGTGCTCCAGTACCTTGTCCTCACATTTTCCTTTGCTTTTGACTCCAGCCATATGACTTTCTAAAGATTTAAGCCATATGAAATGACTGAGCAGATAACCTGATTCTCCCTTATTTGTCATACTCTGCAAGAAGGACCAAAGCAGTTGCTCTTCTCCTCAAACTGAAAAGGAGGAGATCCAACACATTATTAGCAAAAGCAGTTCAAACTCCTCGATACTTTTGCTATAGACAGGTAGAAGATACCCTATGCTGCTCAACTCTGACAGTCCACTGATACTGAAAAACTAACCTTTAAAACTAAGAAAACCACTTCAGCTTCTCTGATACGTGAATGAGTTGAAGATAACATTTGAAAAGCTATTATCAAATAAGACACCATTCTTAGACACATTTCTCCTTTGTGCATACTTCAGGGCTGTTGCTTCTTCTGTCTTCACTATTGTTTTTACTATTTCTGAATAATATTTACATAAAGATTGGGGTCTGTTGCTAGAAAAGTGAGGACACCCATTATGGAAAGGAGAAGTAAAAATGAAAATGTCATTTTGTATCGTGCCTTGTAATGAAGTAAAAATATAAAAAGAAAATGATCATTGAAATAAAATATGAATGGAAAAATCACGATTCTATGTAACAGCACATAAAGATAGATAAACATTACATAAACTATGTAACTCCCATAGAGGGAGGAGAAGGACAGTTTTATACTGAAGTTACAGACCTGGGAATATGAAGATCAAATCAATTCTCAAACCTACAATACTTGGAATAGTCAGTTTCCTTGCACTGTCTTTCCTTATCTTTTATACATATGACTATAATACTTCCCTAATGCAGACAGAGATATCCTAGAAAGAGAAGCCCACTACGAAACATGGCATTTTCATTCTCACAATCATACCATTACTTCCCTCCTCCTGTTATCTCTAGTCCCTTGACCAGTCAGGCATCATCTTTCATGACCAGCTCTGCTCTGCTTTTACCTTTTCCCCCAAAGCAAACTTCCTTCAAGAACTGCAAATGCTCAGTCTTTTCTGTTTACTGTTGATGCATCCAGAGTGGTCACACTCCCTTAAAACAAAGTAAAAACAAAAAACATTTTACACTTGTCCCCCAGCATTCCCTTCCCCACACAAACATTTCTCTTGTCAAAGCAGTCACAACTAGACTGCTGTAACTCCCTTTATTTTATCCTATCGTGTCATCAAAGCTATGTGCAGCTCCTGAAGCAACTCACAATTAGAAAGATACAAACATACCTTAAAACCACACTCACTTTTCCCCTGTATGAAAATACAGTTTTCACTAACACCCCACGAGGTACATATTACATCCCTTCCAAAAGCACAGCACCCAAGTCTTCCCCCATGAGACACACATAACTGAAAAATATATGAACAATTATTATCACTCTTGTGCGTAATGGGAGGTGCTGGGACACACACGTCTTTTGAAAAAAAACTGACTTTTTAAAGGTGCTAATTAGAAGCTGAGGTCTTTTGAGAAATGTCATACCATTTGTGGGTGATAAACAGTTTTGAAAGCAAGACCCTCAATTTCTTTATCCCCATTTCATATATATACAGATATATTTTCCCTCTCATTACCTGGAAACATTCGGGTTTGCTTCTTAGAAGCTTGCCCGTGTCTAGCAATTATTTACTACTCATTATCACGATCTTCTGCTTATCACAGCCATCTACAAAAGTGTCAGATTCAGGGAACTGGGACTGAGCAGGAAACAAGCAATAGAGATACTGGTTTTATGAAAACACCAATAACATTAAAATTCAAGGGAAGAAAAAGTACATTAAGCTTAGGCTTGATTTACAAACTTTTTGAGGAAGCAACAGTTGTTCTTTAAAGGATGTGTTATGAGCAAACTAATTTATGGGGCTGCAACAGAGTGGCGAAACCTCTGTACTTAACATTTATGGGGAAAAAGAACAGTTTTGCTGCATACAAATTCAATTAAAATTTGACTTAGGAAAAGGTGCTGTGATTTTTTTCCTTGCATTTTGTCCTTCACTAATTCCTTTTTCTTTTTAATACTCTCTGCCATCTAATACACTTGGAGAAACATGTTTGCAAATAGCAGCCTCATTAGAACCCTGAAATACAGTTTACAGAGATTACAGATGTGTACAAAAAAAAAAGGATGTTGGTCTTTAAAAAGTGAATTTTCCCCCTTGACATTCCTTGAAGAATAAGCTATATGCTGAACAGACTGTCATTTTTCTGAACCGATGAAGAAACCATTATAAAATATCCTAGACAGCCATGCACCATCTTTATCCATGCTTATTTTAATCCCACAGTGCTATTATGCATGCAAAAAGGTAATGAGGCAGGCAAAGGTTATTCCTAGGGACACTACTGGAATGATGAGGGGCTGCCAATGCAGAAGACTAACCTCGGGCTATCTGAAATTGAAATTTTTGCTTAAATTAATAACTCAACATGAGACCAGACGGTAATGCTGTCTGTCCCCTGCAGGGCTGAAAATGTCTTTTGACATTAATAAAAAAAAGAGAGGGGGTGTTACCTGTGAAGGCGTATAGAGAAGCAATCCACTCAGCTGTGTTGATGCCACAGAAATGTGGGAGGTGGGAAACAAATGGAATAAGACAGTGCCCTTCCTTGACTACTTGGCAAGCCAAGTGAATGCTCCTGCTGACCGTGGATAAGTTGCAAGAGGACGCTAATAACTCCCTCCATCCTTCCCAACACTTTCAAGATTTTTTTTTTAATCTCTAACAAGGGAAATTGCCTCATTATCCTCATTATTATTCATAACGGCACCAGAAATTTTCTGAGGTATTTTACAGAGCGGTTTGAAAAAAAGCCCTGCTCCCAGAGCTGAAGAGTTTGCAGTCTAATTTACACATGCAGCTCTAGGTCAGAGGCACAAACAGCATCTACGAAGACGGGTGAAGAAAGACAAAGATTAGAGTAATAACATCACACAGTTAATTCACTCTTTCTGTGTGCAAAGCTAGGTGCAATGTTTGGCTGAACTGGTGATATCTAGATACCCAAGACAGACCTCTCTTCTTTGAAAGAGATGAGGAAGGTAAGGGGAGTGGAGGGGAAGGGAGAGGAGGAATATATTAATAAACAACATGGAGAAATCAAATAATACTGCAATATTAAGCTGTCAGCAATTCTAAACTGGCCAACACTTGCAAAATCTGTAGGTTTATCTAGAGTTCTTTGTCCAGTGAGGGAGCTCAAATGATACAGTACACAGATATCAGCAAGGACAGACTTCTGATAAATAAGAGCAAAACTGACACAGGGGGGAGGGGGAGGAGAGGGGGAGGGGGAAACAAAGAGAAGACTAAAATAACTCATAGTGAATGTCAAAAGACTGTGATATAGCTAAAGATCCATCCTCTGGAGCAAATGCAAGAAGCCAGGAGAAAAACAGATGAGAAACTACTGCATGAGTGACAGGAGGAGGGAGTCACTGAGAGCAGGTATATCCTGTTTTCTTTTGGAATAAATCTGTGGGCATATCAACCTTGTCTTGCATTGGTTCCAAAGTTGTGCATGGCCATGTCTGCACTAACACACCCTATTTCTACTACAACTGTCTCTTAGAACTCTCTGGATTATACTAGCAAAAATCTGGGCTGTGGATATAATTTATCAACTTGAGCCTCTGAATCTTTATTATGGCAAAAGTAGGGGACACATTCTCATTATAGACAGCAACCGGCTTGCTGCTTTACAGACACTCTGTGTTGTTTGTGTATTTCAGTATTACAAAGTAGCCTGTTGCCTTCTGTAGTACAGTATGTGTGCAGGGTCTCTGAAGTCTTGCTCATTATTCTATTAGACTTTAACAGTGTTCATAAGTTGTTTAGGATTAATGAGGCAAAAGTCCTCAATTAAGAAGCAATTTAAGAGTACATTGCTAATTCCACAGAGTTCTGTAAATGAACTAATTCAATACTAGTTGACCTTTTTATTTTGGGGGATGATTTGTGTCTGTATTTTCCCTGAGCGGTGCCCTTAAGCAGTGACAATTTGGAAGGGCATTTCTGGCCCAATGACTGAAATCAATCATGTTACAAGTAAGATGAACACACAAGTCAGGAGCAATACACTTTAAAAATGTACTGG
Organism: Pygoscelis adeliae; assembly: GCF_000699105.1. Classification (NCBI taxonomy): domain Eukaryota; kingdom Metazoa; phylum Chordata; class Aves; order Sphenisciformes; family Spheniscidae; genus Pygoscelis; species Pygoscelis adeliae. The sequence goes on along the minus strand of NW_008824285.1, from coordinate 912,343 downwards.
CATGCAGCCCAGTGGTATGAGGATTACGGCAGCGTCTATCTGGATAAGTAAGGAACACAGTTCCTTCAGATGGGCAGAATGAAAGGCAGAACAACCCAGCTGATTCATTTCTAAGTTGTAAGATGGTGTGTCAGGAATGTTCTGGAATGGTTCTTTCTTGCTTAGTGTTGAGAGATACTGTCTTATTGTAGCAGTTGGCAGAAGCGGGCAGCATTTGGACCCTGGCCCTCTTCATTATGCCTTGGGGCATGGCAATGGCAAGTGCATTAGACAGGCACATTGTTCTGAAAATGGACAGAGAACTTACAGAAGCTTATTTTGTCACTGGTACAGCATTACCACATGACACTATCTGCAACAGGCTAGACCAGCGGCTGTGATCCCTAATTTACCCTAAATTACCATTTTGCTATCATCAAAAGACAAAGACAATATTGTTATTTTTGCCAGGATTGGTAGCATTTGGTCATTCTTCAGGTTAAATATTACAGTAAGGACAGAATACTAGACACGTTTGGAGACGCGTCCTGACTAGAACTTATCAGAAAATGGAAACAATTGTCTTTTTAAAAAAATCAGATAAATATAGATGAACTCTGCACTACAACTACATACTACCATCAAAAAAGATGAAGCAAGTAATAATGTGAGTTAGACTAAAATAATACTTAGATTTGGAGAAACCTTCTTGCTACATTATAAACCTGTGAAGCTAGGTCAGATGTAAGGTATCACTGCGTACTGACATCCCTGGCAGTATATTCACCCTCACATGAAGGTAAGGACAGAAAAGAACAAAAGCAGCCCAGAAAGAACTAATGTTAAGAAGCTTAGGGAAGCAACAGTTTTGTCTAATCTGGAATGGCTCTTTTATTCTCTGTGTTTCGCACTGTAATTAAGATGGGATCTGCTGAAATAATGGCAATGGATAACCAGCATTTGTGTTGGTTTCCAAGAATACGAGGCAGATTATTGCTTTGTTCACATTTAGTTTTTCGTACAATAGTGGTGAAGTTGTGAATTAACGAACACAATTAGGGCTTCTCCTTTCTTTATTCTTTTTTTAATATGATAAACCTTTACAAATATTCATTATTCTGTTAGCAGAAGGTTGCTAATTTTACTCTAAATTAATGTATTCCTGTTGTGATGTAGACTGTGTTTTATAATGCAATTAGCTAGCTTTCTCCTTCCCTCCTTTATACAGTGATTTCAACAGCCTTTGTAGATAATGTCATTGAAGTAAGTAATAAACAGTAAGATCTTGCAATTGAAGATATGCACTTCTCCCTACTGACAAACATTTATCATTTTGTCTTCACCTCCCATTTAGCAACCAGAAAGCCAAAGCTTAAATATGGGGTTCCGTTCTGTAGACCTAACGCCTTTTCAGTTTTGTACCAATGCAAAGCAGCTGCAAACACTGGCTGGCTGGCTGGTGTTTGAGACACAGAGGAAACCCAGGAAAGTCCATCTACTAATAAGGATTTTAAAATCTTACTAACATGAACTGAAATTCACAGTGGCAGGGAGTGCAAAAACAGCTTTTGTCTTCTAGCTCCAGAAAATATAAATTATACCAACCAACTTCTCAACACAAGTCTTACTGAGCAGCGACCCTCAAAGCACCAAGTGACTCCATTCAAAATGAACGGCTCAGTCCCACTTTTGTGGTGCTTTATACAAATGCGTTTTCACCGTACATTTCTAATTCATGGAACACATGACTGTGCTTTGTTATTGTCAGTCAGCTTGCAAATGGTAACTTGTGAAGCCATTGCAACTTAATGGCTTGCAACAGTCCTTCCTGAAAGCAAGATTAGGTGGTAGCTTCTGGCCCCGAGAGCATATTATTAAGAGGGAGAGAAGGAAGGATAAAAGGTAGTGGGACACTCTTAAAAAATTCAACGCTTAATCACACATCACTTTTGTAATGTAAAAGCTGCTCTGGAAATGCTAGTTTTATATAAACTCAGTGGTAAAATAAAAAAGTAAAAATAACATGTATCTTATTAACTCATGATGAACAGATGAGTCTTGGAAATGCTGGAATAAAAACACTACACAATAAGCAAGTTCACTTAAGTGAAGTTCTTTAGTTGCCAAAACAATTGCTCCAATCAATAATACTATATACCTGGATCAAAGCCATACTTCCCACAATGCTTGTAAGAGAGGTACAATCAATTTGGCTGGGTGCAGCACTGAATGGGCAAAAACAGGGAGAGCAACAGAGCTGCAAGGAATGTCTGAGCAGGTGAAGATGTGTAGAGGGTAGGGGAAGGGAGCAGAGAAAGTAGAGGAGGGGCTTCCTTGTGGTTAAAGGACAGGATTGGACTAGGAAAATAGAAAGCAAAAAACTGTAGCAACACCTTAAAGAAGTTAAAAAATAAAGCAGTGCCCTGCCTTGTGGAAGAGATGTGAACCTAAAGACAAAACAAAGGGTTGGAACTTGCCTTTATATATTACTCAATCTTGTCAGTTATCTCTGTCTTCCCTGACAAATACCCTTAAATATCTGAGGTACACTGTCGACATCCTTCCTTATAACAAAATAGTAGTATCTAAACACTAAACAGTAAAGTATACTCATAGTACCGTTTCACACGATTGCCAAATAAAGAGGAAAAAAACAACCTCCTACTTCAAGACATACCACCTACTGGATGAGTTGACAAAGGCATGAGATAGCATTTTTTTTTTTTCAATGACAAGCACTTTCCCAGGAATTTTACCCATAAATTAGATGTTAAACCAGATGTAAAATCCCATCACAAATGAAAGTTAATGCACCAAAATAGTTGCAGTAGGCAATGCAAACACTCTGGCCATCACCCCATTGGGGGCCGTACTGGGACCAGTACTGTTTTAATATCTTCATCAATGGCATAGTGGGATCGAGTGCACCCTCAGCAAGTTTGCAGATGACACCAAGCTGAGTGGTGTGGTCAACACGCCAGAGGGACGGGATGCCATCCAGAGGGACCTGGACAAGCTCAAGAAGTGGGCCTGTGTGGACCTCATGAGGTTCAACAACGCCAAGTGCAAGGTCCTGCACCTGGGTCAGGGCAACCCCCGGTCTCAATACAGGCTGGGGGATGAAGGGACTGAGAGCAGCCCTGCTGAGAAGGACTTGGGGGTACTGGTGGATGAAAAGCTGGACATGAACCAGCAATGTGCACTCGCGGCCCAGAAGGCCAGTCGTATCCTGGGCTGCAGCCAAAGCAGCGCGGCCAGCAGGTTGAGGGAGGGGATTCTCTCCCTCTACTCCGCTCTGGTGAGACCCCACCTGGAGTCCTGCATCCAGCCCTGGAGCCCTCAGCACAAGAAAGACACAGACCTGTTGGAGCGGGTCCAGAAGAGGGCCACAAA
>NW_008824285.1:908434-908869 GCF_000699105.1 Pygoscelis adeliae | reverse complement strand
ACTTTTTAGCAGGGCCTGTTGCGACAGGACAAGGAGGAATGGCTTTAAACTAAAGGGGGGTAGATTTAGACTAGATATAAGGAAGAAATTTTTTACGCTGAGGGTGGTGAAGCACTGGCACAGGTTGCCCAGAGAGGTGGTGGATGCCCCATCCCTGGAAACATTCAAGGTCAGGTTGGACGGGGCTCTGAGCAACCTGATCTAGTTGAAGATGTCCCTGCCCAGGGCAGGGGGGTTGGGCTAGATGACTTTTAGAGGTCCCTTCCAATCCAAACTATTCTATGATTCTATCTATCTACTGGTAACAACTCTTAAGATCACAACTGAGGCAACTCTAGATATATACATGTACAGTAGGTCTTTCTCAAACTTTCCTTCTTTCCCTGACCTCCAAGAGTGGCACCCTGATGTCAGCCAGACCTATTAATTCCTGCT
>NW_008824285.1:899895-908420 GCF_000699105.1 Pygoscelis adeliae | reverse complement strand
CAAGTGCAAGCAGGGAAAATTCTAGAGCTGAGAGATGGCTACTCTGACAGTCTAACATCTCAGATTAAATTGAACAGAATTTCACAAGAAAAGGAAGAGAACCCTGTGTAAAATGTCAAATAAGAAAAGAGATTTTCAGGAAGCTCAAAGTACAGTAATCAAATTACAGAATCATATTGGTTTTCCCAGGAAGTGGTTAAGTGTAGTTGACCTCTACATATTTAACTTGCCTTGCAAACATTTTCAAATGTTTAAGCTGAAAACCTTACACAGTTTGCATTTAGTCTGTGGAACTCAGTAGATGAAAAAACATTTTTAAATTGAGAGAAGATTTTAAAGCTATTAACCATATTTTTCTTTCTTTTTACAAGACAAAATACATTTAATGTCATGCTTGACAGCCTAAGTGATTGTGGGCTGGAACGGGAAGAATTGTTGGCCTGTCCCATTATGCACATTTACACAGCTGGACAAATCTGTAAAAGCCACGTGAAGAAAATTCACAGGAACTGGGACTCAAAATACATTATTTCTAATCCCAGTTCAGCTACAGAACATGTGAGTGAATTTAAACTTTTGTGATGTAGGAGAATGTTCCCGCTTTTAGAAGAAAGTTGCTCAAGTCACTCACATGTGACTCACAAGCCTAGTCAGTTATTTTACCTCATGTCATTTATATATAAAAGAATAACTATACATCCCTCCTTTCATGCAAAGCTTAAATTAGCATTTATTACTTCAGAACTTTTCTGCGCATCCATCAATACGAGAGAAAAGTTTAAATGAATAGTTTTTATTCACTTGCTCATAGTTATGTTCTCTGGGAAGCCTTTATTAGACTTAACTCAAGAACAGTCTCTTGCAATACGCAGTCACATCAGATTACTACTCCTTGAAGATTTATGTAACGAAACGGACACATCTCCTTCTGCTTTCATTCTACATTCTTGCTTTAATTATACACATTGTCTGTTATGAAACCTTGTCATGTTCTCACAAGTGGCCTCTGTGCTGAACTTTGCCTTGTCAAGATAGCTTTACAATTCATAAATATTTCAATAAGAACCAAAGACTGCTTATGAAAGATTGATTTCTTACAGTTCACTGACCCTTCCTGCGAGGCCTTTTACTAAAATTAGAGTATACCCATCCTAGAAATCTGAGCATTAATTGTTAATAATACAGGCTACTGAAACATAGAGTCCTCAAGGAAAAGAGATACACTGCTGGTTTAAAGTGATACATCACTGTAGAAATTAAAGGCAATCAACAGAGTTTAAATACGTTAATTTTCACATTCAGAACCAAACTGAGGTCTTTAATGGACTTTAAATTAAATCAGGCAGGTTGAGTGCTTTAGAGGCCTCTTGTCAAAATTTGGTTTGGCAAAATGAACAGCAACCAGTTAGATGTTTAGGCACCCAGGAGACTTGGCTGAGTCATCAGTGCTGCCTGCTGTGTTGTCCTCAGTTAACCACACCATTAGAAAACTGCATCTCTGCCTTTGAATCAGCTAGGGGCGCAAGATTAGAAACTGGACGCAGTGCAGGTAGATCCTCTTTAAGATCTGACCTTAACAGCTGTTTCTGTTCTTATCTGGTGCCTCATGTATTTCAGCATTTTAAGTAGTTGAAACTTGACCAAGGAAGCATGGGTGAAATTATTTCCAGAGGTAAATTTACTGCAGGGAGAAAATATAAAAAAAGGAAAAGGAAGAAAGAAAAACCAGGAGGTTCTTCTCAAGTCTGTAAGCATCTCAGACCCAGGATTCTCTCTTCCAAATTGCACTATGCATACAGGTGATGCTACATAAATAACAAATCATTTAGCTGATCAAAAGCACTACGACAGCAAAGGTCTGCCTCTTTTCTTCACACTAATAACATCTTGATAACATCTTGGCTCCACTTCTCCAAGACATTTTCCTTTTCCAAGAAAACCTCTGCTATCATCCTAAGAATATGCACATACCTCCAGGACAAGCCTCAGCAACATATTTACTTAAATGTCTTCTTTTGGGTATATTTCTGATCTATTGGGACATATTTATGATCATCAACTGATCCCTTTTTCTTTCAAATCAGTAAACACAACTAGGAGCTTCACTAAGGGCATTTAGTGTTGTGTTTATAATTTGTGTGCCACATCCAAGGAGGATACATAAGCTACAAATTAATCTGATATTACTCTGTTCCTAGACATCATATTTCATCATTGTAGGGGCAATTGCTAATTTACATAAAAATGCTATCAAGACCCTAAATCCAAATGACCAATTACTTGTGATCCTTCGTTGTTCAGTGGGCTTAGAGAAAGACAGGGACCAGTTTAAATGTCTTTTATTTACTTGAAGTCATACTTTAATACAGTTCTGTCAAGAATACAGCCCTGTCCTTGTACATGGTCGTCTAGATATGCCAGATGGCTTGACAGCCATTTGGGAAGCTTTGTATGCCAGTGTGCTCACCTGCAGGAACTAAAGACAGCAGGGGTGAGAATTTTCTGCCCACTTTCACCTTTAAAAAGAGTTGAGTGTCAACCGTTCAATTCAAGACAGGATGCCAAAGAACTAGGGGAAAAAGCTTCCAGGTGCTTTGCACCCAGACCACAGGTTCTTCCTTGTCAGCAAGTAGAAAAGTTCATAAATCAAATGAAGAATGGTGGGCAAAATTTTGCTTCTGCTCTAATTCCAATCTACCCTATGGCAGAAAAATCAGAATCTCTTCACACTGTATTTATAGTTGCCTTTTTTAACCTTATGTCTCCCCAGCTGGTGTTCCACCTTTTTTTTTTCTTTCCTATTTAAGAGCAGTTGTTTCTCGTTTAAGATTGCGTAACTGGCCCTTTCAAAGAACAATGTTTACATTACTGTAGGCCCCTAAAGGTCACAGTGAGATGGCTTCTGTACATAACAACATATCATTCTCTTCCAAAGAGCCTGAAAGCAAAGGCCCAGTTCTGCACAAGCTCTACACAAACAGCACTGCCTCCCTGTGTTGTGAGTGGGAAGGATGCTCAGTCTCAATGTAAATTGCCACCCTCCGCATTTAATCTCAGGGTCCAAAACAACACTGAACCCAGAGAGGAGAGAAAACAAGCTTTCTTGTACCCATTTAAATGGAGGGAGACATGAATCAGAGATATGATGTGGACTTGCTAAAAGCACACAAATAAATTCATAACAGAGGACCAAAATGATGGTCTCCTAAGTCCTAGTTCTTGTCTGTTTTCCTCCTCTTACCTGGTTCTCTCTGAGGTATGGGACATAGCGAGAGCAACATTCGCTGGAAAAGCTTTGCACACTAAGGACATGCAACACGTCACTTATTGGGGACAGGAAAAAGGGTCTATTTTTCATTGGCTGCTTTTAGCAACTCCTGAGCTCTCTGCAGTTCCTAGGAGCATAGGTGATCTTCACCTCAAGACAATACTATCTTCTGCTCATACTCACATTTTCCCTGCGGACAAAACACCATTAACATTCAAAACCTAAAGTGTGTCATATTCCTACAGGTATAATTCCAATGTTTCATTTAACATGGTTAAAAAAGAAAAGAAAAAAAAACACCACAAAAATCCGCGCACCAAACACTCAGCAATTAATCAAGGATGTTGATGAAACATAGACCTTATAATACTCCAAATTTACTTGCAATGCTCATGTTTAACTTTGTGCAAGAAATAAAGCTATCTTCAACATATTGATCAGCATGTACTATTTTCATCGATAAAAACCTTCAGCTTTGGGGAGAGGGTTAAGCTACATATTGTACTGAACCTGTCAGCTTTGACTTTCTGAAATCTAGACGAATGCAAAACTAATTTTTTTTTCCTTTCTGTTTTAAATCATACATTGTAACCTTTCAACCTGGACCAGAAGTTTCCTTTCAGGTGGATAAACAAACAGGGGCACTTTCTAGCTCTCAATTACTCATGCATAAAATTTCCTTTCCAGAGGAACTGTGAAGCCCTGAGCTTTCATGATGAGAAGCAAATTGACACTTGAAAGTCCTGATTATGGTGAAGTTCTGATTTCACTGAGAGAATATAAATAAATTGCACAGCCCAGCATTATTTATTATATAGCTCATCTCAGGGGAAAAGACTGCACCACAAAGATCAATCTGAGTTGCACTCCAAGTCTTGAGTCTTCCTGTAGAGGAAGTTGGTCCTCTGATTACTGAACCCGAACACTGAGCACCACAGCAAGAAATTTAGGACAAGTATTTAAAAAAAAAAAAAAAGGGGGCGGGGGGGGAGAGAGAGGCTTACAATATGTTAGCATTGTTAATTGCACTAGGGCCTTTTCTTACCATTTCCTTCTTAGATTAAGAAAGATGTAAAGAGCCCTTTGTCTCTTTGGTGCACTATCCATGGAACACAATTAAATTACTATGGGGGCTTCTTGTGAATTCTGGGCAGAGTTTATTAGCACACGGCTGCACATAGTTCACGGTCTGCTGGCATATTAAGTACACTTTCTATCTCTGAACTTCTATCACACCCTATCATAAGCACATCACAAATGTTAGTTAACTGAACTTTGCTAACCTGGGAAGTAGGGTCACCAGATGAATGATCAACAGTTAAAGTGCTAATTTGAGACCTGGATAATCTATTTTCATATCCTTGCTCCCTCTTGGCTTTTATTAACTCCTAAGCAAGTTACATGGCCTTTCATTAGCTCTGCAAAACAGAAGCATCACAGGTGAGCTTCCAAGGTAAATACTTTAAATGATACAAGGCATTCGGAGTTGCTCAGAGTAGATCATATCAAGGGTCATTTAAATATTCTGGACAGCTAATTACTACGTATGTCTTTACAGACAGTGATCTCAAACAGGAAGATATTAAAATAATTTGCCAAAGGTCACATAGGAAGTACCTGTTAAAACTAGCAGCAGAACCCCCTTCTCCTGAGTCCCATCCCTTAGCAAAAACAAATAAAAAAGCACACAATTCGGGGGGGAAGTATGTATGCTTCTCTAGAAAAAAAGAAAAAAAATCCACAAACCAAAAAACCAGTAAATTTATGACAAAAACATACACAGTATCTTCCCACCATTTTTAGAAGTGTCTCTTAATTACATAGTGCAGTTACAAACTACAAAAGATATAGAAAAAAATCAGATAAACCCCTGGCAAATTCCAGGGTTCTCAGCAGTTTCATCATTTCAGTCCCAGTCAAAACTCTGCTGCAAGACCTCTGGAACCAATGCACTCAGCATTTTCCAATATTGCAATTAATTCAACTGAGTGAACTTCAAAAGGTATGTTAAATGGTAATGACTTGGGTCATTAACTTTAACAATGTCAGTGTGTTCGCACCATCATGTTTACTATAATTAGCGTGCATATTATTTAATAGTACACTACACACAAAGAGAAGTCTTTCAATCTACGATCAGTACAATCCTGAAAAATATCAGTGATTCAAAGTCAGATGCCTACCTGTATGCTTCCCCCCCCCGACACACATAAAATAATTCTTCTAAACTGCATACTAGTCAGTCTACCTCCTTTTGGAGGAGGTGAAAAAAGAAGCAGAGCTTTAGAAAACAGTCTACTCAGAAGTTAAAGAGGGTAGTTTTAACAGAAATGACAAAAACTTGAGATGTATCATTTGAAGACAACTTCTCTATTGCACGTGCAAACTATATTACCTAAAGGGCTGTGCGCAGCCACACCCTCTCCCGCACCCCTTTTTTAAACACAGTACTTGGCATTAAGTACCTTCACTGCTGTAAGACTATAGGTAGCCAATCATCTCTATTCTTAGAGCTCAACCTCTAAGAACTACAGGACTTTATAACCAGGAAAGCTAAGTTTAGCTAACAACATAACCCTCACAATGGTATCCATATATGAGTAGATCTTTTTTCTCTGACTTGGAGCAATTTCAAAAAGGAATATCACACTCAGGCTGAGCTACTAGGACTAGCAGTAGACAGATCACAGAGGAAAGACGGGAAAAGAGTACTAAATATAAAGGACCCTGAAAGTAGACAGCAGAGGTTACAGATTATTACCTTTCTTCTGGTTGGTTGATCTTGATATCTAGGTGAATATACTATACATATTACTCTGTGTGACTGACACAGCACCTAGAACCTGAGACATCAAGCCCCATCTCTTCTCATATAAACGTCAACTATCCATGAGTTAAAAAAGTTCTTTCAATCATGATTTCTCAGTGTTCTCATGTTCCAGCATCTCCCATTTGCCTGCCGGCTTTCTCCAAATGCCACTGCTGCTCAGAGCTCTTCCATTGTCTTAGTTTCTAAATTGTATGGTGGCTGAACACACGCAACAAACCCAAGGTATTGCTGTGGGTGAAGATTCAGAGTTATTTCCCTGCATAGGAAAGTGCTACAATGCTACAGAATGAGCACAACACCAAGAACATAACACCCAATGTGGTCATTCAGTGCCTGGATCTGAGGAAAGAATCATATATACTGCAAAATGGCTTAAGCTGAGTCAACTCAGTGAATCAACAGATTCCCTTAAGACACAGAACAGCTGGCAGAAGTGAGCTCGCTGCTGTCTTTGCCTACAGCATTCCACGGTTATCTTGTCAGCAGTGCAAGAGTAACAAATTGCATCTGCTTATTTCTGCTGTTGTCTTTAAGGTGGCTGCAGATTACCGTTTAAACCTGAATTCTCTTCTCCCTGCAAGTACATTTGAGCACATCCAGGTACACTTTGGGTCCATACTTGGAAGGACCTTTGGCACTGTAAAACATACTGTGGATGCCATGACAAATCAAATAGGATTCCCTCAAGCCAACTATGAAGACAACTAGCAACTGTTGAGCAGATTTCATAGTCTCAAAGTTTGCTGTATTTTCCTTTGTGACTTTAAATGTGTAAAATCTAAAATGTGTAAAGTTTATTTAAATTTTTTAACAAATTCATTCAGTGGTTATTAAAATCACTGCCCCTCCTACCAAGTAGGAAAGTGGCTTTACTCAAAAGACATGACTTTCAGCTCGAGTCCATAGGCTACATCTTAAATGGAAAAGAACACCACCACTATAATGCACTTTTAATCTGTCATTGAGAAGGTTACATGTTGATAGAACCCAGAAAGGACAGCCAAGGACTAGGAATGGCAGAGAAATTTGGAATAACTTAAGTGGCTTGTGCTAAACTCCTGATCCCAGGGGAGATGGACTTGGGTCAAGTTAAAGAAAAGGCAATAAACTCATGAACGCATGAGAGCCTTGTTGCAGTGACTATCAATGAAATGGATAGATCTGTTCAAAGAAAAATGCATCGAGACCCATTTTCCAGAAATTAATTTACCACAAGCCACCAATCACCTATGACAGGTTATATACATCAGCGATCGGACGAGAGTTTAGCTAGCAACTCACAGGCAAAATAATCCTACAAATTGCCCCTGACCAAATCGTCTTTCTGCTCTGGGTTCCTGTATGTGGCCCACTGATTAGCTTGTTTCACAATCATGCGGAGAAGTAACATAAAACATGTTGAGGGATATTTTTTTCCTTTTCCCAAAGTAACAAGTAGTTGACACCCATTTAAATATTCAACAGAGCAAGTGTTCTGCCATTTAGTCTCATCACGTTGCTACACCGTGGAAACACTGGCTCAGTTCACCTCTTAGATTTCCCAGCAGAAATAACATAAGTCTGGTGTGAACTGAACATTTGTGATAAGCAAACTTCCTCCTGCTGTTCACAAACTGAAACCTGAACACAGTCAGCAATGCACAGCCTCCTAATTTTTCCAAATGGCTGTTGCTTCCATGCCTTTGCAGAGATCAAAAGCTTAATGCCCATGCACTTGCTCTCTTATTTCCTAAATTCTGCCCCTTACAGCTACTAAGAAATACCCTAAGAATACCCATTTTGTTAGACTTGCAACCGAAAGTTGGACTGAGGTTGGGGCAGAAAGCAGGAAAGCTATTTCTATTTCAAATGCCAAAGAACAAAGAAAATCTCTGGGACCCAGAACAAGAAACAGTGCTCCTGTTTATACACAAGTACAGGAAAGCACCATTTCTGCTCTTAGAAACATTCATCACTTCAAGTCTCACCAGCAGGGATTGTTATTGCTGCATTAGGCTGACATCTGGCAGAGAGGTTGGGATAAAGGGGAAATGGAGAAGAGCCGAGTAAGAAGTTGCCAAGAAGACGTAATAAATTCATTTCTCTGACACAGGACCAAGCTTGTCATTAAATGTCAAGTGCTAGATTAACAGCTGTAGGGGACCAAATCTCTGTTTCAACCTCTGGGCTCTCAGCAATATATGGTAAAAATCCTCCCCCAGAAACACTGCCTCTAAATGGCAAAGTATTTTTACTCTGGTTTCAGTATGGAGTTGGACTGACAGTGGACTTGCAGATAATCATACATTGCTGTTACCCAAAGCAACTATGCATAACAGAGTTGGAAATACCAGTTCACATTTTGACAAGTATGAGCCAAAATAATGCAGTATGTCACCAGTACCTAACATATGACACTAAGAAAGACCTGGCTTTAGATGCCAAATC
>NW_008824285.1:889351-899842 GCF_000699105.1 Pygoscelis adeliae | reverse complement strand
GTCAGTCCTGGATCAATCTTTTTGGCCTTAAATTGGGAAAAGAAAATCAGAAAAGAAAATTCACAGTTGATTGAGCTAACTAAAAGGCTAAAGGGGTTGGCCCTGGAAGTGAACACATAAAGGATTTTACCTGTATTTTAGCAATCCTACCCCTCCCCCCATTAAATTCAGGTAAAAATTGAGCCCACTGTCATACAGAGAGTCAGATGGGTCCCTTCTATCTTTGTTCCTTCCCTGTCCTTGTATTTTCTTCCAGGTGAAATGAATAAACAATCTAGGAACATTTTCAACTTCACAGAGTCTATCTTCCTATTCATAGTCCAGACACTGAGGCCAGCCTGAGGCAATGCTCCTGAGCATGCAGCAAATGCCAAGAAAATTAACATCAACTTTTTTTTCCTTTCTTCCTTAATTCCCCCCCTCCCCCACCCCACCCCCAAGGTACCCCATTGAAATTCAACATATGTTTTAGTGAAGCACTCTGATGCTGTGTGACCTTTGTGTGACATTTTCTTTGCATACGTGCACCAGGAGAGACCAATCCACCCTTTAACAGCTCCATAATATAGCACCATGGCCATGGCAGCGAATGATAAAGACTGCTGTGATGAGTGCTAATTCTTGCGATATTGGAAGGCTCCTTAAATCAAAGCACTGAAACTGAGAAGTGAGGTGCATAACTACAAGGTTTATTGATCATTCGTTACTACATGAGCATAATTCTATCCTGAGAGAACTCCACAAAGTCCCTGTATTTATGGCATCAGGGCATCTACCAGTTGTTACCAAATAAAGGTAACAACTGTTTAGCACAGTTGACAAAAAGAGAAAGGAAGACTTAACCTTATAGGCTACTAGCTTTGCATATTTTATATACTTAACCTATACCTTGCTATTCTACTTCCAAACTAGTCTTAATGCTAACAAGCAAGGGATTGCCCCTGCTTAAAACAGAAAGGAGGTGAAATACACAAGCAGAGAAGACTGGTACAGCAAACCTCAGTATACCCACCTACAAAACAGTAGAGATAATAATTAAAAAGAATCCAGTCGCCAAAACTTTTAGAAATCATAAATGGGTCACTATTTGGATAAGTTCTGCAGGATTCTTGATTTAACAAAATAAAGATAATTAGAAAAATAAACCTTTATAGCAAGCTCTTACAGTTCATTTGTTTTTTTTTTAAATACTTTTGTAAGTAGAATTATCTGCTTCAGAGACATTAAATCCACCAGTGGAAACTCTTGTACATTACCACATTGTGAACATCTGACCTCCAACACTGGGAAATAATGAAAAATTAATGGATCCAGATGTTCCAATTCTGCCAGTGGACAGATGTTCATTTTACACACCATTTAGAAATCCCCAGTGCATTTGACTACATGATGATAAAATTACTAAATAATAGGAAGAAATGGAATAGTGCTTAGAAAGTGAAATCTGCACTTTTCCACCATATGAAAATACAGGGAGACAGGCATGCAAAAGATTACACTAAGAAATGTCACACATATGGCCGAAGCTTTAATTCAGGAATTTCTAATAGGACAACTAGAAATTGCCACTATTAGGGACAGCCCTAACAGCTTCATCCAAGTCATACCTAAAGATTCCAGCATGAAATAAGTGACAAATAATTTGAAGAAACACAAAACATTCTCAAAAATCATTCCTCCCATTAGATATTTGACCAACCTGAATCTATTCCTCTGCCATTAACTAATGTCTATCTTTTACTCTCCTCTTGCTTCTGGAGCTCTTCTGTCTTCTTGGAGATTATTTTTTCTTCTATTATGCTTGTCCAACATGGCACTTACCCTTTAATGAGATATAGATAAAACTGTCCCTTGTCAGTCTGTGCTTGTCATGCCTAGAGAGGGTTTTATTACATCATAAAACAATAAAATGCCCCAGTATTTAAAAGAGATCTATCATTCTATCATTATGTCATCTAGGCACTGCACACAGCTCTTTGCAATACAACAACAGATCCCTGAGCAGAAAAGCAATGGAAACAGCTGCTGCATTGCACGTTTGTATGTGTTTCGACCTTTTACATGAAGTACTGAATGCTGATAACTTGTTACTGGCTACAACTGTAGACAGTGATAGTTTTCATTTAACTGTTGCTGTAGGGTCTGGTTTTGAGAGTGCACACCCTGCACAATTTTTATGTACCAGTTGGGTGGGGCCAACCCAACTATCCAGCGACTGCTACTTTGCCTGGGATTCCTAACACCCTTCCATCTACATTTGCAGCCACCACCACATCTCATCCTCATTGGGGAAGCTTTCAGTCTGCAAATGAGCATCTGTTTATGTGATACTGAACAATTTGTTATATTAGATTCTGAAAGCATTTTACTAAGGAGCTTATTTATGCTCAGTGCTTTGATAATGACTGATGAACAAACTTCCAGGAGCAGAGAGAGAAAATGGAAGTTGATGGTGTTTGAACATAATTTCAACGCTGACTACACAAAGCTCAACCTTTCAGTAGCAATTCTGCCTTTGTTACTTCAATTTTGCAAACAGTTGACAAAGGCAATTCTATTGACCAGGCAGATTTGATTAAAATACTGTTATTAAAATGTTCTATGGGGCTCCCAGTTTTGCCATCCTTCACCTATAGGGTTCCTCTATCCCAGTCAGATAGTACAGATTCATCTTAGTAACTGAAATAGACCAATTCCTTGCTATGTCTTGTTTACTATCCATCTTGTCTCTCATGTTGACTGGTTCCAAATACTTCAAAGAAAGAAGGTATAAGCAAGTTCTCAGAAAATCTCTCAGCTGCTAGTGCAAAGGAATACACATATCGGACCACAAATAACATGCACAGGAAAGTTTCTCCTCAGTCCGACAGAGCCAATGATTGTCTTTCAGAGTAAAAAACAGGAGGAGCAATATTGCCATTGAAAGGGAAATAAACGAAGTCTGATTTCAGTGGTTTGAGAGGGATACTACTAAGACTCACATGTTTCATTTTCAGGTCTAAGTGCAAGTTACAGGGGAAATGCCTTGTCTTGCTGTATATAATTTTTCTCCTTTGTAAAATGGGCTACATAATAGCTATCTAAAAGCAGGGTATCTGCCCAGACAAGGTCATGTGCTATGTTACTTCCATTGTCGGTGCTACTGCCTTCAGATTTCAGATGCCCCTTTATATAGAAAACACAGCAGCAGAGAATTAATTCCCTAATGCCTGGTACCTTTTAAACTTTGACAGTAATGCAGAGTGAAAATAAAAAAGTCTCAAGTCTCTTCTCATTAGGTAGTGACTTACATCTAAAACTGTCCAGCTGTCTACAACAGCATAAGTTGTTGGGCAGTAAAGAATCTGATCCTGCATTAAATAGAAGTGGTGCTTCCATACATGATATGTACATGTACATATTTACATGATATGTAAATTGGGGGGGGAGGGGGAGAGGGGAGGGGGATTAATAATTATTAACAATATCATCCTACAGAGCAAGCCAATCATCAGCTCTCCTGTTGATAGACCCGGGAGCAAGAATACAGAAAAAGCCTTGTACAAGAACAAGCAATTTAACAAGCTCCAGAAAAAAAGTCTTGTATTTTCTGGTCTTTCACTTCCCTTTCCTTATTGCACATGAAACCTGCAGCTCTCCACATCTGACGGGTGACTCTCCTTGGAAGCATCACCTTCACCTTGTCCGCACTTCCTGCTGTACTCACTCACCACACTGCGTACTCATTGCATTCTGTCTAATGCTTATAGCTGACAAAAAGTAACCACTTCCAGCAGAAAAGTAAACAGCAGGAAAAGTACCCTCCCTCCAAAAAACAAAGATCAGAAGAGATGACTCACTAGCAGGCCTTATTTATTAGAATGCCCCCCTCTTTTTCTTTTTCTTCCAAATCTTAAAGAATGAAACTTCCAGTTGTTGACAACAGCCCATAAAAGATGCAGAATTTATACACCACCAGCTTCTTGTCTTTAGAGGTAATCAGTCTGTTACTGACGGACTCATGGCTCTGTTGTCACTCGTTTCACGCTGACAGGAAGCGCAGCTAGCTAGGATCGCAGTAGGATTACAATTGCCTTGTCCAAGGCCACACATTTAGCTTGCGGCAGACCAGGGAACAGGCTGACAAGAGGCTACCTAGTGGCTTATTTTGTTAGAGTGGAACTGCAGACCTGCTAAGACAGAAGAATAAGCAGTGTGCCTATGTTATGTTACCATAGGGTAAGAGAAGATACGCATGGACAGTGGCCCAGTTTGCTGTCCTCACAGCCCTGAAAATGCTCACTCCCATGAAGAGTACAATGCTATGCTTCTCACTTAGCATTCATTAAGTCTTCAGTGGACATTAACTGCAAAGACTTATTTACACAGTTTATGGGGAATAACACAATGATTCATCAGTCCCCAAAAGAGAAAAAAGCCCCATTTGTCAGCTGAGATTGGAAGAGAAAAAGAGGGAAGGGGCAAATCCTTCGAGCATAAACAGACTGCACTATTTATACATGAAAATGTTTTCTGCATCTATAAACTTACCATGCCCAAGTACTTTAATTAATCGCAGTGGTTGCTATGGTAACCTTCCTAACTCAATTATAGATTTACAAAGAGGTGCAGTGTATTTATGACAGAGAAGCAGGTAACTCTTTTGCTGAAACTGAAGTAGAGAGCAGATATCACAAAAATAAAAACATTGTGCAGTCACTGTCAGAAGGTACACGATGGGTGCAATGGATTTTTGCTTAATCACATCTGACCCCCAAGGTCCCTACCAACTTAAATTATCCTATGATTCCACCCACTCTGTAGTCTCTTGAGGAATGATACAACATGGGAGCATCATCCACAGATTTGTGCCAAACTAACTGACTTAACAAAGCTGATTTCATTGGCTTCATCCTGAGCTAAGCAGAATGGCAATGTGACAGGTGGAGAGGAAAAAGATTTTGGTGAGAGAACTGTAGCTTTTGACAGGATGAGGGAATTCATAGGGCCTCCAGCTACTGGGGAACACAGCTTTCACAGGAGGCTGAACAGCATGACCTTAACAGGTAGAGCTCAACTACTTTGACTCTAAAGACAGCATTCTGCTCTACTACAGATTTTCCCTCTGACACTGCAAAAATCACAGTCTCTGTACCTCAGTTCCCCATCTGTAAAATCAGGACTGTACTTCCTGATTTCTAAACAACTTAAAGAGCCAAAAATTATTATCAGCTGCTCCAACTCAGAATAGATAAGGTCCGTTTTAAGGTTACTATCAGATTAATGATGCTAAAGATTGATGATTTATGGCCAGTTCTCTCTCCCACCAAGTACTATAGGAGTTACTATTCAGCTGCAGAGGCTGGGCACTAGAGAAGGCTCAAAAGTCTCACAAAGACCTAATTACTTTCCTGCATTAGAGCAGACAAACGGTCTGCATTACAATCAGCATTCTGCCTCCAGTAGTGATGTAGATGTTTAAAAAGCAGATGCAATGTTGCCTACTTGTGCCACAGCACTGAATGATCAACAGAAAAGGAAAGGCAGGAAAAAAGAAACGAGAAGAAAATTGGCATTTCCTCTTAGCCTTATCACCTGAAATCTGAGGACTGATAACCTTTACATCTACTATGAAAAATCATCTTGCCATGTGAACTGGGTTCTATTCTCTTCCATACCTGCATTGCTCATATCTTCATTCCTCTGGCATCTTTTGCAGGAACGGACTCACATGACAAAAGAGACACTACTTTTCCAGCTCATGTGCCTGTCATCCGTTGTCCTAGATGTGACTTTTAGTCACTGTGGCAAGATATTTTTTTGCCCCTCTACAGATCCCGTCACTTACATTAAGTGTCCTCCCATTTTAGATTAAATGCCTTGTTAGATATTTCTAAAGATGTCTTTAGTGAGACACAGTGATATTTCTTACCCTCTCTACCCCCATCCTTCAAGGTCACAGAGAGAGACTTCAGCTTGTTTCTTAAAGGTTAAATGCAAGTTCCAGAAGAGCAACTTGAACTTTGGAGAGCTAAAGCAGAAAAAAAAATCAAAACCTTCAGAGAATACAGTATTGTTATGTGAGAAGTAGTGAATATGAATGATAAACTACCAGTTGGAAAAACTGGACAGAAAATAACAGCTCCCTTTCTGAACAACTTTATCTGTCTTTGCAAACCAACTGCTACTTTTTCATACATTTTTTTCAAGCCTGCCCTGCTCTGAAGAACATTGCAGCATGCAGGGTAGGAAGTTGCCAGAAGCTTTTTATTTCAGCAAAGCCCCCCACTAGCTGTGACTGCACTCCCTGAGGATATACAATGTTAACTCTTCAGAGATGGGTATTTTCCAGTCTGTCAGACAAATAGATGCTTACTCAAAGTCAGAGAGTTCAGAGGTTGAACAAATTTTGCTCTCCTCTTCAACAGGCACTTTAAATCATAAATTCCAGCTCAGCTTTCTACACCCATATTGCTCTCTTAGGGCTGAAATTAGCCCAAATCAAAGGATCCTATCCTTTAGGAAATATTTAAACTTTTTTTTTCATTTTCTACTGTTTTCTGCGCCCATCATTTTTAGCATTGGCCCTTTGAATTTACTGGGCTTATGACAGCTAACTGCATAAATTTATATGGTTTGCATACATACTGGAATTCAGATTAGGTGATATTATAATCTCTGCTGGCCTTCAACTCAGTCAACCAAACAACTGCTACAGCACACAGCTTAGCTGTGCAATGCCTATACTTCAAACCTTTGCAGGAAAATCTGAATCTCAGTCCAGACTCAGAAAATCAGAATCTCGGTCCAATGCATTAATCCTGTATGCACTGTGATCACTGACAGTAATTTGTCCATTTTGCATCAACTTCTTGTCAGGATCTTGCAGTATTTCACAGTTGTAAAACACACAGAATATTAGTACCACCAGTGTATAAATGGGTGCTGGGCAGTCACTCTTCGTTCTAACATACCTGACCCGCAAAACTGTGTGTTGTTCCAGTTAAGCCTCGACTGTTTGGACCCATGTTCTCAGGGCACAAAACCTTGCAAGTGGAAACTACTTCAAAAACTACTTTCATTTTGAGTCTCACAACTGAAAGTGTGTTTTCCCCAAGCACACACTGCTAGTATCAGATCACCCTATTTCATGTTATTCCACTTTGAGGAAATCCCATCTGTGTAAAATCCCATTTTATTATAAATGGATCTGCCACACTCGTGCAAATGCCCTGTCAAATGAGAGCCTGGAGCGACAAAAATCACAAGCTTCTACTGTTAAATCAACATGAAAACAAAAGGCTTTATAGTGAGAAATTGGCCAACCAGCTCTAAGTAATGTAGTATCATAAGCGGGCTATAGTAAATTTAGGCTAGGTTTATATACATCTAGAATTTTCTTCAGTCTATCAAGGCTCCATCTTTAAAAGTATTTTTTTGCTCTTTGGCTTTTGTACTCATACAGTTCTGGTAATTGGATGTGATTTTTACCTTGGCAGCATTTGTGGAAGCAAAGTCTGATAGGAAATTAATCCATGCCTCACTAGCATAGTAGCAGTCTCTAAGGGCCTGGATTATCAGGGTTTAGTTTAGCAGCTAGCTCCGCTATAGCACATTATACATGACTGGACATCTCTAAGGGCCAGAAAGCACTGCTGAGGAATTCCAAAAACATCTTACTGGAAAACACAGCAAGAGAAAGGCATTCTGTTTTCTTCATCACAGTATGGTTTAAGCAATTAAAGACACAGAGCTAACCTGTTGTGTCAACTATGGTGTTCAGTTATTTTTGCAAGTTCAGGGGTGACTACAGGTTTACAACTTTTTTATTAAACTACATAAGATTTCTCCTTATCAGCAAATTGATGACTACATTAGGATCACCAGTGAAAAGAGCTGTAGACACTGGGACCTGTCTATATATATTTCATATATATTTATGTGTATAAATATATGTATAAGAGACTCTGGGTTAAAATATGTAAGAAAATGGTAAATTAGACACTTCCATTCCCAGTTCTCATTATTCAAGAGCAAGGCAGATCAGTGGACCAGAAACAAAGAAAACTTACAAAATCTAGGAAATGTTCTGTCGTGCCATATGCTATTTGCTGAGAAGCACTAATCAGATATCAAAATTCTAAACAGAATGAAAAAGCAAAACCAAGCTACTTAACATATGCATAGAGATAATTCTACCTTTGCACCGATTTAAGAAAAGAAAAATTGACCTTGCTTCAAGGCATAAATCGACCTCTAATGGATTAAGATTTTTCCTGCAAGCAGGTCTTAATTAAGAAGTGCACAACATCACTTTGCAACATAATTGTTAGTGGTAGCCACTACTGGAGAGATTATTAAAGTACTACCAGACTTGATAGTGCCATATGTCCATTCTTACGCCACTAAAGAAATAATTTTTACACATCCAGAGTGTAAGTTGATGACAGTAACTGGTTGCTACACTGCCCAGAAAAAAAATCTGGACAAAACCCACCTAACTACCCTCTACATATATTCCCCATGGAAACTGGCATTCTCAGAACTAGCTAGAACTATGCAGTCCATAGAATTATACAAATAATAAGGAATGAAAGGATGCAGGACACTCATAATGGTAGTAGCTGTAAGGCTTGGTTTGGAACCAAACCCAGATTTTCATGTGATTTAGGAGTGATCCTTGTCATTCGACACTATGGCTACGGATTTAACAAGAGACATACAAGCAGTGCACTGAGAAGCCCAAACACAATAATTTCTGCTATTCACAGTTTATCTTTTCAGATTTCCTCTCTTCCTATTCCTCTGGTTCTTCTCCCAAGGGAGATTAGATGTAGAAAACAGCAGGCTGACCTTTAACACTGTTCTAACACTTCACCTTCTTCAAGTCCTTTACAAAACAGCTAATTAAACCTATTGTTCCTCCCAGTACAATACAGAAAGCACTATTCCTAGCACTGGATGTCCAATTCTCCTCCTAATTGCATCCTGTACAGTACGTTCTAACAGGTCAGACTATCTAAATCAGCACTGCTTCACTGAAGCAAAAGGAGCTTTACCGATTTACACCAGTTGAGGTCATGGCTATATTGTGTCAAAGGTATTCCTTGGAAGCATGTACAAAATGATTAGGACTATTATTATATGAAGTATTGAACACCCTTCATATTTTACCAGGAAACTTGGAGAAGCAAATATAGAGATACTGAGAATCCAGCTAATGCAACTAAAAAAAGGTCATATAGGAAGTTGGAGATCACAGCCCATGTTAGGATTATGCTTCTTCCATCTCCATTTCAGTTCTGTTTTTTAAAAAAATAAAGGCTATGGAAACTTGAGGCTTAATACTTGATGTAAAGGTAGAAGCTCATCTACATCAACACCACCGCCTTTACAGTATCAATCTTTTACTATAAACCTCTACGTGTACCTAACACTTGACCTCACACTTTCATTTAGCAGAGAATTATATGCACAGCATCATCTGCAGATTTAAACAGGTCTGTAAAGGGATTTTAAGCAAAGTCAGTAAACAGCTATGCAGAAGTTGTCTCAAGCGCAGGTAAAACAAAAGCATGTATGCTAAGATCCTGTAACAAATGCTAATAACCGGGAGAGTATTTGCCCTGTATGAGTTGACCTTATTACGTATTAACAGTTCATCTATAATGCATTTAACTCAAGTTCTTCCTGTTCTAATGAATTAACTGCACTCTAGGGGACTGCCACTGAGAACTTGTTTGGGAAAATAGCTCCTATAAAAATCACATCAACAATAACACCTCCAAAACATTTAACAGTCAGGAAATGCTTAAACAATTATTTTCTTTCCCTTCTCTTGTCAGAAAGTCTTCAGAGGATATAAACATTCCGTGATAATCTTTCGTAAATTGAGTGCAAGCAATGCTCTTCTTTTTTTTTTAAATTAAAAAATATCAATAAATAAATAAGAAAAAATAGGCCCACAATGGGATGCAATTTCTTCTTCAGGCTTAGAACATGATGTCCTTACACCACTTGATTACTCCACCAGAGTAAATTCTCTCTCAATGGCTGCTGACAACAGATGACATTTGTATTGCAGTTTTTTTCTGTACTTTTGAGAAGTACTCGGATTTCTTAAAGGTAATGCTAAGCTGGTATTTAGATGATACTATCTAAATGATGGCACTGTCTAATTGAGTGAGATTCTAATGTATTATTTATATTACGGGATGGGCAAACCATTGTGCTAAGAGCTGTATGAACATATAACTGTGACGTTCCCTGTCCTAGGTAAACTGTGAAGACCTCAAGAGGAGAAAGCATTTAAAACATATGCTTAATGTTAAAAGCATATTTTGAAAATTGTTGAAGTCAGTCTTCCTTTCGTAAAACATATTAATCATCCGTCATACAGGTTACATAGTATCCAAGAGAACTACAAGCTCCTACATATTTTGCTGGCTACTAACTGGTGCAATGTAATTACATGTTGCCCAGGATACAATAGCTGTTCTAGTATATATATCT
>NW_008824285.1:873309-889284 GCF_000699105.1 Pygoscelis adeliae | reverse complement strand
AAACAATGGGCTAACATTCATACCCTTACAAAAAGACGACAAGGGACAGTTTGTTAATCTGATGTTGCCTTTTCTAAAAGAGATGGCATCTCAACAGACATGCTACCAAAAAACTACACCTGGGAAAACATTTAAACACTTAATTTCTCTTTCATATGCCGTTACATTTCAGAAAGCGTATGTGGCTCCTATTCCCTTTAAAAGAGTGGAACTGTGCTAACATGTGAAGAATAGGAGACCAAAGTAGTTCAGGAAATTCAACAAAGTTTACCCAAATATAAAGTTAAAGCGAACAGTGTGATGATTATGCAACAAGTGTTGAAATAACAACAATTTTCTTGGTTTCCTTGTGCCAGCTGAATATGCCATTATTTTGAGGATTACTTGTTCTTCTACAAATGGTTTTTTCCTCCTTCCTTCTAACTTGATTTTCACTGCACAGTGGAATATTTTAGAATGCCTCGCTTTCATCTTTCACAAGTAACCGGTTAGCATGGATATTTTTTCCACAAGAGCAGTTTATCATTTTTATATACAGCATTTTCCTGTATCACCCATAACCACAAGCCATGACAGGCAAGAGTAAAACCTGACCCGGGGCAGGGAGGGCGGGGGGGGAGGAAAGGGTGATGGGGAATTGATCTGTGGTCCAGCCACAGTGACACATAGTAAACAATGAATCTAAAGACATGGACAAGGCTTTATCTTGAGTCACTAAACACTTCAGAATGTTCTCTTTTGTGCTCAAATCTTTAATCATCTTTAAAAAAAGTTCATAATTTAGTCTAATTCTTTTATCATTTTCATAGTTAACATTTTTGTGGTTTAAAAGTGAATTGCTAGAACACCACTGAACAATGACATAATTTTGCTCTTAGAAATGACCTGAATGCAGCCAAATCTTTTTATACTTGTTTTTTAACAGGTAAGAGTTTAATGCCACAAAGTGATACATTTTAGTTGTAACCCAGTAAGCCTCTTTCAGCCTGCGAAATAAAGATTGCACTAGTAAGAAATAAGAAAACTCCATCTTACACTTTGCTTTCATAGCAAGGTTACTCTGAAGTGTTGTACTGTAATGAGGTATCAGAAGCACAACAATCACGGCTAGACAAACATGACATCCTTTGAGTCATATGCTATATAGTTCATACACAGCCTCATACATTAGAAACTGTTCTTATGAAGTGAGTGAATGCTGAGCAATGATGAAGAGGATTGGAGAACTTCCTCTGCACACTCTTCACATGAGCAAGGAAGCGTGCAAAATCATCAGCTTTACCCAGGCTTCTAGAAGGATGCTGCACCTGTCTCGCTGCCCTGTTTATAAAAAGCATCCCCATTGCCCCATTCTGCACATTAGCTGTATGCTGCTCTGCATATGCCTACACAGTTTTCACCAGTTCTAGTTCTTTGCAACTGCAAAGTACTATCATGCTTAGTAGCATCAGTCTCTCTGGAATTTGAAGATAAACTTCCTTCTTGCCTCTGGCAATGTGTGGTCTAATTGGATGTTATACAAGGAAAAGCATTTCAGAGGTGCTATGAAATTATAAAAAAACAACCCAGTAACTGTGCATTTAGGCAGGCAGAGACCCAAAAGCTTCACTGACTTGAATTTTATACTCTGAGATGGATGAATTGCACAAGACTGTCAACTCCTGAAGTGCCATGAAGCTTGCAGGATTGGGCTGAGACCTCTTCCCACTGTCCATCTGCTACTTCATTTGCTTCCTGTGCAGTGGAGAAATCAGGAGGGGTTCTGTGTGGGCTCACTGGGGAGTAGCTGTTTAAGGCATCAGACAACAAAACTATGTATTGGCAAGGCTCCTACCAGGCACAAGACCCACTCACCACCACAGGCTATACGGTAATCAAACTACTGCCTGTATGGACAGTGACATCAATAGCCAGCTGTTCAGGATTTCTTGCCCAAATTTTGGGAATATGTGGATTCTTACCAGTAGTCATATAATACCTGCACAAAAGAACATTTTCCTCAAAGTGCTAGCACAAGACAAACACAATGAGCCTGATGATCATGGCTCCTTACCACAACGTACTGACTGTGGTTCAGTTTCATCCAGATTGATGCAGTGAAAGTGCAAACAATAAAGCAAGGATCATCGTTAGTTACTAAAAAGAACTAAATGCAATGCATAAACCAGCCAGGATGGGGGTGGAAGAGCAATTGGTGAATAAACTTGGCAAGAACAGGCATGGATTTCATAGTTATTCCTCATCTCTCTCACACACACCCACCCCAAAGCTGGGTGATTACAGAAACAGATGTAGAGTTCTAGAAAGCCAATGAATCAATACACAGTTAAATTACACAAGCCATAAAAATCAATGGAACCACAAGATGTAACTCTAGGATATAAAAATCCTGCAAACAATAAATAAAGCAAAGCCATATTTAGGGACTGTCTTGCTATCTACGTCTAAAGTAGAGCTTGGGCACATTGTCAGTACCTTAGCAAATTACTATCAAAAAATAAAAGCCTATGAACAATGTAGCTGTTCAGATCTCACATGTTCCCATTTTCCCCTTAAATGCCAAATAGCCCAAAATTTACAGCCATTTCCTTTATATACCTTAGAGTTTCTGAATGTAGCACACACACCTTATTCCTTTTACCCAGAAAGGCCACTGTAGCATAACTGCCATTTCCATTAGGATCAGTATTTGAGAGGACTGGATATGTCTGGCAATCAAATCAGACCATACTCAAAAGATGCATGCATGCACTTTCAACTGTAACATCTCAAGTATTTCAGAATTATTATTTTAAATTCTGCTTTTTCTTTGTTCCCATTTCTTTTTCAAGATAAATGGAGAGAGAACTGCAGTCAAATTAATGTATATTTATAGAATGCATTGATTACACTTTTCACTCATACTGTTTCTGGAAACCAAAATCGGACCCTATGTCCTTAAGGGGCTCGATTTCCTCTTCACTGATTCACCTGTAACAGTTTACTTAACTGTGTCTCTAAGCATCTCTGTGGTCGCCTTGATTGCAGTGGGACAACTTATTTCCACACACATTCATTCTTGTCTGCCTCTCAGTGCTACTATAGAAGCCATGAGTTTCCTACATGACATTTGAACAGATTTTATGATACTCCTCTTCTCTGAGAAGCTAATATTCAGAATCTAAATCCTAAATAGTAGTAAAAATTCAATACAGGCAACGAGGTGCACATGCACATCATGTCATCTGGATGAGAGGGTGCATTCATCATGAGGAAACAGTGAGCACTGGTGTACGCACAGAAATGGAATGCGACTCATATTAAAGGTTAGTGGGGTGGTTTCACTCTCTCTGCTCTCTCTTTTCTCAAAACCCAGCATAACTGACAACGCTGCAGCCTATGCACTGAAGATGCTGTGTTGTCTCTTTCTCATGTGACACCTGGATGTAAAGTGCCTGGCACTAAGCATTCAGCCACTTTTCCTCATGCATTGTCATCACAGCAAAAATGAGGCCTGAAAAAACATATTAACAGAATTTTAGAGAAGTGAACAGAATTTTAGTAAACGCCACCCAGAATTTGAATGCTGGGCAGTGATACCAATCTGTTCTGTGCCTGCCACAGTAACGGCTGGTTCCTTAGCACAACTGCTTCAACAGCATTGCTGGTCCAGCTCACTGAATTCACAATTAAATGACTAATGCCTTTCTCATCACCAATGTTCACAAGATACAACAGCAGACAAAAGAACAAAAGCTCGAAACTATGATCTAGCCACCTTCCCATTCTCAAACTGACCACAGTTGTCCATTCCACAGAGAACAGCAAACTGGAGGTTCAGGTTTCCTGGATACTTTTTCCCAGCTCAGCTGTGAGACTTCGGATTAAAGCAACATCAGATATCTTTTTCCTGTATCTGTACAAAAGATGCTCATTTTGCAACATGTTCAGAGACCTCTAGAATGCCAGCTGTGTTGCCAAAAGAAAGGCATGGTAGTTCTAGACAATTCCATTTCAGCCCCCCAATCAGTGCTGCATAGTGTGACAAACACTCTTCTAGCATGTGACAGTGGCTATGCAGCCCCATCCTGTAACAAGAAGGTAGCAGAGGAGGATCCCAATTTTCTTTGGCTCCTAAGACCTAGACCAATAAACATTTTGTATAATACAAAACTGAAGAGCTAAAGATTAGTAATATTGAATGGCCCTGATGCCTACACTCAGCTCCTGGCAATCTTTCTACTCCTTCCACAAAGGTTCCCATTGTGTATATTCCACATGCACATACATACTCCTGTATTCAGACATGCACCCTTCACGAACACAACAGAAATTCTGGATCCTTTTCTCATTATCATTTCATAAGTTGCAGGATTTAAGGCTTGTTTGTGTTACAGCTGCTGATGTTAAAGTAACACTTACCCTGGAGCTTCCATAAATTTTCAGAACTGCTATTATTTTTAACCTACTGCCAGAGGCAAATCTTCTAGCAGAACGCAGCTATAAGAGGTCATCTATTTCCTCCCAGTAAGCAAACTCAATTTCCTTATCAGGGCAATAAATACTACCACCAATAATATAAGTGCAAAACAGTTCCCACTTCCATTGACACCATGATAGAACATTGTTTCAATAATGATTTAGTCAAAACTGCACTTACCCCTACCAATCTCAATTTTTAAGGAAAAAGAAATTACAGTAAAATTAAACAGCTTGCCATTCAACAGTGGGAATTTTTTTACGTACATTCTAGGTTAACACCTCCTGTTCTTGTTATGAGCTACACTAAGATCCTCAGAATTCATTATTTAATTCAAATTGTTCTACAGAAATAGTAGGTTCTTTTGAACGCTATAACATAAGATCATTAAAACATACAAAAGACTTTATCTGTTGGGGCAAAATATGTATACAAAGGAGGGGGGGAAAAGGAGATCTCAAACATAGGAAAATGACAGTATTTTCTACCTTAACCTCTTAGCTATAGTTGCTAAGTAACCATGACACACCACTGTGTATTCTCTGCAGCATCTGGTCTACAGCCTGACAGTTTGATTAATTCTTCTGAGTACCAAACCTGCATGGTGAATATTTTAAATACTTAAGCATTTGGGGGGGGAGGTGTGGGGGGAGAAAAAAAAAAAGACCATCTATGATTTATAAATTAAGTTTTATTACTAGGCTGCCATATTTAGATGGGAAACTAAAATCCTCTTCCAACAGAGGAAGGTGATGTATGTAGCGATTTCTTCCTCTAACATTTTTGCCTCACGTACCACTAAATATATTTCTCCATCCTCAAAAGCATGCATGTTTAATTACGGATCCTGTGTATCAATGTTTGTAAAGAAACAGTAACATAAAAAACCCCTACGTTGTCACGGCATTGCCGTCTAAGTGTCTACATTTTTACATGAGGAAGTTCAAAAAAATCAACAAATATTACTGTGTCAGTGTACACGTAAAGCAAAACTCTCTGGATCTTACCTGTTTATACCAACTTTAGCTTCGAGATTTCCACACTTTATATTACAGCTGATCAAGAGATTAATTAATACCGATTTTAAAAAATCATTTTACCTCTAAAAGTTTCAAGCATTTATGAAATTATGTCTGCCTTCCCCACTCCTCTCCATGTGTTCAGACTGTTTTGGAAAACATAGAGGGAGAAACAGTGGAGTACTAGCTTAGAGAAGCTTTTTTAATTGCAAGCATAACACCATGCAAGCCATCACTACATCAACTACTTGAAAGACAGCCAGTGCTGGGGTGAGGTATCACAGAAAGGCACGGCCATACGCAGAATAGCGTAGGAAGAAGAAACCTCTGTCCATCTAAAAACGCAGGGGGGATTTACAAAGCCAGAAATTGTTTGCAAATTGGAGTTCAAGCAGGGTGCTGGGACCAAAGCAGGTGTCTTTGCTCGATCTTCAACAAAGGAGACTCACAGGTTGTACTCTTTGGATGACTAACAGCACACACAACCGCCACAAGTTAAAAGGTGTTTGCTCTTCTCCTTTGTTGCCAGTGGTTCTATCCAACTTTAGGTAGACAGAGCAGTAATAAAGTACTCTCTTATGCGTTACTCCACTATTTAAAGAAATTATGAATGGAAAGAAAAGACATTCACAAAACAAACCTTTTGGTAACTAATGCAGCCAATACTAGAGAACTATTTGAGAACTCCCATCTCCTGTTTTCCAAAGAAATCATCGTGTTTCTCCTGAGCCACTGACCTTCTGTATGGTAATAAAAACTGAATTCCCTTTGTGTTTCCATTGTAATGTAATTGTGTCATGCTTGCTAAGTACAGTTTGACTTGATTAACTAATTAGGTACTGCAGATTACCAGTCTTTGAGCAATCAATCTGTCTGGTTGCATAAAATATTTCTTCTTTTAGCTCTAAGGAACTTTACAGAGTCTAGAGTGTATCCTCCACCAGTAGGAAATGCTTTCCTAATATAGGACTTTAAATGTACCGTGGGATTTGCTAAAAACAGGCAGAGATCTTTATGCATTCTTACTAGGAATGTTCTCTGGTAGAAAGAGAATATTCCTGTTAGGATGCTTCCTGAAAATGCTTTGTCCTATCTTTTGCTCCACCGATTAGCCTACTCTGTTGCCTCAGACACTCCTATAAATATTGACAAAATTAAAAACACTGGATTAAAATGTAATCAAAATTATATTTTTGGTTTATTCATATTGTATATTGTC
This sequence comes from Pygoscelis adeliae, assembly GCF_000699105.1. Lineage (NCBI taxonomy): Eukaryota > Metazoa > Chordata > Aves > Sphenisciformes > Spheniscidae > Pygoscelis > Pygoscelis adeliae. Next base: position 882,587 of record NW_008824285.1, on the reverse strand, counting down.
TATCAGAACAACTTAATAGTATCTGCTGAAAGGAGGAAAGCCTAATGCATATGTAATTATAGCTAGAAATCTACCCTTTGATATTGCAGAAGGCCCAGAAGCAGAAACACTATCTCTATCAGAGACTGTTCATTAACAGAACAATATAAATAGAGTGTGCTAATATTACGTGTCTTAGCTACAGGCTAATACATCTGATATCAAGTAGCATTTCCTGACTGTACCAGATATCTGTCCTGAAAGACATTTCTACCAAATAACCAGAGCCATTCTGCAGCTAGGCTTTATTATAGACTCTGCATATTTCCCCCTCAAGTGCACGCATATGGTTACATGTTCCTCTCCCAGGACTGCACTCTATCAGCTGCAGACACCTTGCTGCCTAGAGCTGGCAGCTCCGGGGTATGGTCATGCCTTCTCCTTCAGCAGCTTCCACAAGGAGAGAAATGAAAATGAAATTAAACCCTTAGGAAGACCTTGGAATCCCAATTTAAATAAAATATTCTCTACTGCCTTACATTCATATGTACTCTTCACATATCCAAAAGAATAAGGAGATTCTATATATGCAATTATAAAAATCATAATGTATAGGAACCTTTGGAAGCAGGCAAACTTAAATGTAGCTGGGTTTATGACCTATTGACAAACTTTTCATTGTGCTAGAGGACAGGCTTCCACTGCGCCACATCTTTGTAGTTCTATGCTCAGGCTCGTACTGGTTTCCACATATGTTTACAGAAAATTTTTGTTCTGCTGGGCAAGAACTGAGCATTTCATCATATTACATTCATTGTTATAATGTAGGAGAGTCCTAGTGGCTTGAGTATTCCTTTCTTTTTGTGTGTGCTCATTTTATCCTATTCTCAAAAAGATTCCTTCTGATCCAGCAGCTAGTCAATATAACATAGAACACGCTACTCAGAACCATTCTTCAAGTCATTTTTGCTTAGCCCTTCATTCTTCCCTTGTGGCTGCTTGGTGGTGTTTTGTTTTTTTCTCTCTGTCTCCCCCTGCAGCTCTTTTTTATTACTGTTTATTGCAAAGGTTTAGATCATTGATTTTCTGAGCATAACTCAATCCTGCATCTCTGGGATGCTTACTAACTGTAAGAGCTACTTCTGCTCACTCTGATTGATTTCTCAGGACAAAAAAAAACAAGCAATGAAACTCTACTGAGGAATGGCTGAGTTTTGCCACGCAAAAGAACTTTACAAAGTAATTCAAGACTATACATAGAAACAAACAGCAGCTTAGTATCAGCAGGTTATTGTTTTGTAGCAAGAGAAATAAACTAAAGGTGAGACTTTTTAGGGACATTTTAATTCAAAGTATTCTCACTACAGTGTTTTTAAATCATATTTACCCCCAAAATGGAAGAACGATACCTATTTTGGTCAAGCTTATTTTCTTCCATCTGATCACTGGGGGGTAAGATTACGATGACTACTTGGAAAGTTGCTGCACAGATGCTATTGATATGATTTACTTCTGCTGGTTGCAGACTGCAACACTTGCAACAGAACTGCAAATGCACTATTCTGGATGTTCTTGAAATTAATCCAGATTGAAGTGCAACTTCCTGCCGCAGCACACAGCTCTCCACAGCCAGTTCTCCATAGCAAAACTGGTCATTCTTTGTGGTTTTACCCTAGGCAAAGATATCCAATTTGTTTTTTATACATCAATATGTAAACATTAAAGTGAGTTTTCAGAAGGAAAAGCAGCTTTCATTTAATCAATAAAGGCAACTTTACAGAAAGTTTATCAACTAAACACGTGACGCCTCTTTTTTACTTGTACGTTACTGGCAGTAGGAACTTTCTTGCCTATTTCTAGTTAGGAGCCTTTATTAAACTGCAATTTAGGAACCTTTTTATGAACTATATTATAAACTGAGTTCTAGCTGTACCATAACTTTTTGCTCATTACCTGCTTTGCAAGCATCCTAGAATTACACTTGCATTGCAGTTTTTATTCCTACTAGCTCTGCTCTGCATTTTGTAAACTCCTCCTGCACTACTTTCATGCTTCAGCTTCAAATCCATCTCCAAAATTGAGTGCTTCAAACTCAGTTCCTTACTATTGAAAAGAATACTTTTCATTTATGTCACTTTTCAGCAGAACACCTCAACTCATTTTGCAAACACTGAACTACACAGCAGCTGTTCAAGATTATTACCAATTTCCCGAAGACTAATAAACAAAGTTTAAAGGGTTGGTATGTCCTACACAGCAAGCGTTAGAATGCAAATTTTCTTTACTACGTTTCATTTGTATACGATCCTTAGTCACAAATCAACATTCCATTATGCTTGGTGGCACACACATACAAATTAAAACCAGGCAACTACTGTTTCTCCACTCCCAAAGTTGAATGTCTAAACATTATTCAGGATACAACTGCAGAAAGGGATAGGAATGTGTGGGCACATGCACTAATAGTGTTTAATTCAAATTAAACAGTTTTAGGATTTAGTAATCCTTAACTTCAGGCTCTTGAGTTAAAGACACTTTCCTAATGAACAAGCACGCAAATCCCTGTAAAGGATTTGATATGGGAAGTATTTGAGCTTTATCATTGAATTCCAAAAATAACTTTCCAGTGTACTGCAATTTCAGTCCAGTTATAGCGTCAAGTGTTTAACTCGTCTGTTAACTTAGAGCAGAACACTCCATGCTTCTGTCTTCTTACCTGTTTTTGATCAAAGCATAACTGTATGTTTGCTTCTGTAACTGCATGCTAAATTATTAATAACTTATTGGCTTCACTATGGCTTAACACAACAGAGCTGATGACACTTATGAGAAGTGACATGTTTAAATGCATGTAACTTTGAGTTCTTCTTTCCTCTTTAATGGGATCATGATTAAGGTATCTGTTGCACTGGGCAAAGAATTACTTTAGCATGACATGATCAAAAGCTGTGGAAGAACACAAAGCCAGAGTCTAGAAGTCTCCAAGGAAGAATAAAATTAATAGCTTTGTAGGCAGATTGATCTCCTGATTATTGTTAGCAGCCTACTCCAAAGAAAGGGTGATGTTACAGATATCATATGATCTTTACTTGTTCTTGTAAAACATATGGTAAGAGCAGCTGAGGTGATGTTATCCACCTTTCCTCAATCTTTTCTCTCCGGCACCTATGGACTGCTTACTAGTACTAGTGCTGCAGCTGAGTTGGTACGGGCAGTTCACTTCATCTCTGTAATCTCTCATTTCCCTCTCTGTCAACTTCAGACTGAATATAATTCACGGTCACCTAAAAGTCTTCTTTCTAGACTAAAAATTTACCTTCTGGCTTGCTTTATTTTATAATCAGAATGAATGGATGAATACTTACCTTCTGTATATTTTACTCTGCTTGCTCCCCCTCAACACATGCTTTGCAGCTCTTTTCATAATGTGAAGGTGCTTTGCAATTATGCTGGAAGCGAGCAGATCTGAATGATTACTCTCCAGTAAACATATCTTTTTCATTGACTTTTTGGCACAATGGGCTTCCCTGTCCTCTCCAGCTGAGATTTGATCTGCCTCCACAGCTAGGAAGAGGTCATCTATCAGCACTGCAAAAGCTATTGCTTATATCATGAGCCATTCCAAACTTTGTCTACGAGACTGGCATAAATCAGGCATTGCTAATTGTCACCTCTCTTTCACTGGTTATTAACACTTTTATAAGTGCATAACATGCTTGGAACATGTTATGCATGTGCATACGTGCTTGGAACAACTGTATTATGTCTTTATAGTGTTTTTTAGGCAGAAAATAGCTTACACTCCCATATACTGAGAAATGACAGGCTTGTTTTGATGGGGACCATGGTGTATTCATGATATGCTAACACAACCACAAGAGCTTTCGGTGGTTCGGATTGAGGGAAGAGCAAGCACAAGTCACTTCATGAATTGCCATGTAGACATATTCTGTGATTGCACATTTGCTCCTTTTATTATTATTTATTTAGATCCTCTCCTTGGTCTACAGAGTACACACAAACTTATAACGAGGACTTACACTTCCCTAATGCTAAAGGGAAATGAGATGCATCAGTCCCATGGTTTAGGCTAAGCCGTGAAGTTTGGATCCCTATTGCTATTTATATTTGTGGGTATCTTGGACATGCTCCATCTTTATTTAGATTACTCAAAAACACTTGAACCTAATTTGGTTGAATATTACATTTTACTACCAGACCTTCTCTCTTATTTACATTATTCATTAGCCTTGATTAAATTGCTCCAGGCTTGAGCATGAGAACCAAATTCAACACAATACTTATATGATCTGTATTATCTTGAGGGATGGACAAAGAATTTTGGGTTGAAAGACCAAAAACTAATCCAAAAGCAAGAAATCATATTCATACTACATTTTCATTCTTTCCTCAGTGTTTGCTCTTAAGTCAAAATCTGGCATTTAAAAAAAAAAAAGTTCTTTTAAATGCTCCCAACCACTATATTTTTCACCTAGACTGGCAGTAATTCTTCAAGCAACTGGTAAGCAAATCTCTTTGGTTCTTAAGTTAATGAGTATGCATCTATCCATACTGCCTGTTCTGTCCAGAATTAAAATGAGAAAGGTTGGAAAAACAACTGTACTTCCACCTACAGGTTGTGAAGTGTTTACAGAAAAAGTAACATTATCAAAATAATCATAGGAAACAGACACAGAAACAATAGAAATCCTTATTTGGGAAGTTCTCTCAAGGTTATATACCTAATGAAACAAAACCTCACCCCTTCACCGTCCCATCACATTTCTAAAACATCCCAGTCATGCTTCCATGTACTAAGCCAGCAGTACTTCATAGCTGCGGCCAAGGTTCTCTGTTCTGCATTAAATGGAGGTTTTTTTCCCTGTAACCTGTCCAACCTGACAAGCTTCTTAGTTGTCTGCCTTTTTAAATTATGCTTTCTAATATATGTATTGAAATCCTCACCAGTTTGATTAATCAAGTACATCACCAGTAAACAGAAATTTCACTGTGAAATTCAAATGCATAAGGTGGGAATTATCAAACTGTAGTTTTATTCCAAGAAATTGAGAAGATCAGCGATGAATGCTATTCACGCTGGAGTATCGTGGTAACACGCTCCTCTGATTAATGAGGTGACAGTTTTATGCTGTGAAATAGCAAAAGGACTTGACAAGACTCACAGTTTTGCTCATTGACTCTAACAGCTGGAATGATGTTTCCTAACATTCTCTCAAGGTTTGTCAGTAATATATTGTCCTTGTCAGAATCTTCTCTGAACGGATTCTCACATTGGAGCAAGCAGCAGCAAGGTGAACTCCAGCAAAGCAACATAAAGCAGAATTGGAGATATGATCAGCCACAGTGCATCTTCTCACCAACACCATGAGCTGAACTATTACTGTTTTAGGTCATAGTGGACATGTTTGTCTTTATTTTCTTGATATAAAGCAGGGTATAAGCAAGCAACTGTACTGGACATTTAAAAATGTAAAAATTTAATAATGTACAGTACAGGGAAATAAACTTTTTTTGTATGCAAGAGATTGTGTGTCAGAGTAGGTTCCCATCGTGGTTTCTAGAAGGTTTCCACATCTTTGTACAGTGGATTTCAATCCCAGATTAGCGTAAGACTTCCATATAATTTTTTGTAAGTTTAAGCCTAATAAACAGTATACTAGTACATATACATTTACTTTATACCTCTGTTCTCAGCAGCACAGATTTAAATACTTTCTAAAACAGATGCCGATTCTCTCCAGTTTTAAACCAAAATGCAAGTCAACTTGCAAAAAACCAGGGGGACTCAGTGGAAAGACCAAACACAACCACCAAGATGGCAAAGTAAGTGCCCTGTGACAAAGCACTATGTATAGTGAGGTATGCAAAAGAATACATGCATGCAAGAAAGACATGCTTGAACCCAAGGAGTTCTATATGGGAATTGCTGGGAGAAATTATTTGTCCTATGTTTCTCAAAGTTTAGATTAGATTACCATAATCGCATTAAAGTCTATGTATGCTATAAACGTCAGGGGACCCACTACTTTAAGGAAAGTATCTGCTTCTGTATCTTCTCCCCCATATTTTTTGCTTCTGATGTCATGAATGCTCAACATCAAAATTGAGAGGAAAGCAAACACATAAAAAAAAAAAAAAAACCCTCTTGGAAAATACTGATTAACGTTCCTTCAAGTCAACGGTACTGGAAATGGCTGTGACTATTTTTCTGCTGGTGTGAGCAGGAAATAAGAGCAACAGCTTCTTAGTAGCCAGGCTTCCCCACAAAATATTTCAACAGAAGTGATTCTTCACCGCCCTGAACCCTTGTCAAATGCCAGGCATGAGTACAAAATGTTACTAAAGCGATACAAAAGAAAAAAAAAAAAATTAAAGAAATCACGGTATTAGTATTTTATACTTCCCTGGTAAGGAATAAACAGGCATAAAAAATTACACAGAAGTAGGGGGGGAAAAAAGGTTCAATCACTTTTCGAGTGCAGAGAAGCATATGAAACATCACATTTCCTTTACAGACATGGCAATTACATCTCTGGCTGAAGCCAAATTTAACCCTAAAGTTGCATGTCTGTGTTTTGGCTATGAGGACAGTTCCATTGAAAGTAAACTATTATAAATGTAAATTTCAAACCCTGTGGAACTGGTCCACAGAGAGGAATTCCCGAGCTTGGCAATATTTTGTAGTAATTATCTATATCCAGGCACAGTTTTCATTTCAGTGGGGAAGCAATCTGGCAGCCATTACAAAAGGGCTCATAACAGACCATATCCTTTCATAAAGACTACAAATATCTGTTTACACGGACTTAAACATTAATGAAGTCAGTTGCCTATTATCCTCTTCCTGTGGCACTAGAAGAAAAAAAAAAGTCCAGACTTAAGTTGTACCTAGCTTTCTGAGGGGAATTTTGGCAGGTAAAACCTGAGGGTTCCTTATAGCTCCTAAATGATCACAACATACACCAGAATATACATGCAAACCACCATGCTAAGAATGATTCTAATCTAGCAGAAACAAAGGAGAGAGGCTAATTAAAAGAAACAAGTTCTTAATGATTGAGTCGGTCCAAATTAGAGAAGCAGAGTATGTTTCACTGTAGTCACGGGGATAACGGGTAATTCAGTACTTCATACTCTAAATTACTTTTTCTCCCCTACTCCAAAAAGAAACTACTGAGAAATCAGCAAAGAGGTCTGTGTGATTGGTCTCATTTGCCAGCATTTAGAAGGCACAGAGAAGAAGAAAAAGCTCTGTGCAAGACACTGTTCTAGCTACGATAGTTACCATCCAGGTAGCCCACAGTGTTCCCTCTTTGGGTAAGTTTGAGCTAGTGTGAAAAGAACTAGGCTCAATTTCTTAGGCAGATATTTAACTAGGGGAAGTGAGCTCTTGGAAGCTGCAAGCTCTGTTTACCATAGTGGCACAGCAAGTGATGCAGTGTTCTAACACTGAAGTGTTAAACTTGGCTTCAAAATATTCAATGTTTGCTTCAGAAAAAGTCACACACTTTAGGAATTCCAAAGGATATGCCTGAAACTTCGCTGAATCAGGACCCAAAGTCATAAGCTTCACTACAAGGTGTATAACACTTAGAAACTGCGGTTCCTGTTTCATTTCTGAAGAGCATTGAAGTATTTTTTCCAAACATCACAAGGAAATCCATAGAATGCAACATTTCTGGTTATTGTGGGGCTAAAAGCATACAGAGGTTCATTAACAGAGCACAGTTGTATTCACAGTGGTATTAATAGGTATTCGTCAATACCTATTGATATAATAGCTTTGAAGTCCATCAGTCAAAGACATGAGGAATCTAGAAGAGCATACTAGCATAGGAACATATATATATATGTTGTACATTTTACATAGAGTTGAAGCTAGAATATAAGACAGCACAGAGCTTTGATCCAGTCTGATTCAGTATGGCAGTTCATCTTCCAGATGAAACAGATAGTGTACGAACTGATAATGAAAATAAAATAGCTGTTAAAGCAAACCCTGTCTGTAACACCACAATGAACTATCTTTAGCTGAGCTATTGAAGCAACATGCAAGTGACAAGAGTCCTTGAAAGACTTCTGCATGAGAAAACATTAACAAAATTATAATTGGTTATTTCAGAGAGAAGATGGAGAAAAAAAGAAAGCATAGCAAGGGAGACAAAGGAAGTGGCATATTACTTGGCAAAATAAAGCTTGTTCACTCATTTTTATTCTCAAATTGCATGTAGAGGGGGACACAGTTTTTAGAAGACATTTAGAGATTATTAATAAACATTTATGCATAGAACAATCTGTGTAATTCAGGACATAAGGCATCACAAAGTTCATGCTAAGATTATTCAAAGAAGGGCTACACATTTGTGTGTGTAAGAAACACAGCATTACATTAGATTCAGGTGTGCCCAGGTGGAAGACCTCCTGCAGCAGGTGGCTGAGCTGCAGGAGGCAGTGAGAAGGCTGTGTAACATCAGGGAGGCAGAGGAGGAGTCAGATAGCTGGTTCCAAGCGCAGTCTGCAGCGGACCCGCAGCCAAAAACTCCCCCACTGGCACACACAAAAGGAAGGGGGGGGCAGAAATGCAGAAGAATGGATGGTTGCAATGGCAAGAACCAGCAGGAGGAAGAGACTTCCCCCAAAGCCTGAGGTGCCCTTGCAGAACTGCTTCACCGCTCTGCAGACTGAAGAGGAAAGACCCATCACACCAGGAGACACACTGGAGCTGAGTGAGGCAGCCCAATCTGCCCCCCCATATAACAACCACTGCAATTAAGAAAAGGCAATGGGTGACAGTAGTAGGCGACTGTCTTCTGAGAGGTACGGAGGCACCCATTTGCCAACCTGACGCACTCTCTAGAGAGGTGTGCTGCTTACCAGGGGCTTGTATCAGGGATGTCACCAAGAGACTACCAAGCCTCGTACAGTCCACTGACTATTATCTGCTGGTGTTGTTCCACGTGGGCACCAGTGACACACCCAGGAGCAGTCTGAGGACTATCAAGAAGGACTACAGAGTCCCTACAGAGGGAGTGGCAGTAAGGGGCTGTGGAGCACAGGTAGTTTTTCCATCAATCCTGCCAGTCAAAGGGAAGGGGTTTGGAAAGGGCCAGTCGAATCTGGTGAGTCAACAAATGGCTACAGGACTGGTGCCACAGCCAGGGGTTCAGCTACTTAGACCATGGGACTTGCTTTGGGAAACCTGGTCTACTGGGGGCTGACGGGGTCCATCTGTCAGAGAAGGGGAAGAGCATCTTCAGTCATAGGCTTTCCTACCCCGT
>NW_008824285.1:866423-870654 GCF_000699105.1 Pygoscelis adeliae | reverse complement strand
AAGATGGCGGCAAACTTTTTGGCAGGGCCTGTTGCGACAGGACAAGGGGGAATAGTTTTAAACTAAAAGAGGGTAGATTCAGACTAGATATAAGGAAGAAATTTTTTACGCTGAGGGTGGTGAAGCACTGGCACAGGTTTCGCCCAGAGAGGTGGTGGATGCCCCATCCCTGGAAACATTCCAGGTCAGGTTGGACGGGGCTCTGAGCAACCTGATCTAGTTGAAGATGTCCCTGCCCATGGCAGGGGGTTGGGCTAGATGACCTTTAGTGGTTGCTTCCAACCCAAACTATTCTATGAGTCTATGATTCAGAATCAACAGGTAAAACCTTCAGGCTGCAAGGCAAAAAAGCACCTACAAACTGATAGAGATTAGGACACTAATCCCAGAGGTGCTGATTATCCTATAATAGTGTATTGTAAAGTTTTCATTTCACTTTCTGCAAAATACATGATGTTATCAGGAGGAGAGACTGCATTGTTTTGTTGGAGATGCCTTTAACCCCTTCTATCTTGTTTAAGCACAATGGTCAGCAAGTCTTTCTGAGCAGTTATTTGTGCTACGTACATCATTGTGCCACAGACTATGCTATCAGAGAACTACAGAGCCAAAGCAGTCAAATAATTAGGAAACCCTGCCTTCCACTCACTGACAAACAGATGTTTGTCCAGGATTCCTAACACGTTTTTGATATAGGTTTATTGAAGCTGTCATTCCCTGGCAGTTTATTATCTGATCTAATTAACAGAATTAAAGGAATATTTATTAAATTTCCTGACACCAACAATTCTAAAGCTTTCTCCACCAATCCAGCAATGTCAGTTGATTGACAGATGATCAGGGTTTCTGGAATGCGATCTGATAACAAGTTATCCACTACTCATAGATAATACCAATGTTACACTTCAACAGGAAATCTATTCACTAATAAAAACTGATCCAAACACAACGTAAATCTGAGAATGTGCTTTTCTCCAAGGCAGAAGACACTTAAGTAGTGAACTTTACATTTTCACCTGTATCTCATGCAATAAATGACAAATGCAGATACAAGTTATGCAGGCATAGACATAAATGATATATTACTTCAGCAGCTTTAGAGATTCAAAATCAGTTCCCAGCTTTGCACTTCTCATCTTTTGTGTTTCTTATTGCACACTTTTACAGCGCTAATGATCAGTAATGATTGCAGAATGGAATGATTTGGTTTTAAAAGAGATTTGAAAAGACAGCACAGCTCACTGATACACTTGCAGTAAATCACAAGATGTAAAACATTACAAAATCAGAACAGTTAGTATCTTATTTGTAGCATGGACTCTTTATACGACTTTGGTATTTCACTGTTAATGCAATATGCAGACACTTGAAGGCCCATCAGGCTTACCTTGGCATAGTCACACCTGCTGGTTATCCTGGAAGAGAATGCTTATTTTCATTTGATAATGTTTGTGTCTATGTTATCAGAAGATGCTGACTTAGTTACTCTCTTTGTGTATTTAATGAGGTTGATGATTTTTCTTTCTGCTTTTGTAACTCCAGAACTTAATGCTTACAGGACTAGCTTGCTCAAGGACCTGGAGAACAAAGTCCAGAAAAATCACAACCAGGCGATGTTGGCAAAAGGGTTTCTCATTGCCTCCTTTCAATTCATTTCATCCCAGAGTGGAAGAGAGTACATTAGAAAGCAATTTCCATGTTCTTCATTTCTTGTCTATTAATTCTTTAGAGAGAAGAGCAGCAAGGCTTTTAGTAAAAATGAGACTGCAAGGCAGCTTTTCGCAAGGAGAAAGCCAGCCTGTCGTACACCAGGTCCTTCAATTACTTGACTGTATAGGTGACTTCTAGCAACATGCAAGTATTACTTACTTGAGACTCCAGATAATGTCAAGTCAGGGGCTTTTATTCACTGACCACCAGTCACTGATCTAACACAGATTATTTTAGCACCACCACCATGTTACAGTAACAACATACAATAAGAGTTACTCAACACTGACATTTTGAACTTAAGTTGTTTAATCACTTGTACATTTAAAAATGAGATGCAGCACTTCAAGAAGAAACAAGACTGAGGGGAAGGGTGATACTTGGACTGTGCATGTGTAAAGTCTGTGTATCACCTGGCACAGCAAGGGCTTCACCTGCTTGAGGTATCTCCACATGACAAAGTTGTTGCTACCAAGAAACCGTATCACCATGAGACATTCTCACATCTTGTTGGTGAACTTGTGAATTTCAGTGCCTACTATGTATTGATTTCCTACTTTTTAATCTATATTAAATTTACAAATACGCACAAAACCCAACAAAAATATTGTTCTGTTATTTCTCACACTGAGTAAGTACACTGCTTAGCTGAAAGGTTTCCAAGTAATTAATCTAATGCCTTACACTTGTTTTAACTGACACCCCCCCAACATTTTATCCTTGAAAACATAGAGTACATTATATTAAATCTTAACCACAGATGCTGCAAATCATCTTAGCTCCAGTGCGTTTCTGTGCATTTCCTCAGGGTAATGAAGGTAGCTTAGAAAAGAATTTGTAATTCATTTACAACAGCTGCAGGTAAAAACCACAAGGTGCCTTTAACTAAGAAGAGCTGGAGGTATATACAGGTAGCAAACTGTGTCATGCTGAATATGCTGCAGTCCTTGACTTCTTTAATGTTAAATGAATTAATCAAAAAATAATTAAACATCCCGGACATACTTGTGTTCAATAAGTGGGACATGCTTAGTTTTCCTCCACATGAATTCCTACTGATGAAGCACTTTCTGCTGCGACACAGAAATAAAGCTATGTCTCTTGGTGATTCAATGCAGATCCAGCAATTAATTCCACTTCTCCGGGATTTTGTTTTAGAAGTTCAGTTTTATGAAAAAATCTTAATTTAAATCTCTGTGCGATAACTGATAATGATTTTCTTCTACTCCCACTGGGGTAGGATGGTAAATGTATTTTAGAAGAAAACCAGAGTAGTTAATCTAAATAGCTTCAGTGCTTAAGTTCTTTTTAAGAAGGTTGCAGATGTATTGGGGGGAATAATTGCCTCCTGTATATACCCTTTCACCTCTATATAAATCAGCTTTCTGACTGGGTTCCTGATTGTTGCAGAGTTGCTCACAACTTCTATTCTGTGTGGAGTATACTTCTGTTTTCTTCATTACTCTAACAGTTCCTAGGTATGCATTTTCTTTTTTTCTGGATTAAAAAAGGTAAAAGCTGCAAACCAGAGAAGCATAATTGGAGAGAAGTCTAGCTCAAGAAAGTTTATGATCAGAATAGGTAAGACAGACCAAAGTGGATCAAAAACAGCTGGATGAGGGAAAGGAATGTAAAAATAATCAAATTAACAGGGTGTTTCAGCCCAGTCACCTGCATGAGCTTTTGCTAACCGGTTGGTGGTACGAAACACAATCAGAACTTACCACTTACATAGCTCCTCATACTTATGTGCCATAAAACACAAGGCACAGATGATTTTTACATAGCAGATTTCAGATCAGTAACTATGTTAAAGACTGTCATAAAGGGTAACCAGAGAGGGGAAATGCCCTTCTGTTGCATCTGCTTTCCATTACTACAAAATTTAAGCCTCTTAGCCCTTTTAAGAAGTTCTGATTATAGGTGATACATTAGAGGGCTCAGTTTTGCTTTTAACAGTCTGGCTAACTCTGCAACAAGTCACAAGTACTTAAGTTCTCTGAAAATCCCAGCTGGGATACCTGCAGTTTCACATCCATAAACAGGATGCACCTATAGCATAGACTCTGTTTTTAAAATGTGAGTTTTGACTGCGCTGGGACCCTTTGTAAAGTAGTTACTATTCTCACATTTTTGACTGAACCAACCAGGGTCTGTAAAACACTGAGGCACTGGAGTAAGAGGTACCAGAGAAGTGGAAAATATTTTTCAACTTCTATAGCTCTTCTCTTTCTAGTAATTGAGAAAACCAAGTATCTAAATTTTGTCCCCATTTGAAAACAATGTTGCTGGAAAAGAGATAGCCTCCTATTTCTAACACACTTTTGGTTCTGATAAATATAGTTCTTGACCTTTAGCAGATGTTAAAGCGAACAAAAGAAAAATTGGACACGCTGTGAGGGCTAAAGCCTATTTTATAAAGCATCCCATTGTATCGATTGGCTGCACACTAACACCAGCAACAGCTGCTTTGCCACTCCTTAATAAACTTATTTCAGTTTTGCCTCAAGAACCCCACACA
>NW_008824285.1:854027-866370 GCF_000699105.1 Pygoscelis adeliae | reverse complement strand
ATGGACAACAGGGAATCGTGTGTGCTTTTGTACACGCTACTCATTTCTTTGCTCTTCCTCTTCCTTGGCTCCCTGCGTGGACCCAAAGCAGTATAGACTCAGCCTGACCTAGACAAAAGGATCTAGCGTACAGCTGACCAATATACAATACCTTCCAAAAGAAAATGCGTTCTCTTTCAAAAGACCAAAAAGCAAGCACAATCCAAGATTTTTGCATTAGTTTTTGCCTAAATTTAACTAGTTAACCAGCCACCAGCAAGCAGTGATTTTTTTACCGCTACAGTAGAGAATGAAGTATTTAGAAACTTCCACCTTTCCCCTCTCCTTCACAATAATAAAAGCTTTTCAATCTGAGCAAATTCAGCTTCATCCTCCCCTAAAAATGCACAATTACTCTCCCTATCGCTGCAGGAAAGCCTTTACAGAATTTGCACTGTGGGGTAAACAAGCAACGTGACTTTCAGGAAAAGAGACATGCCATTGTAGAAATACTTGGTTCATTTAATACAAGGTCAGATACTTTAATTTATATCAATGGTTGTTATGTGGCTGGATTTACTTCCTAGCAACAATTAAACCAGTAAAAATCTTGAAGGACTATGCAGAACTATTCATTTTAAGACAAACTGTTTCTTCAGATACTTGATACTTTTTCTAGTACTTAATGAACAAATTACCTTCAATGCACTAGCACTAGGATGAGTAGACAAACCCACCTGCATTACATTTAGTTCCATGGCCTCATTTTCTTGATATCTATTGTAAAGACACACATAGTGTAAATGGAAAAGTTTACAAAGTGTGTCCAGAATGGCAATGAAAGTAATTACATGATTTTTTTCATTAAACACTTGATGCAGCCAAAGTGATAATTACGCTGCTTTCTGCAGAAAACAACTTTGTTTCTTATTTGATACAGAGTGCAGCAATGTCAGACTTCAGGTAACAAGCTGCAGTACCAGGCAGCATTTAAGGCCTGTAAATAGCATCAGAAATAGGGGTGGGTGAATTCAAATGGTTAAGGGGTTCCAAATGTTGAAAGAACTTTTCTAAGCGATGGAGAGCTCTGACTATTAATATAGACTGGCAGTCACGACTCCTGGCTTCATGTAAATCCTCTATGCTGCAGATTCTCCGTCTGCATAGGGGGCTTATAATAACTACACAATGTACGTAACATGAACAAAGTATATATGCAAAGTAATTACAAAGCATCATCCTCACAGTAGATGCATAATATAAAAACAGAGTGCTATTATTTTGAACTGTCAGAGAAAAAACTAATTCATTTCTTCACCTCAGACACAGGACATCTTAAAGCACAATACCACTGGCTATTAATCTCTGTTCAAAGCACTACACAAAGGAGTGGATGGTGACCGAGTTAAAAGTTCAACATCCAAAACCAAACACTGCTCCTGTTTCTGCCTTTTGGCTGGCTAAAGGGTACAGTGATTGCAGCACTTACCACATTGGTGCATTCAGTAACACGAGCTTTCCATGATTTGATACTTAACTTGCAGGACAAAAGCCCAGATTCTCTCCCACCCTCAAGTGTTTACTAAAACAGAAAGCATCGTAAACAGCCACTTACTTCCCATCCGTTGTTGGCAGCAAGTTAGGACAAAACAGAGCATACCTGGCATTCACAAGTATAACTAGCAACTACAGTCCATCCATCTGTCTGTGACCATTGCCATCTGTGTCTTTCCCGCCCTGGTTTACATCACTGGATTTCATTTGTAACCTAGACGTTCTACTGTTGCTTTCATCAGTTTTTATTAGCAATGTCTTCTAATTGACATGGCTTCAAGTTTAGTCTTGCAATCACATGATATTGAGTATCTCCATTAAAAAAACATATGCCTGAAAGTTCCAATTACAAAGTAAACAATGTCAGCCTAAGCACTGCAATAACTTAACATTCTCTTTCTGTTACTTTCTATGTAATGGTTTCAGGTTTTTCAGTTGGTTGCTTGAGGTTTTTTTTCCATTCCATCAGCAATGGAATACACTACTTTGCCAGCCACAGTAAATCAATTTCCTGATACTCAATTATTATAAATACTTACTTCAGTAATGAGTACACAGAATACTAGATGGTTTCAAGAGAGAAAAGGCAAAGCGCATTTTTCCAATGACAATGAGGATGTTAAAAATATTTTAACAACATGAACACAAAAAAACCCCACAGACAAATGGAGAATAAATAGCCAGGGAACGTAGAACCAAAGAGACACGGGTATGTATAGTCTCTCTACAGATTACTTGCCTCATGGGTGGATAGACAGAGTAAATTCACTACTTGCTTAGCTGATTCTGATACTGCTTTTGCCAACATTCTCTGTCTCTCCCCACACTAGACTGTAGGTCCTTACCTTAAAGTAATTGTGAAGCCTTTTCCCCAAAGGAAAAAACTTTGCGGCAAATGCCATTCCTTTATGTCAGTAATACATGGAATTCTTTATACCTTGGTCACCAATTCTAAGGAAGCTTGGCTGGAGATACTATTTTCATTGGTGCTGTGCCCTGTGTGAAATAAATCTGTAGATCTCAGATTATTTAAAGAGATGTCTAATACTTTAGAAAAAAAAAAATTGTTACTGGCAACCTTTGCAAAAAAGGGCAAGGTCAAACAGGGGTAGTCATTTTGCTGTAGATTTCTCACAGACTTTTCAGTATTGACTGGCATTATTAGAAAGTAAATTTTTTTTTTTTCAGATTCATTTTCCAGTCTCTAGACTGAATCAAAACAGTAAACAACTTGCTGCAACTGAATATTTTTATATTGTCATTTTGCATGTAGGTTACCAAGCATATTTCAACTGAAGATTACTTATGAGTGAAGAAATATCTCCTAGTTAGTGGTGGAAATCTGACTGAAATTCTTTTTAATTCCAGCTGGGAAAACAAAGGGGTGAGTGTGGTGAAGGTGCGAGCTTTAAAATATCTTTTAAGTTTGCTCACACTGCACTGCAATTTCAGTAACAGCAGGATGACTAGTGGAAAGTGAGAGACGGGGAGAGAATTGGTCATTTTAGATGGGAAGACACATCATGGTATAGTTGGGTTTTTCAGGCAAAAGGACCAGACAGCAGGACAAAAACTACTCCTATGCATACAAAGATTCTACTGAACAATTAGTATTATTCATATTTTACTAAGGCATTTGTGGAAAGGGGGAGGGCAGGAGAAGAAAGAATTATCCAATAAGCACTGCCAGAACATTCTAACACCTCTCCCTGTGAAAGGAATTCAGTATGGATATCCATTTGTTTAACTCTGTTCTCCACTATGATCACCATTTCCCAGAATCATAGTGTGTTCATTATGAAATAAGCCCTGACATCAGCTTTATTATAATCATAAATCTCCATATTAGCTTCTCTAGCTATTTCCTATTTATCAATTTCAGGTTCTGTCATTCCCCCTGGTTATTAGAAACAAAGGTTCAGATGCAACTGTCTTATTGCTGGAAGCCAAGAGAATGCATCAGAGGATCATTAAATATTTTATTTCCTGTAACCCTTTCCATCCACATCTACATCTACTTGCAGTTGCAAGAGTCAAGATACTGGCTGGAAGAGACCTCTGATCTGACCTAGTAACTTCTTACAGAATGAGAAAAGCCAACATCTGAAAGGAACTTCAAAAAGCCATTTTCAAAGCATCTAAAGCACCTAACTTGAGGCTTGATCAGCTCTATCTGTGTGTGCCCATCTGGTTATCAAAGCTCTCCACTGCTGGACATGCCACAGCTCCTCCAGGAAACATCCCTTTACAGGTAGAAGTTTAATCCTCGTTTCTAAACCAAATTTCTGTTTGATGAAATTTAAATCTGCGACTTCTTGTGCTGGTTACCAAATAGAATGAATTATTATGAGTTTCTTTCTGAAGAAGCCTTTTATATATTTGAAAGCTCAACACAACTTGTGCCACCCCAGTGTCCTTCAAAGTCTGTCAGAGCAAGCTACCTCAAGTCATTCAGTCTTTCCTTATAGCTCATGTTTCCCCACATCTCTATGTTCTTACCGCCTCTCAGAATTAAGTGCAGCCATATGCAGCTAGGTAAGCGCACATGTAAGAATGAGCTGACTGCCTAAATTACTTTGTGGATCAATATGCAAGTATTTACATTGCACGTATGTATAGATGTACATAAAAAAATTGGATACACATGGCTAACTCATCTTTACGCTATTTTCTGATCAGTACAAGACTTTTGAAATCAGTACTTTTGCCCTGGTATATACAAATAATAAACAAATCATGCTCAGAACCCATAGTTCAGAAGCCTTTAAGCTGAGACAGTTTCAGAAAATCTAATACATATGCAATCCTTTTACTAACTACATAGTTCCAGATTTAACATTCAAAAAGAAAAGAAAAAATATTTTCAGTTCCAACAGGGAAAAAAGGCAGAGAAAAAAAAGGTATTGCTCTAATTCAAGGAAGTGTGTGCAGCTGTATCTACATTTGTATCAAAAAAGCTAAAGTGAGAGTAAAAAGACTTGCCTTGCACTAAATTTATTTAAATAACAAAGGCAAAAGAATTAATATTCACATACAGCACGCTGCTTAAAAGGCTACTATAGTATGTTCTATGAGTTCTCACTCTGAGATGAGAAGTTTGAAATCTAATGTAGTTGTGACTGTTGAGGTCTCACTAACACAGTTGAGGAAGCCTCCCGCTGGTGCTAACGGAAGGGACAAAAACCTTTCAAAATCCTGACAGCATGAGAAACATTTGAACCCAAGCATTTGTTTCCTCTTTTGTCATGTCTGTGTTAGAGCAGTATTGTGCTTAGGAAACACTATGTGCTTAGGAAAACAGGGGCTTTGCCACAGGATACAGCTGACATGAAGCTCTGTTTCAAGATGCACAACTCTCGTATGACCTAAACTGGCACCGCAGTGATGGTCTGTAGCTTAGAGTTACAGCTGCAAGACTGTTGCTGAAGACAAGAGAGCACCAGTGCCAGCCTTACCTTATTAAATCAAAGCACCTTGGAGAGCCTGATGAGAATCGCACAGGTCAATCAGTGACTAACCACAGATAACACTGAAGGCAGAGGAATTGTCACGTGATTGACTGCTTTATTGGCAATGACCTCAGCAGAGCTAAGGATGGACAGACTGGATCAAGAACTTGGATGGAAGGACCTCCAAAGGGAGGGGAAAAAAATAAAATAAAAAAATCATTACACTGCAGCAAGTGAATCATCACCAATTCAGGTGCTGACATTTTGCCTTCCACAGCAGTAGTTTATCAACACCAGCTTGCGGCACTGTACAATGCTCTACATAAAAAATGATTTTTTCAGTTCATCTCAAACTACAGCAGCTTGGCACCTCAGCAACTTTCAACATGCAACTAAATGCCTATGAAACTCTTAACTTACCACTTCATGCAGTCATTGCTGCAACCAAGCAGCCTGACAAAAAGCCTGCTATAGTGACCAGTAATTTATTTTTTCCACAAGAAATAAGACAGCAGGAAAGGGATACTCCTGTTTACTATCAGAGTAATCACAAAAGGCCATGAGAGCCAGAAAACCAGCAGAGAACATGAATTTAGGATAGTTAATCACAAAAATATTCAATGCACTCAACTCCTGATTATCAGGAAAAGTGCTGGAGTAGCTAATGCACAAGCAGGCTCAATTAACCCTAATTAGTTCAGAGTCATGCTACAAAAGACTTAATTAGCAGTTACTGGATACAGCTAAGAAAAGAAGCATAAATAACATTTAGTTGCAAGCTGTATTTAAGAATCTCCTGACTAACTGACACTAAAAGAAAAGGGGAAAAGGAAATTAACTGTTCCTTTGTGGATCCAGATAAGAACTAATGCAGGCCTTACGTTGATGCTGTAAATATTTCTGACAGTTGGGTACAGAACATTAAAGGTCTGAAAATACCATCTAGAAACTTATTTTGAGGATTTTATTTTTATCATTTGCTACCTGATTTGCACCTTCTTTCATACTAAGCTGTTTACTTTGAAAATCCTGCTTATTTCACATGTATTGAAATAGCTTAGCTTAACTTTCTTTTGCCAAAAATCTCTATCTGCATGGCTGATTGCACCAGCAGGGCCTTGAGGGTCCCCTACTTTTAAACGGCTGCTACTCATCTTGGCACAAATGTATGCCTGGGCTTCACAAAATAAATGAAAACTAATTCTCTGCCCAGGAGAGCTCAGTCTAATGTCCTGGTTGTATATTAAAATAAGCCATCACTCAGCATGTTTTTATAGGAAAACACATCGAGACAGGGACTTGAAACAGGTTCTTTAACATCTCCAAACAGTATTGTTTTAGTTTAGCTCGTTAGAAGCTATCAACGCTTGTTTCTTTCCTGACAGAATAGGAAAATATTACAAGTTAAAAGTTTTCCAGTAAAGAAACCGTTTTTCACCCTGCTCAACTGATACTCATCCCTTTCCAGCAGTGATTATGTTGCTATTCTGTACACTGAAGAAGTGATGCATCCATCCTCTCCAAAACACTTTAATTTTTTAAAAAAGTTGCAAGAATAGAGGTTTTATTTATTGTGTTATTACACCTGTTAAGAGTTCAGACTTTTAAGCTTTGCCCTGCAAGTTGAATGGACAGGTGCCTCCGTTACAAAGAAAAAGAAGAAACACCAAATGTCACCAGTTAGCAACGTTAGAATAAGGATGCTTTTCTAAAGCAGAGCATATTGTAAAATCCTTCAAGCCTCAGAAGATCCTCTTTTCTGTGTTTAGCTTGACCTGCTACACTGGTTTCCTGCATACTCACCCACCTGAGTCCACATTTCTTATTACCTTATATTAAGCTGTCTGAACGTAATTTTAAGGTATAAAAAGCTTTTCATGAGAGGGAGAGATGCGATCTGCAAAACCCCTTGCTGATATGGCTGTACTCTGTTCATCTTGATGCCCTTGCCTTAATCCTATTCAAGGCTTTTGCAGATCTTCTGAAGGCAGCAAATGAATGGTTTTAATGAGATAAATTTGCTTTTACCAGCTTTAGATTTCAGCTTGATCTTTTCTGCCTTTCTGGAGTCTTGAATGCTGCAGTACAATGCATGCTTGCTAACTATCAGGAAGTTTTGCCCTGTAGCAATCCTGCTTTCAACATTTTTGATGTTCAGGGGTCTTCTTTTAAAGACCTCCTCAATTCACACTGAACAGATGGCTAGTTTGAAATTTCTTTAGACCCACACTTTAGCTTGATAACCAAGGAGCTTCAAATGTAATACTGCTCCAGATTCCTGTCTGTCTGTGTTTTTACATGCAGAAGCCCTATGATTTTTTTTCCACTGAATCTTAAACGTTAAGGTCAAGTATGACATCAAAATCACAGACATCATTTTCTTGTTAAAGTGATCTAGTGATAACCCTTATACTAAAGAAGTGGTAACAAACTAGTATCAGCTTAAAGGAGAACTAAGCTTCCTCTGTCTCCCTTCAACATTGCTGCAAAATACACCAGCTACAACATAGTATCTGTCTACCTTTCAAACTCCCTAAAATTGAGTTTCCTGAAGAATAGGCATGTATTTCTAGATTTGTTTTGTTCCATGCACTGTCTGCTATTGAAACCCCATGTATAGGTAGATATGAGTGACAAATTTGCATTTGGTCTGCGCCAGGATTAGCCAGAAAATGAAGTTGGCTATAGGGAATAAGGAAATCACTCCACTGTTTATTGTGTTTAGCTAGTGCTAAGGAGGTCCCTGATACAGAGAAACTTGTAAATGTCACAGCTGGATCAGGTGTTAGAAACTCCCATCCACCTGAATTTTATGCAAGCAAAGTTCAGAAAATGGTTGTCAGCATTTACCTGTGTATAACCAACACTGTTGTAATCCCGCACCTCAAAGCTGCTGCCTCAATCCTGCTCAATTCTACAAATCCCTCTTCCGCAGAATAGTCAGGACTCTGGAATTTGTGGAGTCCCACTTGGTCAAGAACAGCATGAGATACCAGAACAGTCCTTTTCACACCCAGCTAAACTCAGCTGTATTCCCCTGCCTTCTGCAGCCAAGATATAGAATTGAGTGGGCACTGTCTGTGCACATGCATGTATGTTTGCATACATACAACTCCTCACTGTTAGACATTTCCCTTTCTGCACTGTAAAGAGACTGACATGAAAAACACTAATTTGTGAGAATACAGCAATGCCTATGCGCAGAAGCAATTAACTATGCTGGATGAGGAGAGACCCTTTGGACTTATTAGGCTCATATGCCACCACCTTCCTAGGCAACACATGAGGAAAGGTACTGGACAGGTCAGTGAAACAGCAGCAGTACAAACTTATGATGTAGTGGCAGTATTAACGATGAGGATTTTTTATATGGGGATAATCTGCTAGACTACATCTAGGCAAATTAATCCTGCTTTAGCTGACTCATTAGCTTGTTTACAGTAGCACAGGGATGGTGTTATGCTGATTTGAATTTCAGAACTGGCTCTGCTAGGGTTAGCTTGCAAGATGGTGTCTCAGCCTGAAATTCACAAACTTAGGTTCTAAATATGAAACTTGATATGATTCTGAATTACCTTAGACTCAAAGACAGAGTGTAAAAAGCGATCTGTGTTTTCTCAGCATCCCTCTCAACTGGCCTACCTCTGAAAGGGATATAAGCCTCTTACTTGATACAGATCTCCACAGTTTTGCATAGGCAGTTCAAGTCATTTCTGGTCCCGCACGTCCCCGTCCCCCCCCCATCACTATGCTTTATGGTATTAGAAAACGACCTACTTAATGTTTGGTGTAACTTCACTTATAACATTTTAAGCCAGATACAAATTTTATACCTGTTTTCATTTCATGGACACCCGTAAAAAAACCCACAACTTCTTGTGATATTAATGAAACTTCAGACACGACTGAAATACACTACACTGACTGCTATGCACATTTAAATTTTATATTCTCAGTAACAGTATATTAAAATACCTCAGGAAAAAAGTCCACCACAAAAAAAAAAAGTAAATTAAAAGTTAGTACTGCCCCATTCTGAGACAAGACTGTAGTTAAATAGAAACATCAATAATTCTATATGCTTATTTGATATAACAGCAATATCTAAGACTAGAAGTCAGGGAATCTCTGTTAATTCTCAGAGTCTGTCTTTAATTATTTGGCATTATCAAAATTGTCTGCATAGGTCACAATTCCATTCTGCAAGGAACTGCAGTGTAAATAACAGCAACCAGTAAAGCTAGGTCCTTAAATTGATGTAGATGTCTGCATCAGTATAGTTCCATTCCACTAGCTACATACACACAGTATAAAAATTGTACAAAAGGCATTTGAAAATCATCTAGGAGCTCCAAGATAAATCTGTATGTTCTGTAAGTTAAAATCCTCCTGGTACTGGTATTAAAGGAGAATTAGGTTTGCATTAATTGGTGCTTGAAAGATGCTCTGATAATGTTATTGCAGTCAAAATGCAATTACGTATAAGAATGTTTAAATAGTGGAATATTTTTCATTTGAGTTTGATTTGTAATACTTACAAACACGCAGATACGTTGTTGAGAGCATATGAAACTAAATCCAGATTCATTTACTATACCGTGCACCCTGGTTAAGACACTGCACCACCTCCTTGTAGAAATCATTAAATGATTACAAGAATTACCAATCACACCCTCTGGTTTTCTTTCTTTCCTTCTCTTTTTCTACTTCAGAACTACCCTAAAGATTCCAGCTGAATAACTGACTGGTATTTTTTAAATGCTGGTCCAAACCCAGAGGCAAACACTAGTTTAGTTCCACAGCACATTCCATGTGCTAAAGGAAGGCTGTGCTTTAGACCAACACTGTGTTGGTACAGGGTGCACCTGTATAACCTTAAGAACATAGAAAGAACGTAGAAACCAGACTTCATTAATTCTACTGTTTATTTGGGATAGGACAGTGCCAAGATTCGTAAGTTCTATCACCAGCTCTAGAGAGATTTTGTGACATAGCAACTATAGTAAATATCATGCGCGGCAGATAATCAAGACCCTTGGGCTTTGGACTGTAGTTCAATCAGTCACTCGCTATCTGACTTTGGACAAATTGCTCTGTTCACTTTAATTGACCTTTTCATATAGGAGGATTAAAAGCTTCATGACTCCCTAGTGTTTATAGCATGATTTTAATGTTTTAAAGGTTCCCAAAGTCCTCAGCTGAAAGGTGCTATGCAAGTTGCACACAGTCAGCTGTTACTACATGAAGATAAATTTCTTTTTTCCATATGAAATAAAACTAGCTCTAAGGAGATAGTAGCAGTAAGCATGGAAGGGAACGATCTGCAAAAAGCAGTATGAAAGTAAGCTTTTTGCTTATAAGGCAAGAAATATTTAACCCTGCAGTTGGAAAGAGTCAACACACATGAAGGGGAGATCACTGAGAATGCGACAGTGGGAATCTAAGAGCCATTATGCCGCGCACAGCGTAAATGATTTCTAGATATCTCAGTGGTCTGGAAGCTGCGCACTAGGCCAACAAACCAGACCATATGGCAGCTAACCACAGGCTCCCTCCTCGAGGCCTGTGGAGACTGCGCATACTGCTGAGGTCACTAACTAAACAACCCAGGGTCAGACAGCAGCTGCAGCATTGAAAGTCTACCCTTCCCTAGCTTATGTTACAGATTGGCATTTGGAATAAGCTTCAGGGATTCTTCTAGATGCCCTTGCACCAATAAGGAAAGTAGAAATTGACTCAAAGGAGTCAGGATCAGGAAATGTATTAGTTCCTCAGTGCTGGCTCACTGTCCTGCCTTCATGTTTCAATTAGTTTAGGGAGGATAGGAGAAGTTACTTTATAAGAATAGCTTTCTCACAGCCAAGATTATAAAAAAAGGAATGTCTTTCCTATACAGAACTTTCTGCCGTTTTATCTCAAGTGTTTTAGTTAAACCTAGGCAAACCTCCGATACAGACACATTTGGTTTAAACTGATGACTTAATTGGGTTCCTCTTAAGTTAAATAAAAATAAGCTTAAGGTAAAATGTCAATGAAATCTTTTGTCAAGTTAATTAACTGACTTTAATCACACCTTACTGTATGAGCAGGTAACACCTCAAACTACTCCATCTAAAACTGCTAAAGCTTATCACCCTCAACTGTTCATTATCAGTTGAGGCAGTCACCAGCCAAAGATTTCTCTAAGTGCTTATAGACAGCTTGACTGTAAAGTCAGCTGGTTAACATAAGTCACTGCTACAACCATTGCCACAGTAATAATTTGTCTATAGTCTTTAACTAAACTTACGCAATTCTGCACACAAGTGATGCCTCAGCTCCAATTACCTCATTTTCACAGAAGTTCCACACTTAGCAGTTTGCAGAAACTCAAGTCGGGATCATCTCAACACTCCTCTATGTTGCTTCTCTCCCTCCATTAATAAAAGAGTGAACTTAAAATCTCTTCACAGCTAGGTACTTATCTTAGAAGTAAAAATAAGTTGCAATGATTTCTTTAAGTGTTTGGTTCTAGGAACCCCCTGTTGAAAATTCAGGCTGTTGTATTTTGATCTTTCTTTGATTACTAGCACACTGAAAAATTCCACACTTGAAGTTCCACTTCATTTGTTCTTCATCAGCTGGTTGTATAGACGCTAGAATCATTTGTTTATTAGGAGGCACAGAAGACTTCTGGCTGGGTGCACATTTGGCCTGCTCTCCCTTGCTTTGCTGGCATGCATGCAAGCCCCACAGCACAGGAACACTATACCTCATTTTATGGAAATATCTGTCCCACATATTACCTGCAGTTTTCACCTGGTTACATTTCAGCTTCTTCTTTTCTTTAAAGAAGGTAATTACAAGGCTATGATTTATAATGACCATTACACTGAGGGTCAGAAAGGCATCATTGTTTGTCACGCAGTGCGTCTGGTGGCCTGACACTGATCAGAATGAGTGGAGCCTGGATCACATATGTGTTTCTGTCCTGTTCACTTACATTTTCTGGTGTGCAGTCTGTGGGATGCCTGGTGTCCTCCTTCCAGGAGCAACAGAAATTGAAGACTGTTCATTTCAGGCTGAAATTGTTCTTCAGAGATCCTGTAGAAACCTATGAAGAAAAGGCAGAGAAAAGACGAGGCTATGAGTGCGATTCCTTCAGAAGCAAAAGCAGTGCCATGTGTGGGGCAACATGTGGGAGTAAGTATGGATACACACCAGTATCCTTCCTTTATCCCTTTATTCATTGAAGAACAGCAGTCAAGCAAATTAGTAGTTTCCTCATGATATGGAGGTGTTTCAGGTTTGTTTTCATGAGAAGAATATCTCCCCCCCCCCCCCCCCTCCCGCACATTCCCGCTTTCAAAAACAAGAGGCCA
>NW_008824285.1:846441-853779 GCF_000699105.1 Pygoscelis adeliae | reverse complement strand
CCAAGAGGCTAAAATGTAGAACATCAAAGTTTTGACTACAGCTTGAATGGTCTCCAGGAGCAGAAGCGCTTATATTGTTAAAAACAAGAGTTTGGTTCAAGGCCAGCTTGCTCTGGTTTCACAAGCCTCTTCCTAGCTTTATTTGCTTATTTCTTTTTAAAGGAGGTTTTAATCTGTGTATGTAGGAGACTTTGGTCTTGTTGCTAATGTTCCTCTGGACATGCACTGCTATGGAAAAAAACCTGTCAACAGAAGCCTGAGGTTTGCTGGAGCTTTCACAAACTATTAAAATTGAAGCCTAAAAGGTACATGGGACTTGACAGGGAAAAAGTAACCAAGATTAGTTCACTGAGTTAAAAAGTAAGGAGAGGAGGTAAAGAGTAAAATATCTGCTGTAATGTGCAGTCACCCGTCAATCAGCAGATTCTCTTGGGAAAGATGTGATATGGAACAGAATAAATACAGCAATCTCCTCCTCCAGGCTTTTGCCACATGTGGCAACCAAAACATTCATTTATGTGCAGTTGTCTACATAAAACATATTGGGGACTGGCTAGGATTTTATTAGCAGAGTCACAGTACAACTGTGATGACATGGCCCACAGAAAAAAAAAACTCTTCTTCCATACAGAAGGAGATTCTCTTTTACAAGAGGAAAGCACCTTGGAGATCAGTTTGTAGAGAAAGCCCACTTAGCAAGAATTTCAGCCTTAAACAAACTTAAATCCTGGGCTGAGTGCAGACCTGAATTTAAATACCCTCAGGTTGAATTTCACTTCTGAGTTCCCCTATTTCAGGTCTTCCAAGAGTTGAGTCAAGTGCTTTCGAAAATTATATCACATGCACTTGCCAGCAGTCTAACAAAGCTCTTCCAAGTAGATTCATAATTAATGAACATGTGAGGTGGTGTCAGCTTTAATGATCTCTGACTTTCTCAATCTTTATTTATTTTCTAAGGCCTTCCCTCTTCAGTGACTGACTGTCATCCTATTAAAAACCCCAGTTTATAAATGGGATGTGACAAGGTGAAATGGAGCCTGAAGTGATGGCTATCATATGTGAATGCACTGTGCCACTGTGCAGCTGCAAGCACATAAGGGAAGCTCTGATAAAATCCTAAAACGTATTCTGCATGCAGAATACAGGAATGATGGGGATTTCTTTGCTGATACCTTACTGACCCCAAACATGTGCAAACTTGGTTTTTTTGGACTCCTAAGCACTGGAAAATAAAGATTCATTTACAAGTACATATAGGCCTCCTCCTAATAAATCCCATTCTGAGGGTTTTTTCCTAAATGGACCTTAATTGATTTTCCTTTCTTTTTTTTAATTGGAGGGAGGGGAATAATATATGTATGAAATATAGAAATGTACTAGTCAACTGATCAGTGCTTCTTTTTTTTAACCTACCATCCTTTCAGGATTTTTCATCTGTGAAAATAATCAAAAAGCCTCCCCTTACACGTATCAAGAAGCAAGAGAATTTTAGGGTGACTCTGGAAAAAACAGGAAGCTTTCACACTTAAGTTACAACAAAAGAAAAACAACAAAAACCTTAACATGCACAGCAAAGTAACTCTGCTTATATAAGCCATAAACAGTCAATACCTGAGCAGCACACAGCAAGCTTGTTTCAGCAAGAAATGCTTTCAAAATAGACTATTACAGAATATGATAACTTCTCAGGTCAGGGAAACTAGAGACTAACTGCTGTTCCTTGAGCTCTGAAGCACCTTGTCGTTATGCACTGGAATGGTAGTACAGAGACTTGAGCCTACAAATAACCTTATAGGTACTGGAAACAGGATGCTTGTTGAAGGATGAAGGCAGGACACTGTTCCTCAAACCCGTATTTTCTTTTTGCAGGATGAATGCAACAGCAACACTATATTGATTCTACCAAGGCTTGAAGTGAAAATTATGTAGATTTTGGCCTAGGCGTAACAGCACCAGACACTTTATTTAAAGAAGAAAATCCCGCTCCCCAGACTCTTAAGAAATACTCAGAACTTCTGAGTACTCAGGAAGCTGTTGAACACTATCTGCCCTTTTTTAGGGTAGTCTAAGTCTAAAGAAAACAGAAGGGAAATTGGTAAGGAACCTACCTGCATGTGAAGGGAGGTAATAAAGAACACGGGACTAGTTATTGCCATTGGCCAACTAGGGCAGAACAAGAAGTTTATTGGCCTACAGAGTTGCTGCACTCCAAACAGCATCTCTGAATAAAGAGCATTGTGGGGTTTCATATTTGTCACAGATTCCTGATAAAATGTGCTTAGCTTACAGATTAAAAAGTGGGCTGAGTTTCCTTCTCCACTCCTTATTTACTCAGTTATATAAACTCAACTTTGTATTACAATCCCTAATAACATTCTGTCCAATGTGAGCATTAGAAATAAAGGGAGATAACATAACAGGTCTGAACCTGTATTCTGCCCAAGTTTTTGTACCAGAACACACAATTTCAAGGAAAAGCCAACTGGACAAAACGATCTAAGATGGCCTTCTTTTTGTCCCATTCTGCTTTTCATTACACCCAAGCAATTCTATTTTAACTGAGGAAGTAACATGCATATAATTGAAGACATAATTTTGCCTGAAGGTCCTCAAGTATCTAGAGACTTAAGAGTGTGCTGAGGTTTAACCGCATGGTTAAATACTTTGCTGAGCTAAGACTTTATTTAATGGTTCTGTTGAAGATATACCAACCACTAGACTCCAGTGAAATGAGGTGTGTAATTCAAGTAGTTTAAAGGTTCAAGTATACAGACTTGCATTTACTGCAAAATATAAAGGTACACCTTAAATAACATCTGTAAACAAGATATGCAAAGCTGACCATTGAGTTCTCAAGGTCTTTGCAGAAATATCCCCAAAATCTATATGATTTTACCATTTAAGAGCAAGACAGCTTTACAGTAGTACAGTTTTGTTATGAGAATATCTGCCCTGGTTTCAGTTGGGATAGAATTAATCTTCTTCCTAGTAGCTGCTATAGTGCTGTGTTTTGGATTTAGGATGAGAATAATGCTGGTAACACACCGATGTTTTAGTTGTTGCTAATTAGTGCTTACACTAAATCAAGCACTTTTGAGCTTCCCACGCTCTACCGACTGAGAAGGCTGGAGGTGCACAAGAAGCTGGGAGGGGGCACAGCCAGGACAGCTGACCCCAACTGGCCAGAGGGACATTCCATACCATGGGACGTCATGCTCAGTACATAAACTGGGGGAAAGCTGCCCGGGGGGGCCGCTGCTCGGGGACTGGCTGGGCATCAGTCGGCAGGTGGTGAGCAATTGCATCGTGCATCACTTGCCTTGTATATTCTATTATTATTAATAATAATATTTTATTTTATTTCAATTATTAAACGGTTCTTATCTCAACCCACAAGTTTTCTCACTTTTCCCCTTCCAATTCTCTCCCCCATTCCAGCGGGGGGACTGAGCGAGCAGCTGTGTGGTGCTCAGTTGCTGGCTGGGGTTAAACCACAACAATATCTTATGCCTTCCTGGTATAAATGAGATTCAAAACCAACACTGCAGTCGAATTTAACATTCGACAACTTTTGCTTACATCTTTGCACTCTGTGTTAGCATGCTGGAATAAAGATCTTGTATGCTCTCAAAACACAGTAACACATTGTCCTTACTACTATAGCTGACAGAGGGAAATTAGGTCCCTTGCTCTAAGAAAACATCAAATTCTACAAAGACTCCATTTCACTAGTCACTAGATTGGAAACTGTATTCTGCTGTACAGAAATGGGAAAAACCTCGAGAGCCAGAATGCAAACATAACCTCTTGTGGAGGCACAATTGCTTCTGATACATTGTCCACCACTGCTATTCAAGACCCAGGTTGACCAAGACTCCTAAGCACATACTGTAAGTAAAGACAATACCCACCTCACATATTTACAGGTAGGGTTATAACATCCTCCTGAAACATAGCATTAAGCACTTGGAGACTGCTTAGCTGACAGCTCATTTGCAAGATACAGTTGATTCACCACCACAGAAAGCAGCTCTTACATTTCTAGTACACAAGATTTGAATTCTTCATGCAAAAAGAATACTGACTACAGCAGGTAGTCATGAAACCTATCACATCTCACTAAACAACCTCATTCTATTACCTCATCATCTTGTTAAATCTCAGATGATTATTAATTATTCATTCAATTATTGTTAATTATTATTTCAGGGGGTACTCAGGCTTTAGCAATAGATCAAGGAGATTTTTAAGCTCACAGCATTAGGATTCTTTTAGTTTGTCTTTAGCAAAATAATTGTGAAATCTCTTTATTTGACACCAAATGTTTAGGGGGGAAAAAATGGGATTTCAGAACTATGTAGAAATTCTTCCTGAAGCATAAAAATATAGGAACTCCCTTGTTCTGCTCCTCCTATCCTTAATTATGAATAGCAATTAAGCCCCTGAAAAATACATGAACAAAATGAAAAATAAACAGTTTGTTTAGTCTCTGTAACAGTATAAAACAGCCACTTTTATGTTGGGTGCCACAGTATTTGTATAATGGTCAATGAGTACTACTTCTCTCCAACCCTAGGAAAAAAAATAATGATATATTCTTTTTGTGCATGTTACCCATTAATATCAAGTGTCTCCCATGCCTCTTTCAATACAAGTATATAGAGATCTGAACATCCAGCAGCTGCTATACTAAAAATACGTTATAGCATTACTAGATGACAGTAATAAAAAGGAGGAATTAACACTATACAGGATTTTCACAGTAAAAATTTGCACATGTGCAAATTCACATAATTCTAACTTCTTTTGCTCTGCCATTGCTACTTCAAGTACCCTTCTGGGACTCTCAGGACTTCTAGAACACACATGCAATCTGTACTTAAATATGAGTCCAGCCACTCAGGTGAATTTTGTCCTGAATGCAGCATCATGCTCTGCTTAGTCTGGTTCTCACTTTCTTCCCTGGAATCTTAATAAATGGATTTCCCATTCCATCCAAGGATATTCATTATTAGAGTTTACAAGTTAGTTGTCTTCACACAACTAGTTTTCTCCTTTTCTGCAGGCATCTTAATTCCTAATTTTCAGCAGGCTAGCCCAAATGAAAATCACTATCAGTATGGTTAGCATTTGGAGTTTTAGTATTGATTTATGCCTTGGGTGAAGAGGTTAATTAAATGTGAATTTTAAGCCGACACCATGATTAGGGGAGTGAAGAAATCTGAATTCATGAATACTTCCAGAGCTGTTAAAACCATTTAAAATGAACAACGTCTGGGAAAACCCTGCCTGTTACTGCAACTGGATTAATGTGATTCTGAAGACTTTAAGAGAAGTAACAGCCGGTCTCAGGTATTCTAGTCCAGCTGGGTTTTTTGTTTTGTATTTATATTGACATTAGCACTGAATTTAATACTTTATGTAAACTGCTCTTGTAAATTCTACTTTTGTTTCTTGCCTTTTCCTCCTTTTTCCCTTTCAACAATTAATCCTGGAATTGTATGAAATATTGGCTATACAAACCTTGAACCCAGTCTCATTGCAGACATTACATGCTCTAGAAAAAGCTACTGAATTACCTTAACTGAAAGCTTTGAAAGGTCCTGGCCATAGCTCCAGCTGACATATGCTCAGCAAAGCCAGAGGAACTGTATTTGCTCATTTATTTTAGAAGGAATTCTGCTAAGATGTTCTACCTCCACTTCCATGTACAACCACCAGTGGAAGTTCCACTGATTTAAACCACAAACCTATATTCTTGAGTTCAACCACAACAGGAAATTATTTTTTTAATTTTCTTTCTTTTTTTTTTTTTTTTTTTTAAACTCATGTACTCTCTCCTTTCCTAGGTCTGTTCTGTTTTCTTGTTGCATCTTTACAGAAAACATACTAGAGTTTGCTTATACAAGCAAGAAGGAAATTCTATTTAACCTGAAACACTACTCTTATAAGGAAGCAGTAAACTGAAAAATACCTAGAGGTGGGAGAGGAATGAAATGTATAAAGCAGCAACACTTCTTGTAAGAGACATATACCCAACATAGTAAGATTCAGCACTGGAATCCAAGTAAGATTCCAACTGGGGAAATAAAAGAGAGGAATGGGAAAAAAATAGCAGTCAAATTGCTATCACCACTCTGTTACCTCCTGCCATACAAAACTTCCAGTCAGTTGCTCCCTAAAACAGCAACACCACTGAGCTCTGCATTGGCAAACAGAAGGATTCCTTCCATACCGAATTGGATTAGCTCTCATCTCACTTGGATTTCTCAACACTACACTTACAGTCTGCAACACAGGTGCATTTACAGTTAGTTAGAAAAAAAATCACACTCAACAGCATTCATTCTGCACATCCCACAGCAAATGACCACCTTGCAATGAAAATGATCCATCTCCTGCTATTTGTTTAGACTGTCCTTGTCTTTTCCTCTCCACCCTTCATAGCAGACCATTGCTAATAACAAAGGGCAGAGAAAAGGCCAAAACTGGTTATTTATGCAGTACATTGCCTCAACTAATGGACAGAAAAATGTGCTCAATTGCCACTTTTTTCCTCCCCACCTCATATGAAACCATAGGCTTGTAGAACTTCTTTTATTAGCGCTGTATCTGCAAATCTCTTTGGAACACTGCACAACAGCAATCTGCAATGAAGTGTTACATTCAGTCTTTGCCCTTGGCATACTGTGCATGTCTTGATAGAAAGACACAGATCATGCCTGAACCACTTTCATTTGTAACAGGTTGTTGATATTTGCTTTCTGGTGACTAATGGGGGAAAGCCAATAAAACATTACTGTTTTTTTAATTCTGTCCTCTCACATCAGGCTGCTTATCTATTATTTTAAAGGTTAAACTGAGAAAGATTAACCTGTGAATAGACAGTGTCTGATTAACTACCAAAAAATGAATACTTGCATTAATTTTGAGTAAAATCAGAGGCAACACAAACAGCATCAGCATGGACAGATAAAAGAAAGCTTGAGCCCCTCTGCCAGTTTTCCAAAATGGTGTTATAGATCCTTTAGTGCAGTGCTGTGTCCAAGCTAATAGAATCTTAGCAAAAAACCAAATGCAACAAAAGAAAGAAAATACACAAAAAACCACCAGATAAGCTGCATAGACAAGAACAGAGCTCTGACTTCCCTTACCCCAAACCAATGCCTAACCTGCTCTCTGTCTGATCTTGTAAGTCGCCACTTTTGTGTCCACCAGGGTGTGCTCATTGCCATACAATACAGGATACCAGAATTCCTTCTAAATCAATTGCCCGAGATCCCAAAAGCAGTTTACCAGGTACATTAGCCTGTATGCAGTGTTACCACAGCTGGACTG
>NW_008824285.1:821172-846424 GCF_000699105.1 Pygoscelis adeliae | reverse complement strand
CATGGTACATTTGGAGCTTGTTCAAGGATCCCCTACGTTACCATGTCAATGGCTTCCCAGTCCTACACAATATAAAAGCCTTCCAATGTCTTTAGTCAGTAGCTTGAAAGGAGAAAACATTAACTGAATATGGCATGACATAGAGTAGATAATGAAGCAACTTCATCTTGGCAGCAGGAAAGATGTTCCTTTTCATTCAAGTGGAGATATGAGATTGATATGCAATTTTATATCTATAAATGCATATAGAAAGGTTTGAGATACCAGGATGTTAAACAGCAGTACTTTACCATGAATCATCCAGATTTTTTTTTTTTGGCAGAAGCAAGAGCTTTTCCCACTCTGTTACATCCAAAGAAGCAATAAATATTATGGTTCCAAAAAATGTAACATTACTACTGACCTGTGCAATGTAAGTGAGATTAAGATCAAGCCCACAGTATTTTACCAAACCTTAGTTTATTCTTTATTGAGCAAGATTATTTTGGAGCAACTCTTCACTGAGGGAGCAACAGGGAAAATAGAGTGAGAGTGAGCGTGAGAGCATACACACATGCAAGAAAACGCTTTTTTACCTGTGAGGGTGAACAAGCAGTGGCACAAGTTGTGCAGAGATATTGTGGAGTCTCCATCCTTGGAAATATGCAAAAGTACAATAGCCATCTGGACATGGTCCTGAGCAGTTGGCTCTAGGTGGCCCTGCCTGAGCAGGGGGGTTGCACAAGGTGACCTCCAGGGGTCCCTTCCAACCTCAACCGTTCTGTGATTCTGTAACATATATATTCTGTATACACACAAACATGCATGTGTATGTATGCACATGCAGACTGTATATATATATATGCATATAAAAATACACACACACACCCCCCGCTACTCCCCAAGAACTCCAAAATAACGTGTTCACTGGCATTAATCCTGTTGCAACCACAGAAACTACACTGTAATTTTATGCCACAACAGTGCATGGATATACAGTTCTCCACCCTAATTATACATTTGCTGCTTCTGTAATTTTCTGTAAATACAGTAAAATAGCTGCTGTCTTGCGCTTATTTCTTCCAGAATACTTTTAACAGTCCTCTGATATTTAATTACACACCACACACCCTTCCTTCTACAAATTAAGTGTCTTAAATAAGTCAAAATCCTACTCCATTAGCATGGCTGAAATTAGCAGACAATAGTTACTGTTTTCTCTGGTGCTCTTTGTTAGTGTTGGTTACATTATTTGTTGTGAGCAATTTATCTGCCCCATTTAGCCCTTCCCCCCCACTCCACAGAATAAATGAGTTTTGATTTTATTAATTTTTCACCCCCAATTATTTCATGAACATCGTATTAAAACATTATTTGCCAAATGATCTTTAACTTTTCTTATTTCTTTTACGTAATGTTTTACCTCAGTCTGCTCATTATTTCTCAGTTATTTCCTGGGCTGACCTCTTAACTTGCAAGCTGTTTGTTGCGTTGGGTTTTTTTTTCCCTATTACCCAATTAAACAATTCTGGGCTTTAAAAAAATCACTTTTTCTTTGTCTAAAATATTTTCTTGAATACATGCAATCATGCTATTTCATGAATAGATTAAAACTTTGCAGAACACTTGAAGAATAAATCATGGAAATACACACAAACTTATTTGTGTGTTTTTCCCTTCTGCCCATGTGTGTTAAAGTTCTCACTGAAATATGAAGAAAATAAAGGAATTTCAAATAAGGGAAATGTATCTACAATGAATTAGATCTAGAAAAAAAATGGTCTTTGCTAAGGCTGTAAGCACAGTAACTGCCACTGTACTCTTTGAGGTTCATATTGATTTTAAGTTCCTATTCTGGGCACGCAGCTTTCATGCTCAGAACATACCTAACTCCTATCTGAACTCCAAATTTGAAAAATTCATGCTTGTTACCAGCATTCCTCTCCTTCCCCCTATTAAAATACTGATCCTTTATAGCTCATCCATGATATTAGTATGTTTTCACATTAAAAGTCAAACAGATCAGATTCTGTCTTGCATAAGAGGAAAAAAGAGCAAATAAGATCGATCTTGCTACAGCTTAGCATACATACAAGTCTTGTATCAAATTTAAGTGTAATATTAAACCACACCAATGAAACTGGCATAAAATGTTAAGAGGATGTCCTTACTTCAGCCTAGGACAGGTACCTTTCAGCCTAACTTAGTTTTATTAAGGATTAACTTTCTATACCACTTTAAACAGGTGTAAAGAGAAAGATAAGTTATATGGTGCAATGTTCCTGGAAAACAAGGCCTGAGGGCTGACAGCCCTAACATGAAACAGCAGAGACTGTAGTTATTTCAAATTAAGAAAAACTCATTTACACAATATCTTACTATGCTTTAGCTTTTCCTGTCAAGCTGGAGACCTCTGCACTAAAGTGCTATTTCTATTTCATCTTTTCAAGCAAACAAAATTGTTTATCTTTGCTGACCCAGATCAGTTCAAACCTATACAAGAGCTGTTCTAAAACTTAACGTTCCCTCTACTTCCAGCCCCTGTTGCTCCAGAGAGCTGCCTGACTCTAACCCAACAGATTCACAAATGTCACCAAAGCCTGCAGAGCACTGACCTTTAAAGTACTCTGCTAAACTGTGCAACATGTGGCACTCTCAATAATTGAGATTGTTGATTTGAGTGGGAGGTAAAATAGAAAACCACACAATTCTCTTTCTTACTTTGTGTACACATGTAAATTTGTGTGTTAGCAAGTGATGATCATCATGAACATACCAAAATTATTTTTCAGCATCCCAAACAGACTTTTGTTCACATCTCTCGTGTACAAAAAATTGCCCTGCGCAGAGACCTCTATATTAAGCTCAGCAAATGAAAAAAAAAAGAAAAATATATATAGCAAAGGACAAACTGCTATTCCAAAGCGCATACAGTTTAAATAGAAGATGAGACAAGAAGCGGAAGTGAAGTACAATATGCATCATGGTGATGCTTTAGGGCAGCATTAAAATAGCAGGTATGAAAGAGAAAGAACAGGTTTTAGATGTTTGAGGAATGGGGTCCAACTTTTAAAAAAAATTTAAAAAATATTCTATTTCTGGCTCTGTCACTGATCTGTAATGGGACCCTGTGCAAGGCAATATGTGCCTCATTTTGTACTGTCTTGTCTATTTAGACTGTAACCTATTCAGGGTAGGAAACATTTCTCAGTGTAGTTCAGCAGTATCTGACACAGTGTGAAAAGAAAGAAGAAAATATGTAAGCAGTTAATTTATCAAAAAAAACCCAAATCTCAAAGTTCATGGCATCTTTTCCCATGTTATGAATGCTGTAGAAAATATGGTTTTTCTGGCTGTCTCCAACACCCATTGAGCTTGCATACTAGTGTGTTAGCGCGGTTTTTCGTTTTTGCGGTTTGGTTGGGGTTTTTTTGTTTTTAAGAAATTAACTTTGTAGTTAAACTTTTTTAAACTTTTAACACATTATTTAAGATAACCCCTTACTCTATTTTCTGCAGTCAACAGCAGTCAAGATTTAAACAAAAGAAAATAATAAATTAGATATCAAAACACCAACTGTTAAAATAACAGGACTAGATGACCAGATTGCTCTTGTGACAGAAGTGGTCACAAGTTGTCTACAAGGGTAACAACTTATCATATGTTTCTAATTTTTTCTTTCTGTACATTATGCTACTAACAGTGGGGGAAGTTTCCATCAGCTTCTAGGTTGAACAGAGGAAATGGAGTCCATCTGGGTAAGAATTCATTACAAGTCTGGTAATGACAGCGTCATATGGATGAGTTCACTGTTTGTAATGGAGGGCAGTCTAAAAACACTGGGAAGCATAAACACACATCTGAGAAGAAATATAACACCCCTAACTAGGCAAATGAACAAAAACATAATAGTAAGATGAGGCTCGCTCTCATTTCCTTGGTGTGTACAAACTCAAAAGGAACCAAATACAGTGAAAGAATTCTTGAGGAATTGTTTGTGAGGTGTTTCTTCAACTGGGTCTGTCCTCAAATACTGCTGCTTTTTATCCCCAGTTACAGTAATAAATTAACATAGATACTTTCACTCCAGGAAAGAATATAATTGGAAACTGATAAACTGCCACAAGTGTAATTTGACCCATAAGATTCAATGAGAATAATCAGGAAGTAGATGATGACCCATAAGCCAAATGTTTGAGCACATTCAGATACCTCACATCTGACAAAATGATGAACCACCATCAGTTTGTATATACTGAATAATCTGATCCCATTTCCATATAGATTTCTTAATTCTTTCCCCGAAACACTTGGTGCTGGCACAGACCTGGGCTAGCAGCCTGCATGGACCTCTGCAGTGTCAATTCCAAAGCTGCTGCTATAGCTCTGCTATCTGATGCCAACGTTACATTTTGCTCAAGGTAAAATTTATACGTAGGCTTCTGTTGAAAGTAGAAGAAGAATAAGAATGGTTTTCAGATGTCCTCCATGTTAGCAGCAACACACTGAGTAGGAATACTAACCATGACTGGCAAACTTAAAAGGTTTAATTTCTCAGCATTAATTTATTTATTCAAATCACTATCATAAAATGCCTGTCACCTTCACAACAAGGCATTAATTTACAAATCTGGAAGCACAGAATGGCATCAAGATACCTATACGGAGTACAACATTATGGGAAATGGCTGTCATTGCTTTTTGAAAAGTAACTCCAAAAGAGTAGCGGGAGGGGGGAGGCGAAGGAGGAGAGACCATCACACAGGAGAGGGATTCTGATGCAGTTTATTGCTTCCTACCATAGTAGGCATTTGGATATTTCTGAAAGTTGGTAACCATCTGTAGTTAATTAGGAATCAACTTCTCAATAAGTACTAAATGCCATGGGCTCCAACAGGTGTAAGCAGTAAGTATAGATGAAGAATATTAACACTGATTACCTCTGGAGAATGAGGCAAACCAGTGCAAAATTAGAACCAGAGAGACTCTTTGTAGAGCTTCGACTGGTGATTCAGGACAGGACAGATATGCTCTGCAGACTCTGTTCAGGACAACGCATGTGGTAGTATTTGTTCCTTTGGGGACCAAACTTAAACCTACCTACATCCAATCTACAAAAAAGTCCAAGAAAAGCTATAGCTCCATTAACCCAGAGCAGCTTACTATTGCTCATCTAAAAAGTTAGTGTTTGTTTTTTGTTTTTTTTTTTTAAAAGGCACTACAGACAACACACCAAAAATCAACCTATATTTGAAACAAAAAAATGCAGGTTCTCTTTCCAATTACATTTTTATTTTTCTAAAATGAGACTATGCCGATGAGAGCAAGATCCAAATGGCATCTAAGCCCTGAAAATCTTAAAGTCTTTTTTCGTATGTGAAGATAGCGTACATTCACACATACAGGAAGAATTTTTTATCTGATGTAATGAAGCACTCGCAACCTAATTCTGCTCTGGACTTACCTCCAATACAAACAAGAAATCAAATACACTAAATCTACAAGTCCAGCTGTCAATCCCCTACACATCAGAACCAGTTGTTGTTCAGTGTGTTATCGCACACATCCTTCCAGAAAATGAAGAGGCTGCTCCTCACAGGTCTGTCAGTCATCTAGTCTGACAAAGTATTTTCAAGCTTGTCTCATGTCATATTTTAGTCAGCGTGAATCAAAACGTTGTCCTAGGCATCTACCGCCCTTGGGGTTCTTCAGCACTACAGACAAGTTGATGCATTATGACAAATATAAGGAGGAATAGGGACTCAGCCTCCAATTCCTTTTCCACAACTGCATACAGTGGAGGCAGGCGCAGGAGCCCCTCCACCACGTCACTGAATCTCCTAGTTGTATGAGACCAGTATAGTAGCAGTACTTACTAAATGATAACATGCAAAAATATCAAA
Organism: Pygoscelis adeliae; assembly: GCF_000699105.1. NCBI lineage: Eukaryota > Metazoa > Chordata > Aves > Sphenisciformes > Spheniscidae > Pygoscelis > Pygoscelis adeliae. Next base: position 840,542 of record NW_008824285.1, on the reverse strand, counting down.
ACCAGCTAAGCAACCTCCCACACACCAAAAATGTTAAGGACTAGTGATTTGATTCACAGACATTAGCCGAGTATGAGCTACAGAAACATCTAGTTTTAAAATTGGCAATTCTCACAAGGCAGTTTTTGCAGGTTTTTACTCTCCCCTTCAAAAATAGGTTTTGTTCATCTCTCACATGCTGTATATAACACAGTATGCTATAAAGTTAAAGCTGGTCAAAAAGGATCTCCCCCTGCCCCCCCCCCCCCCCCCCCCCCCAGCAAACACGAGTTTGTTTTTTGAGCGTTATTTTAGATTTGTAGAACGTGGGTCATCAACGGCTTTATTCTTTTTCTTTAAGAATATTCTTAACAAAAACCTTAATCAACTCCTCAAACTACACCTATAAAATAAAGATATCTTCAAAATAACCATCAAGATTAGCAAACTCAGGAAACCTATTTTGGGAGTGTTTGGGTTTGACTTTTAAAAACAAATCTGCCTTTATGTTTTAAAGGTTGTGTATTGGAGGTATCTGAGCCCATAGCAGTCATTAGCAAGCAAGGATACCCTGTGAGGAAGAAAACATTATCATCCCTTTACAGACAGAATGCAGACAAACATATGAACAGCTCAGGATTATACACAGAGTTAAAGGCTGATAGGAGAAATAAATCAGGACCCCACAATACATTCTAGCTGCATCATCACCTCTTCCCTCCAGATGGGTCAACCTTCCTAAAATTTGGGGCATTCACATGAAGCATTTGGTTCAAGAAAAAAGATCTCTGTGATATACCTCACCGGTTTACATAGTGCCATTCAGTACACTAGAAGCTCAGATCAACAAGGTGGGCTCTTTGTATTTTTACCCAATGTTATAAAAAATAATTTCTTGCCGTTAACAGCCAACATGTAGCATCTCGTCAATAAATGCAGAATATCGGTGAGCATGAAGGGACACCTGCTGGCAAAAGGTGACATTACAAGCACATAGCATCAGCCCTATGTTACTGAGTACTGGCATAGGGAGAGAACCTCAAACGATATTACAGCCTGTCTTTGTACAATGATCTACAGCCTGGAGGAGATAGCAACTGTAATAAAAGGAGTAAAATACTTATTTTGCTTAAGTCAGGATTCAGTTGCACTTGCATCAGGGTAACCCTATCCAGTTGGGTTATGTGGCTGTCTTAAAACATGGATAAACTGAATATTGCACCTGCAAAGCAGGAAGATGTTATTTAGCTAGAACCCAAATGCATTGCCACTCTTCTCATAAGGGCCCTGCCAGCCGAGCAAAGAAGCTGAAGCAAAGGTACCCACGCTAGGTAAATGCAAGATTCTGCCTCAACAGGAAATGGCCAGAGGTGACTGTAGGAGAAGAGGTACACACCCTCAAAGTCATACATACAGTAGTGGATTTCAATTGGAGGTAGGACCTTTGAGGATTTAGACAAAAAGGGAAAGAACAGGATCTACAAGATGACAGTATGTAAAGAGCACCACCTGTCCTCACCACAGAGATTATGGAAGGTGGGGACTGGACCGTACCCACACACGAGTGAGGATCCCCCCATGCAAATGGGAACATTTCACATTCTGCCAGTGCTTATGCCAGGGACTAAAAAAAGCACCAGGTCAACAAACCAGGGACATGAACTCATCCTTCAGACACAGTGAACAACTTAACTCTAACTAGACTGTTTCTGTGAGCCACGATACCGGTTAAAAGTATTCATTTTTCCCTCCCTCTCTAAAGGTATCAGAACTTTTCTATGACACGATGCTGTGCTTTGCCACATTGAAGTGATGCAACACTAGTGGAAGGATACTTCCCTCCCCTAATTCAGCTCGTCATGCTTGCCTTGTAACATTTTATACTGGGGAAGAAGTGACTTCTCCATTAGATGCACTAGAGAGCAGACATGATCACTGTAGTAGAAAAACCACTATAACCATTTCTTCTTTTTATGCATATAAAGGGAGGGACTTTAACTCTTTGAATGCTCACATTTGCCATAAAAGGCCAACATGCCTCAAAGCTGCTCCTTTACCAGCCTTATCTTCCACACTCCCTTTTATAAAAATCTATTAGCCAGGCTGCAGAAATCCTTTAGATGTGGTTTTCTGCTTTGAAAGTAAGAATCCCAACAGATAACCTCTCACACTGAAAAACCAAAAGCAAAAAAACAGAAGTCATTGCCCACACTGTAGCACTAACCAACACCACTAAAATCACAACCCTGAATGTATATGGGATGGGTAAATCGACAAGTATTTCGGACGTACAGAACACTTCAATTTCATGCTCTCTAGCACTTGCTGTTGCTAGCAACAGTAGGCAAAAGATGTATATATAAAGTGATGCAAAAATACCTAGACAGTGTGCCCTGTACGTGGCTCTGCTTTTGAGTTATCTTCAGCAGGCTGGATGTGCGCTTGTTCTAGTAAATTGTTGGGTATCAACTCTCTTCCATGAAAACATCAGATACGAGAGTAGATTTAAGGAACACCCTTGTCACTACCTCTACATCCCACCTCAATTTCTGCTTTAATTATTTCTCCAACCTCATAATGATGTTGATTAGCTAATGTTTGTGAAGTTTTGACCTAAAAGATAGTAACTGCAAACACAATGGTTCCATACATTTAACAGGAGGAAAAAAAAGTAAAAATATTTTCCTAAGGCTTTTATTTCCAAATATAGTTGTGGGAATCCCCGCCCCCCCTTTTTTTTTTCCTAAATGCAAAGCTTTTCAAGTCCTTTTGCTTCAAGCTGATCCTTGTAATTAAAAGAACTGATAAAAAAGCCTTCGTTAAAGGGATCTGTGCATATTAGAGTTCATTAAAATGTAATTCCCACAAAACAGGACATTTTAATCTATCCATACTTGGGAAAAGAGGGAGGAAAATTAGATTCCCCCCCCCGCATGTATCTGTAGGCCATGTGTGTTAATTACAATTTACTTGTCTAAATGAGAAAATTATACATTAGCAAGTAGTTAACTATTTATTAACTCAATTCCTCTTCAGATATTTGGGAGAAATTATACTCCCAGCTAAGGTATCCATTCTAGCTTGTACATTATTATTTTGCATGCTCTTCAATCTACAGAGAAGTTGTGGAAAGGATTAAAAACATATTAAAAACACTGCTTAAGTATTGTAAGTTACACAGAGAAATAGTCCTATAACCACTTTACAGGAAGGTAAACTGAGGTAGAGGTTACATACAGCCAACACTCCACACTATGTTTAATTCTGGCTATACGTTATCAAAACAGAAAACTCTTTTGAGTAAACAGAGCCAGCATATTCAACAACTGCAAGCAGATGAGTGAAAACAGCATGTGCCTTGATATGTAAAAAAGTACAAAGCTGAATGAACCGTTTGAGTTGATGAGGATATAGCAGAATGGGCCCAGGAGAGATCAGCAGTCAACCCTATGGTGCTTTAGCATCAAAGGATGCTTCTTGACCAATTGCAAAAGGAGGTGTCTTGAGTCAGACCTAGTAATTCTCTTCTCCTTAGTTTCCCCACCTGTGAAACAATAATAGCAATAGTGATCTTGTTCTTTGAGATATACCGATTAAAATGATTACATAAGTGTTAGATACTGCTTTTTATAGTCTTTTTCCATGCAGTTATCAGTCCCATCGTACACATTATGAATCTATACTCACATCATTCCTAAGTAATAGCAAAATGATATAAGTTATTTGTAAATGGGAAATGTGTCCATGAAGTGACTGTTATCTGGGGGTTCCTCTTGTCATCTTTACTTCTACTCAGATTTTAACACTGCAAGTACAAATGGAAAAACGGGGCTAGGCAGCCATACAGGTGCCTTTTTGGCTAACCTTTTAAACTTAGTGCAGCTGTCCAAATAGGTGGTGCTTACAGTGCAGTACTTAACTATTTGTTCTACCATTGATCCTTTCTATTCACACACACGATCAGATTACTAAAAAGTCATTTTAGCGACAAGAGGAATCCAACTTCCTTTGCAAATAAATCCCAGACATCACACTGGCAGCTCCCATCTCCCTACTTAAAGGGTATTTGGCTGAACTCCTGAGGCAAAAGCAGAGGAGAGACATCAGCAATTTGGCAGACACATTCCGAAGCGATGATCTTCTAAGGAAAATTATGCTACGAATATCATTCACATCTGATTAGTGGAAAATGGGAGTAAACCACTGTTTTCCTTATATGTTTCACAGCTACCTTGTATTGGTATGAGTCATTACATATAGTAAAGCACCATATGGGGTAAGATGGTCCAGAACAGGCCTAATCCTCAACTGGGGTAAATTGACTCCTTCGAGTAGCACCATTTTCTACCAGTCTATCTGTTCAGCATATCAGCAGCTTCATTTAATAAAAACCATTCAAAATATCAGCTATCCAGTCTTGTAGAGAAACAGGCTCAGTATCTTTATGTATGAAGTTGCTGGCTTTTTCTTTTCAAGATGCACACAGTAATACTTTTCACAAATGCTATATCCTCAGTCTAACTGGTATGTAATGAACTGTTGATAGATGACAGCAATCATGAGTGACTGCTATTATATCTTATTCTGTGAGTGGCAGAATGAATAGCATGAATTCATTTCAGAGTGAATGAAAACCTTCAAAGCACCTTTCATAAAACAAGAGCCTTCAAAGCAGGGTTACCATTTCCAAAGATTCAATATTGCTCCCATTTATTTTTCAGATGGAGGGCCAAGCTTATCCTCATCCCAAGACTTTTGAAGTCATACACCAGAGCTGACTTTGGTTCACAAATTTTAATATACAGGTTATGTCTTCGAAAACAATTGTTACTGTACCTACTAATCGTATTGCATTGTATGGCATATAGTACAGTTCTATTGCTGTCAGCTGGTGGTCACCCTACAGACAGGCTTAACCCATTACTTCACTGTGCTACTCTTCAGATGGATTTGCTGCATGTCTCTTGAAGGCAACAGCACCTTTAGTGTTCATTGAAGACTAGGTGAGGTTTCCCAGTAGAACAACTGATAGCATGTGTTCATGAGAAGGCAACAACCTTGGCTGAATCACAGGACTCACGTTAAAATAATTTCTATATTTCTATACTCTGCCAAAGTTACCACCTGGCACCCATTCTGCCTCACTTCTACCTGGCATGTTCATGTAGTAGTACAAAGTTAATATTATAGCAAACTACAGGGTAGATGCCAGCAGCAGCAGTACACTGCAACCACTTCCTCCAAGACAGATATCTTAATTTACATGCTCTCAAAACTGTGGCTTCATCTAATAATGAGATTTGTGATTACACACTGTGCATTAGGAACCTCTGAAAAGTGATCTGAAGTCATCTGTCTCTACTGAGCAGACTGCAAGGAAAACACATTTGCAAGTTCTTTTAATACAGCTGGACACTAAAAATGCTTTCCAAAGCAGCTTTCCAAATTAACAAAACATGCAGAGATTTTACCCACAGGTTTCACAGTCCTAAATGCCATTCAGTTTTCTACCTCTTCTTTGGACACATACAATGTCTTTGAATTTCTCTACAAAATATTAGGGTTTTCAGTTAAGAGAACGCCACCTGTCTATATAAACTTGGTGTATCAATATATCACCTTTGATGAAGCATTAACACATGAAGCTTTCTCAGACCCAGGTATAATTTCTGGTTTATGCAGAGCATTTACTTCAGAGCAGGGAGGCAGAAGGGGAAAGACCATTGAAAAGGTCATCAGTGAGACAGAATCGAACCCTGATGCTCATACAAAAAAACCCAAACATTACTTTTCCATCCACCTTAACTCTTACATATCAACCTTCTGGTTCCTCTCCTAATCCTCTTTTAATGACCTTTCTGAAGGAGAAGACATGAAGGTTAGGGAGAGGACGTGTTACTGGCGAGTAAACTAGACAGCATAAATCTGTGTCCTGCCAGTTATCTGCACCATCTGTGGCCTACTAACTGTTCCTGAGCAGTTAGTAACCTCCCACTGAGGGAGTGAGGCTCGTAATTCTGATGAAATTAAAGATCAACCTGCAGAAATTCTCCATTCTCTGTCAACTGAAACAAACTGCTGACCAACATGAGAAAAAAAAACCTGAGTCTATTTTCATGGTTGTACCAATCCTATTGATTTATATAGATCCTTCCCTTCTTTTAATTGGCATTTTTTTCTCTGTCACTCTTGTTAGCAACAACAAGAGATCAAACAAATTTCAATTCCTTCACACCACATGATGCTTATTAAAATTTCATAAATATCTCTGAAGTTGCTTGTGCTACTCTGCTGTGTCCATTACAGCAACGAGAACATACAGTGCCCAAAACAAGTGTTTTTTACCTTGGGACACCAGAGTTCAATGTATGCAAAAAGTATACGAATACTAAAGACACAAGGTGCTCTGTACTGCAGTTTAAGTGCTTTGTATTGTTCGCATTTCCACGACACCTGAAGATTCTTTGCAGAACTCATATAATGCAACCCTTGACTTTCCAAATATAAAAAAATACGCTGCTTATAGTACTGTACTTCAAGGCTTCAATTCTTTTCATATTTACACATGTAAAGAGGATCTGTATTGTGATAAAACTGCTTTTCACGATTTAGAAAGCATACAGCTTGGGCTTCTCTGCTATTCTGCTGCTTCCTCCAAAGCAGACACTAGTCAACTACATACTACCTAGATACAGAGAGGAAAAACAAAAAAACATTGGCCATGTTGTAAACAAATAGTTACCTCAGGTTTTCTAAAGGATGACGTTGCTTTCATTGAACTGTGGAAACATCTGGATTGCAAGATGAATGCTGTTTCCAGGATCTTTGTCTTATTTGCCTCAGAATTTAGAAGACATGACTTCTAAATCAGGGAATCAGTAGAAAAGAAAATATGGTTTCATGTGAAAGGCTGTTTATTATTCAAGAAAACTGTATCCTATTCCTGTTCCTCTTGACATTCCTGTATGTGGCCAAATAGTAGAAACCTCAACTCATGATCTCAACTTTGTCCTCATTTATGATGCTCTGCTACACTACCATGCTGTTTACTGAAGGTTACGCTGATTTGCATCCCAGTTCTGTATAACTTGTTTATTGTTCTTTCTTCTCATGCAACTTTCCTATTTCCTACTTCTTCCTTAAGTTTATAAAGTCTCTAGCACAGGTTCTATCCTGTTGGAGGCCATTGTAGATAAGTAATCAACAACAAAAGCCCAGCAGAGGAACCTACAATGCATAACTTAGGAGTCACCATTCAGAGTCCAAGCAATGCTATTTTAGTCATCTGACAAGAATTTATTTTAAAAAAATTAAGTTAGACTTATTACAACTGTAACATGCATTTTATTTTATTCTAGACAACTCTAGATTTTACTCTAGAGAAGGCTACTATATTGCTAAATACAATATACCTACAGTACAGCACATATCTTCCCCCATATTTGACCAACATCACTGAGCAATGAATTATGAAATGCTGCACAAGGCTAAAGACACCCCAGTTTCATCTTCACATCAGTAAAAGCCAAGTATGTAGCAGCTGTATGCAGCACAGAGAGAAATAATTACTTTCATACATCTGATACAGAGTACAGGCATGAATAACAGGTTCTAGCTGCAAGGCTGCACAAACCCACCCAGTCCCAAGAGGCTACAGTTTCATTTGTGAAGCCATACCCACAGACCCTGCATCCCAAACAAAGACAACGTCACTGCAGTGATCAGGCTGCCCAGTCATTCTGCCCCTTCCCTGTACTCACCAAGGTCCTACACACCTTGGACTGCAGCACACAGAATGATGTCAGGTACACTTTCACAAAACCCAGAGGAAACATTAGGCCTAGTGAGACACAAGAAATTTGTGCCATTGGCATTATCCCACCTTAGTAACAGGAAAACAAAACACAGGGGAATCGAGGTCCTACTCCATAAGGGCGTGTGGCAGAGCTAAACTTAATGCTGTGTCCCCAGGTATCAGCATTTCTATTACAAACTTTGGGCCCCACATATGAGTCTCCAGGGAACTATGGGCTTTATCCTGCACACACATCTCCTTATTAAGATGGTACAGAGAAATGAATGTCGGCAGGGAAGACCATTTTCGATAGCACTGAGTATCCAAGGCACTTCTGTCACTGATGCTAATGGAGATTTTCAGTAACCCCGAACACCAGGCCGAAGTTTAAACGTGTACCACAGAGCGCTCACTTGGCCTGCTGCATTTGGAGACCCAAGCTGTACATGATGAGCTACATGTTTTATTAAATGAGCTGCATTTTCAAATTTGGTAACTTCCCACTCCTCTCCTGCAGATACTTTTGAAGTCATCTTCCGACCACTACAGTGAACCAGATAAAACTCACTGGGAATTAGGAAATTTGCCTCCCACTGTGTGTATTGAATCTTAGATGATGAAAATAAATAAATAAATAAGCCCTCGAGTTTCCCTCTGAACTGCAGTGTAAATACTTCCTAAGAGTAGAGCAAGTGGTTTGAAGAGCTTGTTTCACTTGTTCCATGCAAATATCAAGATTAACAGAGAGATTAATTATGTCCCATTTTTCTTCTTACAAAGCATACAGGCAGATTTAGAGTAACAAAAATAAACCCTCTGGATTAATATTCATAACACAATGCTGAGCAGTACAAAAGCAACTCATTTTTTATGTAGAAAGGGGAAGAAAACAAACTGTCAAGAGTGCTCCAGAAGCATAAATACATATTAAGTAAGGAAGTCTCACAGGATGTACTTTCTCAGCCTGTTGAAAGAGGGCTGGGGGCTCAAAAAGGGTGTGCAACATGTCATGGTCTCAGGAAATGAAACAAAGTTAAAGAATTCCGAATCAAAATCTGATTTGGGTCACGTCAAAACTTGTATCTGTTCCTATTAAGTTTTCTGTTCATCCTTGTGAGAGCTGTAACCTTGGGTTCAGGTCTCTTAACAGCTTCAAAGCTCAGGAGGATTTTGGTTTTAGGTTCTGGTGCAAGTTATATCTGTGTTATTAGCTAGTCAAGTGCATTATGCAGGGAACACTGGACAAGTGAACACTGAAAAAGCCAAAAAAAAAAAAAAAAAGTATTGCCATCACTGCCCCCATACTTTGTCGATAAATATAAGCCCAATTTTGAAACATGCAGCACTGAAGATTGAAATAAGAAGAATGAAATGCTGCCTGAGAAACAAACTAATCTTGCAGTTTACAGCAGGTTCTTACTGAGGTAGGAAAACTTTGTGACTATTTTTAAGTTCCCACTTCACCTAAATACACACTTATCTGAGAACTGCACATTAGATGCGCAACTAAAACATAATGCTATGCTGATAGGTGCTCTTCTAAAAAGTAACAGCAGTACTAGTTCTTGAAATCCTTTGACAAGCTTTGATTTATTTAGTTTAGAATTAAAAGCCTGTGGTTTTATTTTACTGGAGTCACAGTATTAGTGGGCCTCTCAGATTTTATTTTTAAGTTTCCAAGCTTTGCAAAACTAAAAAAGCTTGGCAACATCAAAATGTGTTATTTAAAATTATCATTATACTTAATATCCTGATCATTAGAAGCACTGAGTCATCGTTTCTGCATGCTGATCATTTGCAATGCTGTCTTGCGTAGGTGGTTAAGTTACTCAGTTCAGGTTATACCAAATACTGGGTTATCTAAGATCATTAGATAACTCTTCAGGATCAGTAGGTTTAGGAGCTTATGGGCAGAGAGTACACGATCCAGGAACATGTAGATTTGCAAAGATTTAATTATTTTTATAAAAGGAACAAAGCTTGACAGCTTGAAGTATGCTGCCAACTGCTGAAGAAACATTTAGTTCTTGCTGGGGCAGGCCTGGGTTTTGTTTTTTGAATAACAAAATCAAAGAGAAATTCCAGCATTCCTCCTGGCATCCCTTGAGCTCTCTTTTTGACTTTTCATCCAGTTTCACGCAATTCTGGAACTTACACGTGGCAAGGAATCTTATACATGAAAACCATCCATGATACACATGATTTGCTGTGTAAAGTACATTTCACTTGCATCACTACCGGGCATGCAAACTGTTGAATGATGGTTCCTTATCACACATACTAAATGAACAACATAATACTTGTTTATGAAACAGACTGTATTGATGTATAAGTTTAAAGAGAAAAAAAAATGAAAACGAAAACACAAACCACACCCACAACCTCAGACCACACTGGAGTTTGTTTTCAGAGAAGTCCCAGAAGATCAAGGCATAACTTTTGTGCAGGGATTATGCTGGATTAAATTGGCACCTGCATCATCTGTATGCTAGATATTAAAACCACTGTGTAGTTCAGTGCATAAAAGGTTCAGGTCTTCAGCTGCTAATTCAGTTAGATAAGGAATAATTGCCTCATGTGTTTCACATGTGATAGGGGTCAAATATCCAAAAACATCATTTGCCTTTCTGCAGCTGAACCCCATTTTGACTTGCTCAGTTTGTAATACCACATTCTCTACTTCCCCACTAATTATTCCATATTACAAACCTGTGTATTTGCTTCCTCCTTTCTTCTTGTCTTTATTAAATGTCATCTTACTGATTCTGGAACATTTTCCCAATGAACCAGAATTATTTCAAATTATATCCTATCTTCCAAAGCACTGATAACACCCACCTCTCCCTCCAGGTTTGTGTAAGCTCAAAATGCTCTAAGTAACTGAGAAGCCTCTAAAAGTTTAATTTAGCATGCAACACATTTACAATCACTTAGGATTTCATAGTTGACATTATTCTATATGCTACAGCCTCCCAAAAAAAATTTCACACAGTGTTAGCAAGACTGTACTCAGATCATCCTGTTCAGAAAAAGCTGTGCCCTAACAGCTAGATTAGGACTCTTATTATGAAACTTCGTGTGGTACAGGATCTCTGATACTCAAGGGAAGATCTATACTACCAGTAAGTACAAGGCAGTAGTACTTATACATACAAATGCAGACATGAATACATAAATATATACATGTATGCTCAGATTTGTTATTTTCAGCTCACCATCTATTTATGAATTTTATCAAGCGTATTTTTAAAACATTTATTTAGACAAGGTTTTTGTTTCACCTTTCACTGATAATCAGAAAAAAATCAAGGAGATTAAGTCAGCCCTTTAATGACATTTTGACTTCTTTTTTTGAGCAGTTTAAGGTAACAGCCCATTTTATATATTGGATGCAACAGAGACAGAACTTAATACATATAATTATGCAGTTTGCAAATGTGACAGCTCTGATGTTGCTGCAGTACAAGTCTATGCAGTTAAATTAGAATTATAATGACAGTAATTACACTAATTAGCCTTTTTTCTAGTTTGTTACCAGCAAAGTTTTGCATATTTACGTAACAGCTACTTCTGCTTTCTCCTAAAAATCTACCATAACCAATTCATTAAAAAGCTAATTTATAACAGCCGTGTAATACACAAGTAACATTCAGAGATGAAAATGCAGATGCCAAAAGGGTAGACTTAAAATCCATACAATGTTTTTCATAAATTATTTACATGCACAGTCTACAACTGTAATGCTTAGAAGTTTAGACAGGCATAGGGTGAAATATTTAATGTAATCCACAGGCAGCACCACAATTTATATGTAAAAGTGCACACACAACAAGAGACTGCTCTGCAAATGACATGGAAACAGCAAGGCTTCCAGTTCTCTGGCAAGACAACAAGGCTTTGAGCAAGACCTGTTCATCAAAATGCTTTCAAATCATATTGCACTGCTAAGATGTGGAAAACATAATGCACTATGGATGCAAGGATCTCAGAGCTCTGACTCTGAATGCAGTTAAATCCTAGATACATGCTGTATTTTACATTACTTGTGGGAATCCCCTTGATATCAACCAGATACTAAACACACAACTAGGTCTTTACAACATCAAACCTACCTTATCCTTAGAATTGCTACCGTGTTCGTCCAAGGAATATAATGATCACTGTTACCAAAGCACTACCTAAATGTCCCCAGTAGGAAATGTACATACATACAGTACAGAGACAGGGTCATCAGTCACATCAGATTCACTGGTGTTTGGTATTGACTACATCCAACCTGTTGCTGTCCCTCTGTACTTACTACAAAGTTATTAGTATTAATGCATAATTTGGTTTCTGTTCTAGGTCTGAAGATGTCTGGAAGTAAAGCCATTATGATTTTCACCATCTAATACAGCCTTGAGCCTGACTCAAAAGATGCTAATACCAAAATGTGTTTCCAATTGTTCTGAATCAGACCACTGAGATACAGAAGTTAGTCTTCCTTTGAATCTAAGCTATAGCTTTGATTAATCACATTGTCCAATGAAAAACAATTTAACTGAAAAATTACCCAAACAGTTCCACTCTTAGATTGCGTTCTTCCACTGACTTATGCTCTGACAATAGCACCTTACTTGGTGTAACTTCCTAAACCACAAATGTTTGCCAACTACAAACAGCCGCTCTGTGACCTCACTGATCTTTGCAGAGAGTTCCGGGATCCTCATATTGGTGAGGTCCATAACCCAGTGCCAGAACCCAGGTCTGTTTCCTTCCAAATATACTTAATACATCAGCTGAAATTCTCAAATCTTGAGATTACACTTTCTTTAGGCTAGCTAGCAATGCATGTGCCTGAACTTAGAAAAAAAGTTATGCTCTGGAGCACTTTTCTGTTGTCTGACAGAGCTGCATATTATGCCTATACTTTTCAGTAATAAACACTGCGTAGTCTGTACCCCATCCGTACACTGTATTCAGGGACATCCCGCAGAAAGGCTATAGACAGCCTGCAATATACTTCTGGGCAGAATGCTCAAGCTCCTCTCTGCTCTAGAATACAAACCTTGGCTGACCGCAATCTTGAGGACAGACTAAGGCAACTATCAACACAGTACAGACACAGCCTTAAGATAGAAACAGAGTCCCTTTGCAGCTCAGCAGTGCTTCCCGCTCAGAATGTATTAGGACATGACAAACTGCCCAAGAGGAAAACCCCTTCTCTGCCCAAAACAATGCCAAATCAGAAAAAGCACTACTGGCCTAAGAAACAGATTGTCAAGGACACTTATCTAAAGTGGTCACAGTTCCTATTCAACTTCAGAGCATGAACTTTCTGACTAGCCTGCTCTTTGCAAAGGAGTATTATAGCGGTCATGTGCTGCGGTTAAAGGACAGGGCCACAGAATGGGTCATTAAATTTAACACTTACTCTAAATAGTAAAGGTTTGACTCTGATTCTTCTCGTAAAGCCCTTTAACTTATACCCCTAAAAAACATTCAGCTAGAACCAGTATGATACTAATAGCCCCTGAGCTGGCCTAATTAAGAATCCACAACTTCTATTCACTGAAGTCAGTGAATAGACACCCGCACACTACTCTAGGTGGTGTAACATGCCTTATCATATAAGTTATACTCCCACAAGGGATCAGCAATTGCAAGGAGCATTCTATGTGAAGAACAGCTCAGCTCTCACTTTGGTACCTAATAGAAGTGGCTGGGTTTTCAAAAAAAGATTAAAAGACACAGCAGTTGTATTGACAATCTGACCGTAAGTGCTACAGAGCTCATGGGTGCAGAGTTCACTTAGAACTAGATCCCCTCCAGATTTTGTTACTCCACAACAGGGACACAGGACAGTGCTTCACTGTTTTCATCAGCCGGCCACTTGCACTGCATGTGTTTTAGTGACAATTGCTAACAGTTTTAGCTGAGCCTGTATCAGGAATTGCCATGCTACCATCATATTTTCAGAAGTTTATTACTGAGTTATAAAAATTGGCTTCAAAGCTGAAACTCAACAAACAACAGGGAATGAATTCAGGCATGTTATTTTCTTTTATCCTCCCTGTTTTAAAGTGACAAAATGGGAAGAAGCTGAAATTTATCTGATTTCAGCTTTTTGTTGCAATTGCTTTAAGTGTTTCTGAAAAGTAATGTTTTTCTTTTAAAAGCTGCTTACAGAACAGAAAATGAAAGCTCAGAGACATAGAATCATAGAATCATTAAGGTTGGAAAAGACCTCTAAGATCATCGAGTCCAACCATCAACCCAACACCCCCATGCCCACTAAACCATGTCCCTAAGCGCCTCATCTACCCGTCTTTTAAATACCTCCAGGGATGGTGACTCCACCACTTCCCTGGGCAGCCTGTTCCAATGTTTAACCACTCTTTCAGTAAAGAAGTTTTTCCTCATGTCCAATCTAAACCTCCCCTGGCACAACTTGAGGCCATTTCCTCTCGTCCTGTTGCTGATGTAAACATGATGTAGTTCTCTGGAAATCCACAGGTTGGATCCTCAGCTCATTCAAATTGGTATAACTAAATTAATGGAACTGAAATAACCAGATCTACTAGCCAAATGTTTTAAAATGTGTAAAAAAGACACATTATTAATCTTCTGTTCTAGCCAATGTTGCTTTCAAAACTGTAAACAAATTATAAATCCATCAGATACATTTGTACATTGCCTATCACAAGAACTTGAATGAACACTCCAAGTCATTTAATAAGAACTTTCAGGCTTTATGTCAGTTTCTGAATTTCAAAGCTAACCTTTGCTTGTCAAAGCAACATAACCATTTTCTTACTTAAAAAAAAAAAAAAAAAAAAAAAGGCAGAATGTTACTCATTTACTCTTCCATTTAGAAGGCTTTCCATAATAGCAGCTGTTCTGACAGGCACCACTAGAATTATATTCAGCTAAGAATATTACCAATGGTTTGCAGAAGCACCCTTTGTACATGTTCTGCATGATTTTGGGAAGCTAACCAGCTTTACTAACAGTAGGATGAGTGAAAAGAAACTTGTCACCAAGTAGAAAAAAATCTTCCCTTTTCATTGTTTTAGCTTTACTGTCCACTTTTTTTTTTTTAATCGACCAGTGGAAAGCATAGCTTGCAAATGCCAGTCCTTCCTCCCTTTCAAACTTGTGGAAAATCAAACGTAATCTAGTCTGAGCAAGAACTGCCAAATAACATCAGAAAATTTGCTATTGTCAGAGATAGGGGGAAAAAAGGCATATATACAGCTGGACGCAGCAAAAAAAAAAAAAAGAGAGATTGTTTTTAATGAGGAGGGCTGGGAAAGGCACAGCTTGGGACACTAATAAAAGATGTATTCAGAATACAAGAAAAAAAATCATCAGCAAAGGGAAAGCAAATTATATTCCTGGCTCAAACCCAACCCATGAAGAGCATGCGCGTGTTTCTTCATCCACATGTGAGAAACGTCTATAAGCAGTTAAAAGACTGATTCACAGCAACATTCCTCTATGGGCGAGTCTCTCCTAAAGATGTATACAGGGCTAAGCTGACCATCAGTGATCTTGCTTCCAAGCCACATAATGAAAGAGATGTCTCAGAACAATTTGTCATATTTTTATGGCCCTTTCCACGATGTCCGAATAGAAATGTCTAACTTTCTCTTCAAAAACATGTACTAGTCTAAAATTCCTCTGAATTGTCTCTTGCTAGCCACATTTGACTTCTCGAATGCGGGCAAGGGATCTCTTTTGCATGCCGCCAACACTCAAACTAGAAATCACATAGCAGGAAGACGGTCATTGCTAAAGAAAGTAATTTTATACATTTAGCATAGCTGGTCACTGTTTGTTTTGTACAGTTGTACAGTTTGAGCGCCTTCTTTTTTGGGTACCCACCTTGAGACTGATTTAAACTAATTTCCTAATATGCTGAATTCCCGCAATTCCAGCTGATATCAGTAAGAGCTATATGCACTTGTGCCTCTCAAACTCAGGGAGTCCCAGCCGTGTGAAGTATATAACAGAAGTGTATAAATGTGTATAACACTCTGCATAACAGACTTACATTTACTTCTCCCAAATTTCATTTAAATAGTAGACATGTCCCTCTGTATGAAGCTGACATCACAACATCCAAAAATGCTTCAACATACTTGTTAATGAAAACCACAACATTAAAGAGGCTAGTAAGAGTCATTATCCAAAAAAATTCTACTGACCAATAAACAGAAAACTACAGTTGAAGTGATTTGAGTCATGCGATACCTCAAGAAGCTTTAAAAAAAAAAAAAAACACCCCAAAAACAACAAACACACAGCTCCTTGTTGCAAGTCTGCAGAGAAGCCTACAACATAAGACTGAAAGCTTTGAGAAGAAACCAGCTGCAAGGCTTGTATCTTTGCCAAGTTGCTCAGAGCAAGTCAAGTGAAAGAACTCTAGGGTACTCTTGCTTTTTTCCCTGAGGCAGAAAGGGTAGGGAGTATATGCTGCCCCTTAGTCAGGCTAAAATGTCCAGTTTCCCATCCAGCCCACAAGGAGCACCTCTGAAACAAACTAGCAGTTCTTTGGATGTTTTATAAATATGTATCCAAACACAAATGGCATTTTAAAAAAGGAAACAATGTTACTTTTTTGCATATAACAAACCTCAAATGTTTATGAAATATCTTTCACAACATCCTTCCTTCCTTCCCACTTGCTTCTTTTCCCCCTAGAAAACTCACGCAGGGGTAAAGCTTTTTTGTTTGGTCCATGCCCCCTCACACACACACACCCCTTTTTTTTTTTTTTTTTAGTTTGGAGGGTGACAGACCTATCGCTGAGGAGATTCAAAGAAATTCTTTGTGCATGTGTGTGCAGGTATGCAAGTATGAAAGACTGAGCAATTGTAAGGAGTGCTGTACTGTTATGGGGATGATGCATTATTATTTTCAAAGCTTTGAAGAGAAAGAATCAACCTTGTCAGCTTTGATTTGTGTTTGTTCACGCAGCAATTCAATAAGAAGATCAGTTGAGCCTGACTGAAATATTTTGTCATATATTTCTCAGAGAGCAACGAAAAGCCATTTGCCACCTCCGCTTTTTGAACCAAGTTGTGCCAGGTAGGGATGTTGGCTGCATCCAAACAGCCTGCAGCTTCCTGAGACAGCCCTTAGGCCAAAGTTGCATCCCAGCCATTCTGCCTGTCTTTTTTGGCATGTCATTGGGACTGGTCCTGGAATAACTCTGCTGATGTCCTGCAGCAAGGGGACCAGGGAGGACAGCAGACATAAAAATTGTATAAGTCTAAATGCTGATTTAAGTATAATAAATTGGATGTTAAAAATCTAATTTGGAAGAAAAAAAAAGCGCAAATGAAGAGGTTCAACACATACAAGATTAACAGGTAAAATTCAAGAATCTCCTTTGCTTGTAAATAGAAGCCTGGCCATGAAGAACCTACTCATCCTGCATTATGAAATTTTGTGACTCCATTTTATTTTGAGTAATGTATGCTATATGACTGGTTTAAGATCTTATTACTGCCTGAGCACCTAAAATTGCTGCTCTATCAAGCTGACTACTTTCCTGCACAGTCAATGTTAACTTGGTCATAGTGACCTTGTCAACCATCCTGATCAACAGAACCTCTTGTTCTGTCATTGCAAATGGCTCAGAATTACTGCTGTTAAATTACATGGCTATTGATATCTGGAGATGAAATTATAGCACCCAGTCCTGAATTTGCAGGACACATTCAGCACTGCAAGCCAACCAGAAACATTGCTGTAATTGCTGTGGGAGATTTTAAACAGAGGTTATATCTATTTAGGTATTATTTTAGGTTAAAGTAGCAAGAAAAAGGAAACCTTTCCCCTATAGTTACATATTCTGTAACTGTCATCTTACAGTTTTTTTGCACACCATCTAAGAGCTCGGAAATAGCAACTGTTGGAGACATCAACATTAGTTTCTTTGTTCTTAAGTGTAAAGTAAAGGTCAAGTCACAATTATGCCACGCTCCTTGCAGATATGCATCAAAAAAGGCCAATTTTTTCCTCAAAGAGCCGATCAGTTAATTTATAAGAAGGACTGAAAGTGGATCAGACACAGAAAGCATGGAAAGGAAGGTCACGACAACATGAAAATACGATTAAAGCCAGACAGTAATGCACAGTAACCATAAGTCTCAGCTTCTTGTCAGGTTATCCTTCACTGAACAACAAGGGTTTAAGAGCTCTTTAGAGCTGCTTCTACACCAGTTTTATTCTTTCACTCTGTAAAAAAACTTCCCTGTGAGATGCCCCTCAAACAATATGGTTTGTAACACAAGTTTAAACATTTGCCATAGTTGTAAGCCATTGAGTGGACAAAGTCCATTCAGGGATTGGCACCTGTAATTTTATGGTGTATCTGTTTCAGATGCTGAGCTGCTAACAACCCCAGAACATGCTAGGGAAAAAAGGTGCAGAGGCACCCAACTAGAACATACATGCAATAACGCAACTACAAGAGAGCAGAGCCTTCTCTGCCAAGAGCTAAGCTCTACCCAGCAAACAATCTAGAGTGCAGCTCACTGAACCTCTGTACTGCTCTCCAACACCAGGGAAAGGCATTAGTCCTGACTCAGCCTAAGAACACATAAGCAAGCAAATCGCAACTGTATGTACTAGCTAGCAACTCTGATAATTTAAGAGACATGTAATGACTAATGTTGTGGACTAGAATGTAATGGTTGGATTTGCTTAAAAACACCTCGAAACACCATTGAAAAGATCAATTTACTCTCAGTGAACACTTTCACTGAAGTTTGACACTAATCTGGTTAGAAAGAAACAATTCTACTCTGTACTAGGTTCTCTGTACTACTGTGACATCGCAGAAAAAGAAAATTATGAACTAGTGGAAAAACACACATTGAGACAAAGTGAATCTTTAGACAGTATTTCCTCCTGTACCTTTCATGATTCAATTTATAAGTAAGCCCTCAATTTGAAATTTAAATTATATTTCAGTAGTGACATAGGATATAAGAACAATGGCAGAGAACTGATAACCAAGTATTTATGCTTTTTGCAAAGACCTCTCTGAATTTTAAAAAACGACAGATGTATTTTCCTAAGGAAAAGATTTGAATTCCTTTAAAGTCAATCTCTTATCCTTTTCTGCAAAGATAGGAGACTCTATTAAGCAACAGTTTCAGCAGGGGTTCCCAAGTTCTTTCAAAAGGTAATAAAACACACCACAGCATCAAAACTTCACGCTACATTATAATTTGACCTTTTTTCTGATGAAGCTTGTTCAAGGTTGTCTAGAGTACTGCTAAAACGTTCTGTTGCATGAGAACAATTTGCAGCGTAGTCTGTCATCTCTCTCATATAGGCACAATCCAAAAATCTGTTAAAAGCCTGTAACAACACGTTTCACTGACTTCATTGGGCTTTTCATTGGTAAAACTTGAAGCAAAAGCTCACTCTATAGGATTCTATTAAATTCATTTTTATAAATAGCACTGTCTATATGTATTTCCTGACCCCTGTAATATCCATGTACAAGGGAAAGCAAAGCCCAGCACATACTGTGGTACAGGATGTTCTCCATTGGCCTACAGCACACAAGTTCCACGCCACATTCTGAAAATTCAGC
>NW_008824285.1:801441-821145 GCF_000699105.1 Pygoscelis adeliae | reverse complement strand
TGAGAACCTAATTTTCACTGACTGCTGTATGGAGTTGCGTAAATGGCTTTGTAGAAAACTTCAGGTCATGTAATGCTTCATTTAAAACATGTAAAACATAAAATAAATCTGCTAACAGATCCAGTCCAAACATTATTTGAAAGACAACTAACACACTGGAACATTTAAGATTGACTAAATCTTAGCATAGACACAAGAAAGTCCTCTGAAAGATTCTGGAAATGAAAGTAAACTTAAGAATGTGCCTGTTTTGGTCTTCAATTAAAACAGCAAAGAAACGATGCTACAAAGTTCTATATATCCTCTATGTTCTAGAAGGATCACAAATCAGAAAAAAGGTTTGCACCAAATAATGTGCTTACCCTCAAAAGGGGGAAAAGAGATTGGAAAAAATGAAAATTTTAGGTCTGTATTTGGGTATTGGTTAGTATATTATACAATAGACCAAATTATACAAAGGTACTCAATACACTATAACATTTCAATGAAGCCTATGAATATCGCACATTTATGATGAACAGTTGCTCTATCTTTTTGTTAACTCTATTACTTGAGTTCAGAGAAGGTTTATGGACTAGAAAGCCTCAGATATGGTCATGAATGTTTGATGCCTTCACGTATACTGTTATTGCTGTAACGTCACTCCCCACTGGAATTATTACATTCTGACAGCCTGTGGTCATTACAGGCCAATGGGAGCAGTACGAGTATTGGAATTACGTACTTCCTACACTACTGGATTATTTTTTGCATTGAAATTGGTACTAACTCATTCAGCATGTTTCTCAGAGAACAAAGCATGGTCTTGACACTGCAAAAGAAACTACTAGCTATCAGTATTTGCACAATGCGTAAAAATCAAGCCTGTTAATATGAGATACCTTCAGGTTTTTTACAATCAATTTAGAATGACTGAAAGGAAAAATTCCAAAAATACACGGGATTATTTTATTTGACTACAGCAAGAAATTTGCCATTCATGCCTTTGTCATACTGAAGAGGGTATTGACTATTTTTAAATTTTAAACAGCCCATCCCAGTACAGACAGATGCTCATTTTCTATTCTAGAAACACTGTTCTATGGGAAGCAGTTTACAAAGGTGACTAGCAAAGAGAATTAAATAAAGCTACAGCAGCCAAAGCAACTTAATTCCAAAGCCAGGAAAAAAAAAATTAAAATCCTTCTTGGAACCTTATGTACAAGTTTGGCCTGGCTTATTACAGAAAATCTCAATACGGGAACTATTCAAACAACACCCAATTAGTGTTCCATATGGGGTTTGAACTTTCGTAAGGTCTCAATTCATTTTCATTGTAGCAAGCATTGACAGTGAATTCTGACTCTAGATTGATAACTTGTCTGGAATCTTACCAACAAAGGGATTTGATTTGGTCCAATCTCTGTTTACAATCTTTGTACTTCCTGGATTGCAAAATCTAGCTGTACTGACACCTGCTATCAACTCCACAGGGTCATCAAGATTAGCAGATGTGCAGGCCCAAAACACAGGGAAGATGCAGTATATGGTAAAAGAACACCAACAACCAAGGATTCTTTTAATCACCACTCTACCTTTTTCTTTTTAGTTTGTAGCTCCCCAACATACCAATCCTGGATGCCTGCAGTTTTGCAGGCACACTTGGCCACCCTTAGTTCCCCTTCACATCTATTATCAACTACCTTAAGATTTCAGTTCTGGCAGCTATTTGTATGTTTGGGGGTAGGGTGGGGAGACGAGTACTACGCTGTAGCATTGCAGTTTTATAGTGTCTAGCTGAATTGCACTTCAGTAAAATGCAATCAGGCACAACTATTAAAAAAATAACCCCACAGTAGGGCTCTTTCTGCATCTTCCCAATACTCAAGTTGCAGTGCATACATTCAGAGATCACTCACATACATGTACACACCTGTATGCATACACACAGTTGCATACAAAAACTGACCAACATTTTGCAAAAACTATTTCAAAACTACTGATTCTTGCAGATGCAGCAGAAAAACAGAGAAGACTTATATGACAGACAACAGTAGTTAGCTGCCTTGTTTAAATTTTTTTTAAACATAGTATTGTTTCATGGGGCTGAATGGGGAGGAAAAGAAAATGCACACGTATCCACAGAAGTTATCGTTAGGACTGTAATTCAGCAATCCAACTGGTTATACCTGTTGCAGTACTTCTGTAATACTCAAGTGCAACTCTTCATACAACAACCTTTCTCACACAGCAGGGAAACACCAAGTGTCAACAGCTGTTTGCCACCCCATCTCTTCCCCCCACCAAGTTTCACTCCCTCACACACACATTTCCAAGCCGTACTACTTTCATTTTTGTAGATGAATAAGCCAGGTTACAGAAGGGCAATGTAACCTCCCAAAACAACATGCTATGAGAATAAAAAAGGAAAGAACAGAAACAGATATCCAAATTGGGGGGGGGGAGTTCCCAGAGGAATTAAATTCAGGGCCTTTTTACAACAGCTTTATCTCCCCCTCTATGTATCACCCAGTGCACACACTGCTTGTGCAGAGCACTTGCTCTCAGCCCTAACAAGTGCTGACAGGGCCCAGCCCAATTATAAACAAGCAACCCACAGGATATTTTTTATTGCAACATTACCTTTAAAATGCTTCAGTCATTTTTTGCCATTATTTGTCATGGCAACAGCAGTTGAGGCTTTTCTTTCCTGGCCCTCCCATTAGTTTCACTCTAAACTCTCCGCTCAGTCTGCTCTTTGAACAAGAGGGATATTGATTTGCTGTCCTATTGGCATCTCGAAAAGGCCTTAGCTCCCTTCTTGTGTTCTTGCCATTCAGCTTCAGCCAGATCCCAGCAGATTTTCCTCTGCATCAAATACAGGAACTGAACAGGGACTGCAAGAGGGAACCAGCCAGCACATCAGTGCAGACACAACCCAGGTTCTTCCCATTGCCCGTCATCTCTCTTCCCATCCACTGGTACAGGAGGGGGGACCAGGAGGACTGGCTGCAGCTATACTCCCATCCTCAGCCGCTTACGTCCCAATAGCAGGAAATAGGAGGATTCCTCATCTCCCAATTCTCTACTGTGGGCATGCCTCAAGGAGGATTTTTCTTTTATGATCTTAGAATTAGATCATGTTGTATGGCTTAAGGGCAATTCAAGTAACTTTTACTAGAATCCCTTTATTTTATCTTTATTCTGGGAGATGAAAAGTTACCATAGCACTTTATCTAAGTAGCTCACCTTCTTCAATCTTAATACCAGAGTGCTGGGATATTAGAACATTATTACAAACCCTCTTATACAGAGGCCCAGAAAACACTACTTGCACTTCATCTTTATTCAAGCATTTGTCTGGTCACGGTTTTTAATCTTGAGTGGTGCTGAGAAACTTAATCAGATTAAAGGAAACAAACAGAAATATGATTACCTGACCGCACAGGGTTGGATCCAATCTAACAGACTAGCACTGAACACTGACCACATCCTGCACAAGCTATTGAAACAGACACCAGAAACATGAACCCCACTGGAAACTGACACCTTCTACAGGACCAACAGCCAGGCAAACTCAAGCCTGCAAGAAATAAGGCTGCATTTGTGGGATACTGCAGCAAGCTAATGAACTTGGCTGACTTGCCAGATGGGTTAGCATAACTGAAAGGTTCTCCATAAAGTGCACATACATTGGGAGCCTGTGGACGCCATTATGGCTGGACCTGCCCAAGGCTGTACACTTCATGTTTTCTTTATGCCATACTTTTCATGCCTGCCATGTTAATTCACTGCACAAAACTACAACACAACACTTCAAAACTACAGAACCTCAAATTTGGGCTGCCAACAGCCTGGATCTCCTTCATGCATTACAGTTTCAGATCGGTACATACCGCATCCAACCGCTCGCCCAGCAAGGCAGTGTACAAGTGCAAAAATGTTCCAGCTGACTTCTGAACTAAAAATTGTGACCCTCCCGCTTTTGCTGTCCAATTCCCACTTCATTCGTGGCTTTTCGACTGTTCATAAAATTAAGCATCAATTAATGCAATTGTTTCTTCCGGCATCAGTATTATTCTCCTGAACTGATCTTCCCATTAGGGCTATTTTATTTATCCTTTTAACATTAACAACAATTTTTTTTTTTTCTCCACAGGAATTAACTACGTTTTCTATTTATCTCAGACACATTAGCCCAGCTAATTGTTCTGCTTGGAATCTGCTTCACTTGTGAAATCACCGAGAAAGGGGTCAAAAATCAACCACACTTTTACTAATTCTGTGAGCAATGAAAGGGTTTGGTTGCACGACCCCCACCCCCGGTTTGCTTTCTGTTACATAATCGAAAATGCACAGTACTCTTAAGACAAAGTTTCCTTTTTCTTTCACAACAACAGGCTTAGATTTGAAAATGGACCACCACTTTAAAAAAAGTAAACGTGCATATTTAATACTTCAAGAACTTCTCTTCCACGCACCTACAAGTCACAGATGAAAAAACCTCTCGACACAAACCACCCCCGCACTCCGAAAGACGGCAAATTCCGTTTCAAACACAGATACGTACATAATTAATAAGTGCCGCTTACCCCGCGCACAGCCGCCCACAGCAGCTCGCCCACAGCGGCTCTCCCGCACCGCCACAGGCCCCGCCCACAGGGCCCTTCCAGAACCTTCCTGCGCCGCGCGCGGGAGGCGGCAGGTGTTCCCAGTCAGCCCTTAGCAGCCGTTAACGGTCCTCAGCCCTCACGCGCTCCGGCACCTGCGGCAGGGAGCCCGGCCAGCGCCCCGGCCCAGCAGGAAGCCATCCCCCATCTACATTTTAAGGTCAGAGCCCTTAGTTAGCTTGTTTGGTTTTTATTTTTCTTCTCCCCCCGCAGTCTGTGCAGGACCAGCCTCGCTCCTCTGTCCCGCGGGCTTGCAGGGTTTTACCAGAGCCCCCACCTCAGGGGGGGCTGAGGTGCCCCCCACCTCAGGGCCGTCTGAGACGGCCAGACCCACAGCTCGGGCCACCGACCCCGCGTGAAGCCCTGACGGCTCCCTAAAGAGCCCTGCCACATGATGTGGCGCAAAAACAGTTCAGGCGGAGCCCAGGAGCAGCGCCTTTGCCCTTCAGTAGAGCGAAGGCAAAGTGAGTTACGTACTTGCTCACACCCCTCGCTTGTCTCACCTTGCTTTTTCCTGCACGCGGCGCTGCAGCAAGCCCAAACCTCCACGAATGCCTTAGGAAGAGCCCTGGTTTCTGTCACGAACCTTCTCCCCGCAGCCTAGCTGTGTGCCGGGAAGACGGGCAGGCGCCGCCCCTTCGCTGCCACAGGTGAGGCCGGTAGCGAGCCCAGAGGGGCTCCTCTCCTCAGCTTGTGCCCGGCACAGGGGCTAACGATTGGAACGCCGTCCTTGCCACCAAGCCATTGCTATGGCTTGTTATGAACTGGCATCAGCAGTGGTGGCGTTTAAATGTCCACAGACCCTTACCCTAACTGGCTAACCCCTTTCTAAGCTCCATTTTCTCTTGCAGAATCTCACAAAACCAAGTGCTCCTGGAGTAACTCCCTTCACGTAGTCAGTGTCGTTTAAGTACTGGGAGGTGCAGAGTAGAGCACCGTATTCCAGGTGCTGTCTAATGAGGAGCATATTACCAAAAAAAAAAAAAAAAGACTGTCAGTTCCCTGTATGCCATCTGTTCAGGGCTTTGCTTATTCTGCAGGAGATCACAGAACTGTGTGGCAGAAACTCTGTGATTCTCTTATCAAGACAGTTTGATTTAAGAGTTTTATTGCATCTGCTGCATGCAGAGTTTTAAGGGTTAAATTAATCTGGTATACATTTTAAGTAACAGCAATTCAGCACCTTACTGTGCTATTGATCCTATTTTCTTTAAGGAAGTTCCATAAATGGTATTTTTTTAAGCACTGGGGGAGTCTTTTATTACTGCTGTAATGCAAATCAAGCAGTTACAATCACCACAAACTGATCTTGCTCTTTAGAGATTAAAGCCCCAGGGACAGAATTATCTTCTGATTAATTCAGCCAAATGGATTTTCAGGACTTTGATGATCTTGCTTGTGGGTGTATGTGTATGCATGTGTCATTTTCCTCCGGCAGAATTTGCATTAAGACAAATGAAGAATGAAAAAGTAAACCAGGATTGCGGATACAATTGTGTCAGCATAAACATACTTTATAATTAGATAGCTATTACCATAGAGTAGGGGAAGAACTAAACCAGTATAAATCACTTTTATACTAACCTGATTGCATCCACCAAGGAGTTCATAGCAGCATAACTCTTTTATAAAAAAATCATACCCGTTACCAACATTATTATTCCAGTAAAATGTAAATGCAGACTAGGCCTTAGATACCAATTAAACTGCAGTTGACAGAGATGTTATTGTCTAAATAGAATAAATGTAACAGAACAAAGAGCAAAATAAATAATGAAATAAGAAATAATAGAAACATATATCTGATGTTGTCAAATTATCCAATGAGAAGATTTGAGGGGAAATTATTATATAAATCATTTAAGCAATTTCTTTGCTAAGAGAATCCTAGTAGTTTGGAAAGAATCTATTAAATCTAAATACGCTGAAATTAATTCTTATAGTCTTTTGTGTCTATATATCTCTCTTTGTGAGTTACTGTGTTTGAAA
The DNA here is from genome assembly GCF_000699105.1 of Pygoscelis adeliae. Taxonomy (NCBI): domain Eukaryota; kingdom Metazoa; phylum Chordata; class Aves; order Sphenisciformes; family Spheniscidae; genus Pygoscelis; species Pygoscelis adeliae. The sequence continues at coordinate 814,507 of NW_008824285.1, read as the reverse complement.
CTGAAAATGGGCCTCTAGAGGCCAGACTCGTCACTTGCCCACCAACCAAGTTTACTTCAGTGACATACAGTAAAGTTAATGTAATTCCATTTCCCTTAGAACATGTGGCTACTCAGAACACTGAGTGATCTCTGGAAAGAAATCTGTAATGAACTGCATTACTAGGACCAAGTTGATTGCTGATATTTTATGTAAAAGAGCTTACTGTCATTGCCAAACCCTTTAGCAATTCCTAGGTTGCAAAGTACTTAAAGAAGTAGGACTGTATCCAGAGTCAATTAATTTCTTACTGTGTTCACCTTCAGGTTTCCCCACAAAATCTGATTACATTCTGTTTCATGCCTTTTTTTTTTTCTTCTTTCTTTCTTTCTGGTGGAACCGCTGGACTTCACAGCAAAGAGGGGGAGAAAAGAGAGAGGGAGGAGAGAAAGGGAAGAGCATTAAAAGAGCCATGGAAAAGAATGTCAGTAAGATTTATGGGTCATATATTGCCACAGAAAGGCTGTAGGTGGTAAGGAGCATGCTGTGGCAATAATTCATAGTACCTTGCTATGACAGACTCCTAGACTGAAGATGAAGAAGGTGCTATTAAAACAAAAGCAGGCTATCTGGAATGTTGTTGTAAACAAGAATCCTCTTATCGCAGCTGCTACAACTGTTAGTTGATCATTCACTGGGAAATTAGCAAAGCTGTAAGGTTTTCCAGGTTCAGTCTGGGACCCTTTGAGTCAGAATTCATCTGATTGTTCACACCACTTCACTGGTATGACTAAAATGATAAAGATAGAGCAGAATAAAGATGGTTTTGCTGCTTTGCTATTCCTCTGTAGCAGGAATAAAAATAGACCGGTATAAACTACCTTTTAGTCTTCCATAACTAGAAGGGTATAGATTTAATGTTTTAGTTAAAACCAAAACCAAACATCTTTAACTAAAAGGGCTGTACCAATATACTTTTTAAGGCTCGAGCTCTGAATTTGGCTGGGACATACAGGTATAAAATTCCAATGGGCTTTCCCAGGATTTTGATGTTAAATTCAGTTTCCATGCTTCTAAAATCTTGCTGTGTTATTCAAAGAGCTGTCCCTAGTAGGAGGCTGAGCAGTTGTTTCTTGAAACATACCATAAGATAGAAAGAAGTTACAGTTCTTCGTAACAGTGAATCATGAAACTAAGACTATTTCTCTTCCATGCTTTTCTTAGAGATTGACTTACTCAGGTCTGAAGTAGGGCACCCTAGAAGCGTTAGGTGTCCTGAACTTTCACAGGAAGCAGTGGTGACTTTCCAAGATCATCTAGCATGCAAATCGAAGAGTTGGAGTTAAAACCCAAGTCTCCCAAAGCCCAGTCTGCAATGCAAAACTCTCTTGCCTGTTGATTAAATTATGTATACCTCCTTACATCTTTCTGAACAATGTTTGAAATGTACAAGCAATATCCCTAGATAAGTTTGGAGCTTGGCCCTCCCAAGTTTATTCCAAAAGTAGCACTTAGGCAGCTGCAGCTGTTGTTTGTTAGCAGATAAGCAGAGGATTTCATTTTCAGGGAGTGTCAATCCAACACCTTTCTACCAGCATCATGTTCCCTTTAATTAAAGTACAAAGCTCTGACAAATTCTTAACAATGGAAGCACTTGCAGGCAACTCTACTATTAAATGAAAACTGTTCGCATGTCTCTACTGTTAATTATTATTATTATTATTAAGTGTTCAGTGCAGGGAACACATTTACAGTAGTGCTCTGTACTCTGCAACACTCTGCAATTAAATTCCAGGAGTAAGTGCTACTACTGTGACGAAGATAAACTAAATGTGTACACCCCCAGTCTCTGCATCGTTCCCTTGATGTCCCACCACAAAGTGACTCTCAAAGGTGTTCAGATACTGCTATCTTCAAAGCACATTAGCATCTCAAAGCCAGGTTTATGTCTCTGAAATCAACTCTTCCAATTTCAATAACATTAATGGAACACACCTTAGTAAATTTTCAGCCAGTCTGTAGAAAATGTGCCTAAAGTTATGACTGTCCCACAGACTCTAGTGGGTCATAGTATACTGTTACCTATTTGGCTAAACCAGCTTGCAGGTTTGGGGTGTAAGTATGTTCTGAATTTATTTTTCTTGATAAAATAAGATTGCTAAGAAAATTTACATAGATTTTTAAAATGCAGTCACAGCCATCCTCTCATCTTAACTTGCAAGTTCTTGCAAACGCTGTAAGTAACATCTCTATGCATTTGAATGTGAAGTCCACATCTCTAAAACAAAAAACCTCTCAACTGGTAGAGACTTAAAAAATATTAGCTGTAAACTAGAAAGTAAAGCACATTTGGAAATGCAGCACTACTGTGCTTCTCTTTCTCCTTCCTTATTGCATTTCATTTTCTAACAGCCAGAGCTGAGGCACAGCAGATGCCAGCTAGTCTTAAGTTCCCTGCACAGACTTCTGCTCCATGGCTGAGAGGCCTGCTGTGTGCCAAATTAAAACACAGCATTCTCAAAATTAAACTTTGACCACTGTGAATGGGGGTCTGTTTTGGTCTTTGCTCCTCTGGATATCCACACTTAGATGTGATTTGGATCAGACTTTTCTTGGTAATCTGTGTTTCCCTCTTATTTTAAAAACATCTATTTGAAAAGCCCTCCCTGAATTCCTCTGAAGAAGGATTAGGAAGCCTGATAAGTCACAGCATCTAAAATAACACAATCTGCAGATGGATTAGGAATCAAAGAAATTAAATTGTCAGTAACCTCAAAATCTTATTTCTCTTTCCTTCTCCCTGTGGGCCCAAAGAATTCTATAGTGGTCAGAATAACTCATTGCTGATCTTTTTATTTTTCTTCCTTAAGTATTCTTTCTTACAGAAATACACAGTGTGAATATTTAAAAATATGGTTTTATTCAAGAGTTATTTTAAGAAATTGAATAATTGAGAAAAATTGTGGGGTTTTTTCCTCTGTGTTACAGAAGGACACAAATTATATCTGTCAGAGTGAATTTATATAAGTTGAGCTGTGCTCAACTGTGACAGTGTTGTGTGCCCTTCATCATCCTGATCCGGATGATGTTAACTCCCAGAGTCCTAGATCCCTTTTGCCTCCTGTAGTCCACTAATGGACCACATTAGCAATAGGTGATCCCATCTCTTCCACGTTCCTCAGATGCAGTTCCCAACCTGCCTGTTTTCCACATGGTGGATCCCAGTAGGGTTCATCTACCCAATAAATCATCTTCACCTCATGGTAAGAGATCATGGAAGTAATTCTTAAATCCTTTTGAATCCCCTCTGTGACATATACATAAGGTTGATCAATATCTCGTCTTACCTGCATAATGTAGACATGTAGCAGCTATCACAGAAGTGTCTGATGGGTGAAAAAAGTCACTCTGAAAATACGATCCCAGGCAGTTCCAAATTTATTTTCTTGCCAGGCTGTTCAAATTCTATTAGCTGAGCTCATACGATTTAAAAAGGTAATAAAGGCTTTTGAAACTGTTACTATTGCAAGCTCTGTGATCTCTCTCTTCGCCCCACCCAACTTTACCCCAAGTCATCTGTATTGTAATATAGCTATTTATACTCAGCATTATTCCCCTAGAAACATACGTCTTATTTGTATCCTGGCTGGTCATATTAAGACTGAAAACTATCAGAGCCTTGACTGCACTCACATTTTACACTGGGACATATACTTTGATATAAACACATACCCATTTAAGGACAGGATTTTGGAAGGGTTGGTATTTTCAATAAAAGTTCATTATGAAAAGGAGAGGCTGTACATTGTTTCCATACATCATCACAGCAGTAAGATAGGGCAGTGGAGGGGGCTGTATTTTTTTTATCTGTCCCCATACAAATCAGCAAAACTCCTCTGATACATGTTGGCTCTCCTCTGATACATGTGTAAATCATATCATCACTGAAACTGTACCCATTTGCCTTTGTATGACATGGAAGAAGCAGGAAGTTATACAGTCACTGACTGACACACAAGAAGTGACTCCCCTTATTTCAGTATTTAAGGATAACCAGTGATCTAACTATGCAGCCTCTAAAAAGCCTTCATCTTGGTGACTGATAAATGGGGTTTTTTTGTTGGAAACACACACCTCTCTACAGCTAGCCGACAAGCCAGCCTGGCCTCTTTCACTAGACTTGCTAGTACAGTTTGAGTGCTACACGTACTTAGGTTTTTACTTCCTGGTGGGTAGTCGTCATTCAAAATATGGAGGATTCTGAGGAGTTGCTTGAAGAGCAGTTATCTGAACAGAGATCATTTAAATGCTGGTATGTGAAATTGTCTTTTTAGCTCTTTGGAATAAGAATCTAGCTAGTACCCTGCTCCTTGCCACTCTGCAAAATGGGCACCTCACAAGCATCCCAAGACCATTGTCAGGTGCTGTGTTAATAGACAGGAACTCACAAGGCTTACTAAGAGAAACTGAAAGGGAGGAGCACAAAGATGGTGGATGAATACCTCAAGGGATCCAATTGACAACAGAAGCACCACATTTCTTGGGACAGTGAACATATATTCCAGACTCACATGAGGGCAGCAAATCTTCACAAGTATTAGATAAGAAAGGAAGAGGGGGGAGGCTAATCTTGTGCCCCTCCAAATTCAGACTAAAGATAGTCTGAATGCAGCAGCTTGAGGGAGCCTACATGGAGCAGTGCTATGAAAAGACTGTTAGGTATACAGAAGCAACCAAATGATTGATTTGTTAATATGCATGTTGGCACTAACTGAAGCATTACATTGTGAATATCATTCTGTAATTCCTAATTGTAATAACTGAAAAAGAAACAACCTTGGAAGCCAACTCTCAGCTCTGCTGTTTTTACTCCTTTTATATATATATAAAAATGTAGATTTAGTCTTTTTTTATTTTAAACAATCATTAAGTGAAAAGCCTTGAATAAAACATGAGAGAATAATAGAACTATTACCATAATAAAAAAAATTTAAAAGGGGGAGAGCTCATAGAATAGGTGAGAAAGCAAGTTTTTTAAGAAAAGAGGGACCATAGGTATCTTTTGTGGGAATATCTGTTGAGTTGCTCTTCATGGCGAGTTAGTGGTATGAGTCTGTCACCCCTTGTTGAAAAAGAAACTCATTAAATCTTCTTTTAACAGCATATTTGCTTTTCTGTTACATTATCTGCCCACATTCACCCCCACAAACTCCTTCCTGAAGTAGATTTTTCCTTTTTTTTTTCTCCTTTTGTTCCATGCTCAGCTTCAGTGTGACACATTTAACTTACCCTAATTTCCAAACTGCCATAGGTAATAAGAAGATAGGCCTTAGCCACTAACATGCAGTCTTCAGCAACCCAACAAAACCTGCCAGTGGCTAGGAACAGAAAAGCTGAGAGCATATATTCTCTATCACTGAAATACCTTTTCAGCATAGATCTTTCATAGAAAAGGAAGATGCTGAATTGTAAATATAGCTACTACAAACAGTTACTTTTATCAGACAAATGTGCTTCAGCATAGGTGGATTAATATCTACAATTGTTGCTTAGCAAATACAATTACTTCATTAACTTAGAAAATAAAGGCCTACCATCCAAGAAAGAACCACTACTTACTAAAGGTGTTTTGTTCTTTCTAACCCTTCCTTATGTTGATTAAAAATTTTAATGTGAATATCTTACTCATAAAAAGGTTTGTTTTGCATAGTCTGATACTTCGCAATGAAATAAGAGAAAGAAAGGGAAAAAGAACCCCTAAAACCCCCCTAGACCAGCACTCCTGCTATCACTTCCCAGGCTCCTGAGAGACCCAGAGGGCCTTGCCTGCCCTGGTTTATTTCACCTGGACCTCCGCCCACCCACCTGCTCCCCGTTGGCTCAGGAGCTCCATTTAAGTTCAGTCCTGCAGCTTCCCTTCTTGCTTGAGCTATGTTATGTGGAGGGGTCTTTAGCCCTGTTCTTGGGTTGTTGGCTGAGGTGCTGATCTTGAGTTTGACTTGTAACCTTGATTTAATGTTTGCTGAACTGTTGCTATGCTGGCTCTCCTCAGGTATTGTGGGTCTGTGCCTTGTTGAGGTGGTTCTTCTCATGTATATTATGATTAATTACTCTTAGTTCCATGCTTGGTTTTCTTGTGAATCAGTGCTACTCTTGCTACTCCATGGTTTTTTGAAAGGTAGTGGAGACTTTCCATAGTGGAAATTAGTTTATCTAAGGCAGAGAACTGTGTTACAAGTTAGAGCTAGTATCACTTCTTTCTCCAAAGAGAGAAAGCTATAGCTTAGCTAACTGGAATCAGGCTGTATATTCAGTACAACATCCATGCAATTATCAAATCACTTAGGTTTGTTTTCTTCAGGTTTTTCAGTGTTTATTTAATTGTTTTTTCTTTCTCCATAAGAGTCAGCCATTACAGCTGGGTCAGGATGTTGTATCAGAGTTTAACCTTCTTGAATGTTACTCAAAATAACCCCTTAGCTTCAAGGACTTCTTAATGAAGAAGTTCTCTTTAAGTTCTGCTTGCTCTTGGTCAAGTGAATAAATATCTTCAGAGCTGAGGAACAGAGACCTCAAAGAGCTTTACCCTAACCAATATAAGTTAACCTGCAAGAACTTTCCAGATGATCTGTCCTTCCTTTTGTCTCTAAAGTTAAGGACATCTGACCATGACTTGCTACTCCACTATTCTGTGTCTGTAAATGGAGCCCTTCTGCTGGATGCACTATGTTCATCTTTTCATACCAGCCTACAGACTTTCTGTATTCTAATATAATGCTCATTTTGCTGTCTCTCCTAATTAGACCTGGACCAAATATTGTATCACTTTACTGCTATTTATTTTGGTGCTAAAATTAGAATCATAGAATAGTTTGGGTTGGAAGGGACCTTTAAAGCTTACCTAGTCCAATGCCGCTGTAATAAGCAGGGACATCTTCAGCTAGATCAGGTATCTGACCTTCTGCTTGAGACCAGAACTAAAATACCTAGATTCTATTTTCAGCTCCATCATTTCGGTTCTTTGAATTCAGGAGGGTTATTTTCTCTCTGTATGCCTCTTCTCCCTCTCATCTGTCTAGTCTATGAATATTATGAATGCTTGAGAGAAGGGAAGCTTCCCATGCACTGTATAGCACCTGATGTATTAGCTATTGGGTCTCTGAGCATTCTTATAAAATAACATTGTCTGTGGAGACCTTGTTACAATTTGAAAGTAAGACTGCTCAAATAGTAAAAATAAGGCATTACAACACTAGTGAGACTTGAGGTTTTGTGGTAGTAAGCTAGTATGAGACTTGACTATGCTCATGAGATCTCCTAATCACTTTCCCAGATTCTGGGGTGGAGTGAAATGGTATATTAATATTCAGGCACTCTCTCAAGCTTTACATTTGTCTTTCAATAAAGGCTGAATTTCAGAGCCTTCCACAACATGCAATTACAGAAAAACAGAACTGAAAGGAATCTCTTGAGGTCATGTGTTCAAAGGCAGCATCAGTGAGACTTAACACTCCTCACATGTTTTTCTAATCTCTACTTAAAAATCTCCAATGGGATGGAGATCCAACAGATTAAGCATTACTCCCTAGATATTGTATTCTGCTTTTTAACTACTCTAGCTGTTCATGATTCCTAAAGTTTTTATTTTTGCAAGTTTTAGCTCCTTCTCTAATTAATATTTCACTGTTGGCTTCTCAGTGTTTGGCAAGAAAGGGGCTGAAATAGTTGTCTCTGCCTCATGACTTCTCTAATAACTAGGATAGTGAGTCATGCCCTTATTTGCTTTCTTTGTTAATCATATTCTGCACTACACTAGAGCTTTAATAGTAATGTATGAAGTTGAAAAAGTAGATTTAAAAGCTCCTCCATAATGAAGGAAATGGCACCTATGATGCCTGCAATTGATTGCTCTGTCAGGTGTGATAGATGTGTGCTGGACTATCAGCCTTCATACAGCTGCCTTTTAACTAAGGCAGTACTTTCGTGACTTCCTAAACAAACTATGCATCTGTTTGCATGCATGACAGCCATTTTGCCCTCTTCAATAGTGTATACACTAGGAAGGGTAAGAATGGTGGTTCTTGTATCTGCTGCTGGAATAAGATAATAATTGGAATGCAGGCCCTTTCTTTAGTGGTCTACCTAATAGTTGAATATAGCTGCAGTCTGATATGGACAATGTGCTAATGTGCAAGTAGTCTCTAGGTGTGAACTGTCAACACAGAAAATATCAATGTCTAAGAACATGTTCCAAAAGCCTGAAGTCAGTCCAGTCAGTAGGACGAAGTTTAAAAGTTAACTTTTATCTACTTATCTACATCAAGGAAGACAAAGGCCTCTGAATAAAAACAGTGATGCTCTCGGGCTGCAAAGACAAGCAGGCCAAAGAATGTGGCAGCAGCAGTGGTCCAGTTCATGCTTTGAGCAACTCTGAATTCTGAGATGAAAAGCTCTTAATATGTAGGCGTACTCAGTCATCTACCCACATACGGTTTGATTCAACTGCTCCAACAGTGATGTTATTGTTGATGGTGGGGAACTCATGCTGGCTTTACGTGGAGCATGAATTTGAATCTAGCTGCTGGATTTCATGCCTGGACAGGTCTTTTAATTCTATTAAAAATCTTAAATTGCTGAGCAGAAATCACCTTGAAAGTGTGACCTGTAAATCTGAGTTTGAATTAAAAATAACGAATTTTCTGTTTTAAAATTGGGATGTATAATACTTCATGGCTTGGTCAGCTCACTGGTTATACAAGGTGTGTCCTTCTAACCCCTGTAAGCCACATGCCATCCTTAGCTCATGCTTTTCAGCTCCTTCCATTTCTTCCTCCTTATGTGTTCTTTGTGCCCTCCCTCTTCATCTCCTACTTGTCAACATACACCACTTTTCTCCCAGCTGTTGAAATAATACCAATAAATCCCAAATGCTGCAGTGTTGTGTCTAATCCTGCTCACTATAGCAGAAGCTCCATGGAGACAGAGGAAGAAATGTTTTCCCAGTTAATGTGAGCAGTTAATTGTTTGCCTCTGCTCTCCTTTCTTCTCTGTGTTTTTTTTTTATGGTCTTAGTTCTTCTGCAGCCCATTACTGCTTAAGAAGACCCTATGGCTTCATCACACTCATTTGTTTTCTGTGTGGACTTTAACAAATAAGTCATCATGATTTTGTTTCTTCCTCTTAGATAACAAAGTGCAAGTCCCTAGTCATTGTAATTATTGGTATATTCCTGGAGAAAATTGCAACAGTCTACATTAAAGGGCTCCCTGCAGAAATTTACACAGTAGGTAACCAATTTCTCTTTAAATAAAAGGCACTTGGAACAGTCAGGGGCTTAAAATAAGAGAAGGGAGAGGGAACAAACAGGATTTTGAGGAACAGCAGGATGATTTGCAGTGGTCAGGAACAGATAGTCACGCTGAATTATTTGGATAATTAGTCTTCATTAGCAAATTATGATACTGTGCTAAGGTTGTATAACATGCTGGATGGAGAGTTTGAGTCCTTTTATTTTTTTTTAATCTGGGTGTTACCCAGTTTAGAATAATACTAGTCTGGGTTTGAATGTTCTGCCAGCAGGTTAAGGAAAGGTGGTTTATAATCTACTCCCACTACTGCTGCCATTTTGTATGGTTATATCAGCTAGAGTAAACATCTCCTATTTTGCTAGCCTTCATTTTATGAGGTTATCTATGAATAGAGAAGCTTCAAAGGATAATGATCATGACTGGTTAGACCCTGACCTTTTTCTGACCCATGATAGACAAAAAGCCTAGTTAGGTAGTAGGCATACTTCTGGATTTTGAGGGAGAAGGATTTAATGGGCAACTTGTATAACTGGCTGTTACTGTGCATACTTGTCCACCTTGATGCGTTTATAATGCACTAGTTGTTAGGGTACTGTAGTATCAAGCCCTTGTTTCACAAGAAAGTGCAGTCTACTGTGTGTTCCGAGCCGGGGACTGTTATTTACCTGATTTGCATCATAGTATTAGCTGGCTGATATTCTATCTAACAAAGACTAGAGTGAAGTGTATTAGAGATAAGCTACAAGAAATTACTTAGACAGTTTTAGAAGAGGAAATTTGTTAATAAGCTTCTGACTTCCTAACTCTTAGTTACTGATCATGAACATGGAGTTCATGACAGTCTATGCAAAATTTTTGTGTTTAACTGTTTGTTATATCTGAATGCTTTTGTGGCACTGTCAGTGGCCAGTAGAGAACTAGAAGCTACCTGTTTTCATAGTTACAAGGGGGAGATCATTTTCAAGATGAATGTAACCGGATGTGGTTTAATGTGAAGTGAACCAACTTATTTTCTCGTTCAATAACATGCAATAACTGCTCCGTTTAACCAGCACTGTTTAAATCTGACTTTTAGCATCTCTTCTGGTTCATGTGCCAGAGCAGTTTCAGTGGTCTCATACTAGTCAGTCAGCACTGGTGAGGTGGTGAGAAGCAGAGAAAATCTTGTTCCTGTCTGTAAAAATGCTGTTTGCAAAGGGAGTTAAACATGTTCTGCAATGGTGGTTGCTTTTCTATAGTAGCTTTCCTGTTCATAGCCCTTATTTTTAAGAAGTTGCTAGATAGCACGAAACAAAAGCACTTGGCATATTCCATTTAGCAAATCTATGATCTTAAGATAAACCTCACGGAATTGGTTCTAGTTATTGCTTTATGTACAACTGGGTATGCTATAGTAAGAAATTGAGAACCATTGTGGCAAAGGATAAAAGTCAAGACAGAAGTGAACCTTTCTGCTAGACATCACTTTGTCATTCTGCTTTCTTTGCTGGCTCGTGGCAGCAGTAGGAACATGTTCCTCTCCAACCAAATGATGCAGTTAAAGAAGGTAGAAGGCAGCTCTAATGAAGAAAAATTTCTTTATAAGATTCATTTAAACTTAATTATGAAATTTCAATTTTATCAATGAAATTATTATTGGTCACTACTATGGTAGCTGTAAAACAGCTACTTAGATTAGACTTTTAGCTAGTTAATGGGTTTAATGAAACAGGTTGTCCTGTCAATACAGCAATTGAAGACAATAACACAACCTTTTGGGGTTAATGTTCTACCTAAAGCAGGCCCAGATTCTGTAAGATAGCTTCAGGGCACCAGGGCAGCAAAAACCAAATAACTACCTTTTCCACCAGTTTTTCATCTATAGATTCAAGTCATGAGTGTCCCAACTCAGATTAGTGTTTAAGTAAACATTCAAATTGGCTTGTGAGTACTTTCTTATAAACATCAAATAACCTGCACCCAAACTTTAGAGTTGCTTTTCTTTGATTATGCAAAGAAATAAAATTATTTTTTTTACTCTTTAGTTACCTGTACTTATTTAAAGGTAGAGACAGGACCCAGTTTTGAGTCAGATAGAAGCAGTTGCAGACAAAATAGAGAAGGGGTGAAAAATAGACTATTAACCCAGGGTTGCTGAGAATTTCAGAGCTGGGGACATGACAAACTACACAGTGCCCAAGTCTGAGCTCTCTATGCTGTCTTCAGACACTTGGTCATCTGGTGAGAAATGTTATACACTGAAGCTGATTTCCAAAATTAATAATGGTTAAATTCGGAACTCCCCTTTTGTGAACATGTTTCCTGAAGGGCTTGGAACAGCCTAGAAAAATCTTTTATTGCAGCGCTTTAGCTTTTATTCTCTTCCATCTAAACAAACCCTTGTTAAGTCCAGTGTCTGTTCTCTTGTCTCAGTGGAACTGGAAGGAAACTAATGTCCATCTTCTGCTTAAAACCACCTGTAACTACATAAATGACTAACTCCTTATTTAGAAGATATCATGCCCTTTGTCTAACACAACTTGCAAACAAGATTCAGACTACAGGAAAAGAGTAATATATACGGTGGTAGCTAAAGAATCCTTATGAACTGCACAGAGGACCTGTAATTAAGTGTATCAAACTAGAAAAATCAGGGAAAAGTTCAATTTTCTGGACTTCATTAGAACGTGAAAAGAAAGGAATAGAGGAAAAAACCCAAACAGCCAGCAGGTTAGAAGGTAATTAGGAGCAGTGCTAAGAGGTTGCTGTTTGACTCTGAAGCTTATGGGGTAGTTTACAGCTTTTTATTGCCACTATAAAAGTTTGTGTGCTGGCAAGTCTTCTGACAAAGGAAAACAAATCCCTGGGTAACTGTGAGCCAGGTTGCTGTCAGCTGTGGGGGTTCCTCACTACAGGGATTCTAAATCTGCACAGCAACATTTGTTAAATCCTGTATTTGACTTATTCTTTTAAGAGAAGACTTTTGGAGGAGGGATTGGTCAGGGTTGTGCTTTTCTAGCAAAAGTGCTCAGTCAACATATTCTAGCTCAAGCTGAAGAGCTGGATTGTTTGGAACAGTAGAAGATAAGGAGCTCTTAGGATGTACAAGCAATGCAAATTGGGAAGCTTTTGCACTTGCAACAGATAATAAAAAGAAATGGCCTAAAATTGTTTACCTGCATTAAAACAACTGGCACTAGTTCTGATCTGAATACCTTCCTTCACCTCTGACTTTCATATCTAATCTCGTGATGCTACCCTTCAAATGATGAGAAATAAGCTTGGTAATTTTAGCCTATTTAGCCTAACTTTGTATTGATAATTTTCCATATCTTTTAACCCAGACTCTGTGCAACAGTGAATGTCAATAAATGACAGATGGTGGCTCTATTTTCAGTAATACCAAATCTCTGCGTTACTGGATCACTTGGCAGTGCAAATTTACTACAGGTAGGACAAGCTCACAAGCATGTTTCTGCAAAAATAGCCAGAGTGCATAACGTGGTATTTGCCTTGGCTTACTAGCTTTATGCTGGCTGTGGTAGGAATATTCCTGATCAAGCAACATCTGATCTGCAGGGATAGTTACCCTTCACATTTTTTCAGCTAACTTACACTAACAGATGTCATTTGTCCTAGTTCAGCACTTTGTCTCTTAACCTAATCTAGTACTAGGCATCCTAAACTTGATTTACAGTCCCATGGAGCTATAGCTTGAGTTTTCGTAAAACAAAGAGCATGAAACACCAATTCCATCTTACTTGGGGGTGTTAAGATTGCAGTACTATTAGTGCAGCAGG